>NW_028233360.1:600000-1200000 GCF_057557595.1 Rhyacophila brunnea
ATCTTCCATGAGGTTTTGCATTCCATTTTTGAACACCCATATTTTCTTTCATTGTTCAAATCCGTTGTTGACCGGATATTAGTTCTTTTAAGAGCATCCTCTAAAGTTATTTTATTGTCAGGAGGTTCATTACCAAATTTGCCATGATCAGTTAGTTTAACTTTTTTTGAGGTTTTTAAGATTTATTTTTTTAGTAGATCAAAAATACTCAGTTGGTAGATATCAAAAAAAGGCAAAGAATTAGGGTCTCTTATAGCCTTTGATTTTTTGTATAATATCAAAAATAATTTCTTGTACTTTGATTGGTTTAGATCCACCGAATTTTCTACCCGCTTTATTTTATTTCTCTTAACTCCTGTTTTGAAGAGGAATTTTTTCATATAAGTAGTTGAAACCATGATCATTAACTTATAAAGGTTCTTGAATTTAGTATTGTCAAAAATTGTATACACTAAATTTCCTCTTTTATCTCTAAATATTGTTTTATAATATTTTTTCCTGTCAACTGTATTATTAATCTCTTGTATTCCTATTATTATAGAATTTTTCGATTTTACAGTATGTAATGAATTTTCACTATCTTGTTTATCTTTTTTCTTTCGATCCATAATAAAATCTTGATAAAAATTAGAACCCTCGTATTTAAAGCTTCCGTTTAATCCTTCTATTACGCCATTTGTTTTAGAGATCATATCAGATTCTGATATTTTCTTTTTGCATAAATCAATCCCCTCTTTTATTTTTGAACATTCATTCTTGTAATTGTTAATAAAAATCCCTTTAACCGATTTATCATCTGAATTTCGGTGATCATCTAATATTTCACAGAAGGATCCTATTTCTTTCTCCTTGTTAACTTTACAATAAGATGATAGATCATCAAATTCTATCTGATTCCTCGTGTTCATCATATATATTGTCCTCTCTTCATTGTTCATCGGCAAACAATCACACGTTTTGTTTGGCCTCACTTTCTCTTTACTGATAGTAAAATATAAGATTGCACTTATCACATAAAAGAATGTATTCATTATATCAAATATAAGAAAGTTCTGTATTTATATCAGATTGTAAAAATTTGAAACAAATAACGTTTTAGACTGAAATTAATATATAAATTTGGAAAATTCATCTAGATCTGATTCTATAGATTTTTGTTCAAGTTAATAAATTTATAATGTCGCTTTGGCAAAAAAATATTTCTATTTTCATTTTGATATTTTTATAAAAGCAAAATTATAAAATTTCTAAAATATTAAATTGTTTTGAAACAAAAAGATATCTATTATATAAAAAGAACTTTATTTTAGATATGCTATATACAATATAAATTTAAAATTTTAAATATAAAAAGTAAATTTCTTGAATTCTGTCAAAAAAATAGCTTATGATTGAAAAAAAAAGAATACATATATTATTAAAATATGTATATTTTTTTTTAGAACAATGATATTTGCTTCGAAAATTTTTTATTGCATCTATATATTTATAAAAAGCCTTATTACACACGAAAGCTGGGTTATATGTTGTTTATATGATACAGTCCTAAATGATATAGAAGCATAAATGTTTTACAGCTTTTTCGTATTCACTCTCTATCTTCTACTTACTTAAGTCATACTTTCATATATTAAATGTTTCTTAAATCAAAATATTATTATATTTACGTATTGAATGCTAGAAGCCTTGTATCTACTACCAAGTAGATACGAATTAATAATGTTAATATAGAACACAATACAATGATCGGATTCTTAAAGATACTTTTCGATAATACACAGTTTTTTGTTTATATAGCTGTCACTTTTATTAGCCAAAAATTATCAGAATATTAGTATTTAATATTCATTTTAGTTTTTTCATTATAAAAAAGGTAATTGCCTTATGCAATAAAAAAAGCATACGTATATTACAATCAGAAAGCATGAACTCATTTAAAATCATATATTTTTTTAAAAATTATGGGCAATATAAATAAAAATATAAAGACCGATACACTAAAAATCATTTTAATCTAACAATGCTAATAGGCATTTGTATTTGAGTACTAGGCTTATAGTAAACCCTAGGTTTTCTTCTTATAGCCTAATAAAAGTATATATTAGATTTTGGATTTAAAATGCCATAATAAGATACAAAATACCATTGGTAAGCTTATTCTGTGGAAATTCTTATTTTTCTTAAATTAAGAAAAGCTCACTCGGAATAACCTTGGAAGAGCCTTTCTAAAATTTCATAATTTAAAGGTTTTTTTGATTAAAACGAACACAAAGTTTGCGAAAAGAATATCTTACTATAAAATTTCATGTATAAAATCAAAGATAATATTGATTTCTTTTTTATAAAATTTTTAAATTTTTAATCTTGGTATATCTATTTATTAAGCACCATTTTTGCCTTCCACACTGTTTGAATCAAACTTTGTGTTGGCATCTATCTAGTTTTTTTATAATTTACAAACTATCGTTTTCAAGCTCACTATATACGTTTGATATTTTACCTTGGAATTTGAGTGGAAAGTGGTGTAATATTCACATTTGTATTGGAATTTCTTTACAGTACATATCTTCCCTATATACATCACAAGCCGATCTTTAATCAAGTATTATTTTATAAATTCCAATGCATCATACATATTTGCTAGTATACCTATTGAATTTTTTGCATGCAAGTTTCTTCTCATAAACAGCAATAATTACATGTGCATTTTAAAGTATCTCGCAGGCTTTTTTATGTATATAATCTTCTTATAATTTAAAACCATTTGAAATCCTTATTTTTCGAAACACCAGCACTTTCAACCTTGTTGTTGATCGGCGTCTTCAAAATGAAGATTAAAAATAATCAAAAATTTGGATTTTTATTATATGTTATGCAGATTTTTATCTGAATTTTTTTTTACTACATCTATTTAGGATCTGAAGTATATCTATTTAAGTCATTCGTCAATATTTTTGCATGGCAATTCCTTTTTTTCTATGTTTATTTTATTTTTATGCTTCTGTTGACTAATAAATCACCCAATTTACAAAATTCTTAAATTTAGTTGTTAAAAAAAGCAAAAAAGAATAGATTAACAACGAGATGGTAAATAAATTTAAGGAAAATATATACAAAACTAAAAAAATTTCTACTGTTATTCAAAAGCAATTCAAATTAATTTAAAATGTGGGTCTTCAACTGAACTAAACTCAAAAACGCATTTTATATAATAAATAGTGAGAACATTGCAAAAAAAATACGCTAAATAATTTTTTATCTTGAATATGCGTTGAGTTAATTAAGCGATTTTTCTTGCTGAGAAAGAGTTTTAATAAAATACTTAAATACTTTAGAAAATCATAATCATATGTTTAAAATGTAAGTCTGACTTTTTATTTGCTTCCAGTAATTATCGACTCTTTCCAATTATGATCTTTTTGGGAAATACATGCATAAAAAATGTTACATTGAGTTTTTATATGGTTTATAGCTAGAAAAATATGCAAAAAATCTAAAAAATATTTTTATTTGACGGTTTGCGTACAAAAATATTATAATTTCCAAAAATACGTTTTTTATGGCATAAAAATTGTAAAAACAATCCGTCCAATTGTATAAATGTACTTATTTGAATAATATATTTCAAGGTTTTTTGACTCTATTTTCAAGCAAGTTACCCACACTTTTGGTTATACAGTATAGTTTGTTCTACATATTCATTTTTTTTAGCAAATTTACATATAAAATATAATATTTTCACTTAAGCTTTCTGCATAGTATATGTACATAATAAGGTCGTTTTTATGCTGAAATCTAAATTTTTTTATAATTTCATGGCAAACATATGTTTTGATATTATCTTTAAGACATAAACACCCTTGTTATGAATTAGCTAAAATATTAATAAAACTATTTATTTCAATGTATAAATATGAATGAATTTGTGCAATGAAAAACTTTATGGAAATTTTCAAAATTAAAAGCGCAAAACTAGATGTGTATTTAAGACAGCACAAAAATATTTTGAATATGCAGTGATAATTTAGCAAATATTTAATGCTCTATTTATTTTAATTATAATTTGATTCATTTATTCTTTTTTACAATTGTAAAATTATGATTTAATTTCTTTTAATTTAAGTATCTAAAGTAATTTTCATATTTTCGTTATTCGCTATATGCTTTAAAACTTCAATATTTATTTGGTTCACCTTTTATTCATACACATTTTATTCATTAACTACCTTTTTATCTTTAAATTAAATCACAGACAGCGTGATTTTTTTCTTTACTAAATATCAAGTTCCATATTATACGCATAACTTTATATAAAATTTGCTCTATAAATTATCATCCTTCAAAAAACATAGGAATATTACGTTTTTAAAAAAAAATTTATATAATGACAGTTAACAACTAAATATAAAAATATTAGTGCACTACATATTTGTCTATTTATCTCGTATTTTGCAGCTTATTATATTTTTAAACCAAGAATAAGTCAGAAAAAATCTTTTTACATGCTTAAACTTTTATGTTAAACCTTTTAAAGTCTGTTTTGCGTCTTAAATAACATTAACAAAAATAATTTTGTTTTTTTTCTTAATTTATCCGTAATTATTTTAAGCTTCTTTTCTTGTAAGATCGACTTTTAAAGGATAAATAAAAAATTAGTCACATAGCATTTTATCTCAATTCACACAAAATCATGGATCTATTGTCATCTTAACTGAAGTACCTATTAGAACGAAAAAAAGGAATTTATAACTTAAACTGGTTTTATTAACAGAATAAATATAAGTTTAACCATATGAATATTAACATCTTAACGCACTGTTAGATGTGAATTAAAATGATTACAATATATATTCCAACTTTTACCTGATTTTAAGGTTGTTATTTTGCGTTTTTTTTTCAAGTATGACGTGATATATTTACCATCGGAACATCATTTTTTTTCTTGGATATTTACTCATCTATTAAATCTACGTTAATATTAATTTTTTTTCAAAGTCCACAAATTTCAACTTTGTGCTTCATTACATAGACATCATAAATACCACGATAATTATTATGAGTTCCATTTTACTCCCATGTCTATTACTATTTATGCATAATTTTTTATTTATGATAGTGTAGAATTTAGTTTTTGGATTTTATCTACTCTTAAAAAAATCGATGAAAATATAATTGCGGGTATTTGCGTAGGAGTGAAAAAGTATTAATTTGATGTTGGAATATATAAATATGTGTTTTTTGCTTGAATCTACTATACTCCTACACTCTAGACAAATTGCAATTTATTTGTAAAAAATGATAATTATTGCCGATAAACAACTAAATTATGCAATTTTACGATTAATCGGCTTATCAAAGCCATATAAAAACTGCATTGTGTGGTTTTCATCATATTGGTGTCGTATAACCTTGTTGAAAATCGATTTATACAGGTCAAGGTATTTTTTGAAAAAAATTTATGGGTGGTATTATATTGTGACAGATAAATTATATATTTTTTCTTAATAAGATCTAGCTTTTAGGCTCATCGGTCTTTATTGGACTATACTATATTTTTTTATTCCGGGTATTCTTCTTCAGATTCAATTATGTTAGAAATTTTAAGCTCATCGGTCTTTATTGGATTATACTATATTTTTTTATTCCGGGCATTCTTCTTCAAATTCAATTATGTTATAAATTGTGTTATGCAAAGCCATATGTCACGATAATTTTAAATGAATTTTTTTTTGTATATATTTTCGATAATTTTATATATCATTTTTATTATGGGTGGTATGGTTGAGTGGTTTACAAGTTGGACCCCAAGGTGAGGGGTCGCGGGTTCCACTTCTACCCACCCCACTAATTTCCGAAACGAATATACTCATAAGAAAAATACCCAAGTGGGCGGCCAGTGAACAAGAAAAGATAAAACAGAAAGACTTGAAAAGTCATGAGAAATAGGAGGTTGCTGTGTAAGCCGTTGAACTGTGCCTCCAGAATGAAAAAACCCTACACCGTGAAGCAAGGATATAGGTAAGTGTGGTTGTAGCTTGTAACTCTTAGCGATTAACAGTAGACATAATCCTTTGACCACCCTATAATGACTACCGCCTACGAGAAATGGCAGAATCCGAGTGAATTCGGGTGACAAGATATGCTGGGGGAGTTCCACATGGAGAAGCATCAGTAAAGCAATAGTTCCTATAAGTATTAAGCGAACTTCCTAAAAGTAGAAGACGTAAAACATATATAAATAAAGTAAATTCAATTAGAATTTTAATATTTTCTTTATTAAATAACTTTAATTTTCTTTAAAGTATAAAAATTTAAAGTGAAAACCGTCTTTATAAATTATGTAACTTCATTCTATTTTATGGGATGGCTAAAATAAGATAAAGCCCAAAATTAGTCCAGTATAAGTATATCGCAACTTTTCTAAATTTTTATATATGTTGTAATGCATTTCTTTATCTATAAACTATACAAAAATACACATTTTACTTCTATTATTTTTTCGTGCTATATCATAATCTCTGAAGATCTTTCATTCTAAGATACATGAAAATGAATTTAAGCTATGACGTATATATTTAAAAATTCTTAAACCAACGTAATATAGTCAGTATGTAAATTGGACTCGATATTAAAACTATTGATGCCTTGAATTATATCTAGAATGTATAAAATAGAAAATATATATGTGAAGAAAACTCTTTTTGTACATGCCATGATTCGTATTTTTTTTATCACGTGATATGATACATTTTCTAGGATGAATAAATAATTTATTTATTTTTTATAAAAATTTTAAGCTAGTATTTTGTAATTCTAAATGCATTAATATTTAGATTTATAGAATAGACTACTTGTAAAATACCATACATGATATATAATCTTTTTTTTAACGCTGATAAATATAAATTTCGATGTTAGAAATAAAAATGGATTTTATTTTCTTGATGATTCAAATATATATACTTAAAACGTTCTCGATGAATTAGGTATCCTTATAATAGTAAAAATTAATCTTTTTCGACAAAAAATCCTGCTTAATTTAGAAATAAGTGTAATTCCAATATTTTAACTTGCTTCCCATACAAAAAATTATACTTTTTGACTTTTCGCTCCTATAATACCATTTATAGCATTTTATTAATGATAAAACATAAAATTTTTATAAAAAAAAATTGGGTGAAGGCGCCTAGTTCAGAAAAATATATCCCTTAAATTTAGATTAATTTGAATGTATATGAAAAAACAGGCATTTAGCATTCTTTCTTAGCTAAGCAATATATTTAAAAGAATAAAATCGAATATAAGTAACCAGTATATCTTGGACAATACATATAAGATGAAATCAAATATAAATTATAACTATTCGATTTTTATTATATAAAATGAAATCACATTAATATAAGCAATAAGTATATTTTGATAAATATATAGATCAAAAAAAATCTAATTAACAAATATTTCATGTATACTATATATTTTTAAAAGCAAAAACGCATGAAAATATGTCCACATTAAGTTTTTCTAAGTAATTCGTCAGATGTTCTAACTTTTTAAATACCGAACAATAGGACATTAATCATCTTGCAATAAAGTGTTTTAGAAAAGACTTAATAAATATACAATACATATAAATACAGTTAAAATTCTTATCTTAGAACATTAATCATAACTTTATGGATTTTAAATATTAACTTTTATTTTATTTTCTCAGTTTCCCAATCATCTTTATAATCAGAAGGTATTTATAATGGTTAATTTATCATAAATATTGTCAGATATACATTATATTTGTATTTAGTCTTCCAATTAAAAACATTCATACTGTATTTAAAACATGCTTGTGCATCTAATACCATATTCTTTTACTATAAAATGTGCTATAATTTAAATAAAAAATTTTTATAACCTATTCCAGCCATGAATGGTATTATAATTGTTAAATATTTTTTATTTTTTACTAAATCAAATTTATATGTATCTACAGAAGAAATATTAACATTAGGTTTGCTTTATTCTAAATGATTTTTTCTCTGAGCCCTTAATTATTATCGAAAAAAAAATTATTTTTATGAATGTATATATATATTTTGAATAATATTATTTAGTCATCATAAAAAATATTTGAACGACTCAGTCAAAATTTTTTTCTTTTTATAGTATTTATTTACAAAAAAATGTATAAATCATGGTAATATATTATTAAAATATATTAATATCATGTAGATCAATTGACTATTTTTTTATCGTACAAAATTTTTTAACGATCCGGATTCTCATCAATTTTTCCAATATACAATTTTTTTGTAAATTTTTTTTATGCATCATAGTAAACGATTATAGATGCGGATTTATATCTTAAGTTTGCTATTATATTTTATTATATTTAAGAAAGTATAATATGCAACACCAAACACAATTATTGATACGAATTAGTATCTAAGTTGCATATTTTAATTTATTATATTTAAGAAAAAAAAATTTAAATATAAAAAACAATCGTGGATGCGAAATATTATCTGCTTCTAAAATTTTTGTTTTTTTATTTTTATAAATAAAGATCTGGTTGACATAGAAAATATTTATCACGATTAAAAAGTAGCGATTGTCGGAGGTCTAGATATTCGAATTTAATTTTTTCACTATAATTAAATTATTGCGTATTATACTCACGTAGGTACATTTATAAATAGCAAACAAGTAATTATTTAAGCTATCTACATGAAAAGAAACACTCTTAGTCTATCTATTGTAAATAATACCTTTTAGTTTATAAAGCATACTTGACTGTACCGTTGAAACATTTTTAATCAATTTTAGGATGCAAGTGCTAGTTATAAAATCAAAAATTGGTATTCAGAGGATGTTTCATCGTAGAGGTAACCCGATCGGTGTGGTCAAATTTAAACTGTTTATCTTTTTTTATTATACTTGAATTTTATTTTTCTAAAAAAAATATTAACATTATAGAAATATTTATATAATAAATATTCATTACATCTTCAAAACTAATGTCTAAAGAAGAGTTTTTTTACTTATTTAATACTTGTGATTTCTAGATTAGACTCTTTATTTTTCAAAAAAGTATAAGAAAAAAAGATGTTTAAGAAATCTAGGCTATTATTAAGAAAAGAAATATTAAGAAACACTGGGCATATATTAAATGGTTATAATTTTTCTTATATCTGAAGAGTTTAATAAAATTATAAAACTATTGATTAAAGATGTAATGCTATTGATCCTTTAGAAAATAATATTGGAAAATAATTAAATGCTAATTAAAAAAATAGAAAAATGTCTAAATTAAATACTTTTACACTAAAAAACTTGAATTCCTAGGAACTTCATATTTTTTTTATTTAAGTAGAATATGAACCATTGGATCTTAAACCTGATATTAAAAAATATAATGAAGATAGATACTAATATATTAGTGAAGTTGGGAAATAAAGAAACTATTTTTTTATTTTATTTTTTGTTAATACTATCATATTTATTTAGAATAAAAAATTATATACGTTTAAATTATATCAGCCCACTTTGAAATCAAAAAAAAAATATCGCATAAAATCTTGATATCTTGCGATAACAACAGGTGAATTTTTTTCAAGAAAATAAAACAGTTGTATTTTAATAATCAAAGTTAAAATTTTTATCACTCCGTCTTTGTTTTTCTTCTACTGATCAAGAGTGTATACATAATGATTTCATAAATTACTATTCCATGTTTTTCTTCTACTGATCATAAGTATATGCATAATGATTTCAAAAATTACTATTCCATGTATTGATATATCTGGAAATATGTCAATTCTTTGAATTTCTTTTATATTTTCTAAAAATGAATATGGCCAGATTTTTAGTGATTTTGCAATATGCCTACAGAACGTGTATTATGTGAAAGAAAAACAAGCCTCAAAAATGACGTGTAAATTAGAATTATTCAATAATCGCATTTCTTTATTCCAAAAAAGAATAGGGATGGAAAAGCAGTACATACATATTTGTTAATATATTTAGACCACAATTTTTATAAACACTTTTGATTGGATATTTATTTATGAAGTAACTTTCTTTTTATCGATTTATTCTATTTAGACGTAATCAGCGTGTTGGGAATATCGCACAACTCCTTAATACATCTTTTATCCCCTGCCCTGATCTATATCCATTAAATTGCTCTTCTTCTCTAAATGAGATGAGTTCAAGTGTCTTGCGGTGTGAGAGTGCTTGCATGTATGCTTCCACTTCATCCAGGATTTTCAACTTCTTAACATATTTTCTATGACTAACCATATTATATGTGACATTTCGTATGAAGTCATCTGCTAATGACGACCGTTCACGTAATAAAATCTTAATTTTTAGCCTATAAAAATAAAACATAAGTATAATATTCTAAATTTGTGTTTAGTGTTGTAAGAATTCATATTAAAGTATGATTAAAGATAAATAGAAAGAAAGGATTTTTCTATGTGCATATCAGACCCTCGTTCCTTGTAAAATATCACAATCATACCACACTATGTGGCTTAAATTATATACGTGCACCGAGAAATCAATTAAAAAAGTATAATTAGCATATTAAAGTGTTTTTTATATTAAGAAGATTTATTTTACTGTATAACAGCTTAAACATATTCTCTGCATACTCAGAGGGGCGATAAAAGTTCACATTTCGGAATTTAAAAGACCCTTCCGTGAAATCCTGCTTTAAAGACATAAATATGTATTTTAGACCGCATTTTTACTAATGAAGAGATGTAAAAGCATCATATAATCTTTCTAAAGAGCAACCTGACGTTATGTTTATATAAGATATAATAGATAGAAAGTAAATTTACCCTCAATAAATAAAATAAAGGCTCAAAAAATATATTTGTATTCCGTAGCCAACAAATCTTATAAAAGTCGATAAAATATGTGCGCTCCTCTTTTTTTAACTAGAATATTGCTTTATATAAACTTAAAAAAGTAAAAATTTTTAATATTTTAATATTTTAACAAGGGTATTAATTTGCGTTTTCATGGATATAATATGGATAATTTTATGCGGTTTTTTCTTGAGAAAAACAAAAAATAGCATATTTATAATATAAGAGATGGATTAAAATGCGAGTATTCTTCTTTGTAAAATATTAATTTATATTTCTGAACATTGGATTATAAAAAAAGGTTTAATACTTGATTAGCTGCCGACTTCTCACTTTAATTATATTATGAATATATTTTTAAAAAATATTTTCATTCGAGATTCGATTTAGCTTGCAATACTTATTGGTTCTTTTATTATAATTGGATTATATTTTGAAATAGAAATGTGATTATAGCATTAAGATCTCCATTTACATAAATCTAGATCCTTCATTAAATTACAAAAAAAAATATATTGAAACTTGAAATTCAAATGATTTTATAAATAATCATGAATGTCTATAGAAATTTATACATCTTAAAATATAAATATAACATATATAATTTGTTCATTAAATAAAATTCCTCCTTTTTAGTTAAAAAAAATTTAAATTGCATTTTTTAGGATCTTTATATATTATCTATTACAGCTTGTAATGTATAAAATTCCAAAAGATTTTTTATAAACTTTTTTCCGTAATATAGTTCTATTTCCACAAGAAAAATCAAGTGCATTAGTTTTCGATATTCCTAGTGAATATCTAAAAATAACGGTACAAATATATATATATTCATTTGTACCTTTTATATATTATTAGTCTCGCCCAGAAATCTTAAGTTTATTTTTATATTATATATCAAATTATTTCTTTATGTCTTTTACCTTTTATCTTCTTTTTATGAGCATATAATATTTTCATTCATAGAGGAAAAAATTGAAATGGATATGTAGGTTTGAATAAATCAAATAATCTTATTTGATGTGAAAATAAGATAAATACGTTGTGCCTAAATAATTGTAAAAACGATACAATTTTTAATTATATCAAAACTTGATTTCAGTATGAAAAAAACTATATGCTGATTTTCAAATATTTTCAATTCAAATATGATATTAAAATAGTAATATTCAATTATAAATAATACATACATTAAATATATTAAATCACAATTTATTTTTCTTTTTCACATGATAGATTTCATTGCTGAAAAACTATGTAAGATGTTTATGCAGATTCTAAGCTATAATTTACATTATAAAAGAAAAATTGGACTTATAATTTTCTAAAATTATAAAAATTAGACTTATAGTTTTCTAATAATAATAAAGATTAGACTTAAATCGCAACACAATCTTATTATAATTAGATGAAAATATTGATACCTTTGCGGTAAATCAAAAAGAAAATTTTGGTTTAATTCATAAATATTTTTAAGTTGAACGCATAACTAGCGCATTTTATACATTGCTATAATAAAACTTCAAAGTTATCATTATTTAGATATAAATCCTTTTAATTTCATGAGCTTACTTAATGCAACATTTTATATATCTATTTAAACAAAGGTTGTTTTTTATATGTTTTACGGTTATTGAAATACATTATAATTTATGAGTTATAGTTATAAATTAGCCTGTTCACCATCAGCTAGTTTTTATAGGAGACTACAACGTCACTATTGAAATTCTAGAGTCGCTTAATATATAATAAATTTTAAAAAATAGTTTTAATGCTATGAATACATATCTTGAGATGGGACCTTATGTGGCTCTAATATTTGCAGGAAAATTTCGACTTTAATGAAATTACATAAAAAAAAGTCATATCAATTGATTAGCTATCATTTATAAAATTACAAATATGCAGCATTTTTTTGATTAAATGTCATAGTAAAATCGCACAAACTAAAATTATCAGATTTCTGTACTAAACACATATAAATAATTAAGGACTAATAATTCGCGTAAAAACTTTTGATAAAATTCCAAAAAAGCAAATAATATTAAAACCATCACAACTAACTAAAACCATGCAGTTTTAAGCCTGATTGGATACTAAGAACTCAAAACACATAAAAAAGAGAGAAATAATCGACCGAAAAAAAAAATAGTTTTAAATTACAAGAAACAATTAGCTATAAAATTCAAGGCATTCTTTGGTTAAAATAACCAGACTTGTTGTTATCCGCACCGATTTTTTTTCATAAATATATGTTATTCCCAAAGATTTTTACATTTTATATACTGCTGCAGATGAATCATTTAAGCACATAAATTCATGTAAATAGAAAAGCATTTGTCTTTTTAATTAAATATATTATCTAGAAAATTCCTGTGATTTATTTAAATTTGCAAATTTTATATTTTATTATGTGAACAAAACAATGTTTTTTGTCCTTTATGACTAATGGTAAACCATTTTAACCAAGAATTCGAACGAAAGACATTTTTTATATTTTGCGGATTTAACAACTAAAAAAACCCACAAAAATCTTTTTTCTTATATTATTGAACAATCGATCACATTTTTTATACTTTTACACTATTGTGATATATTATATCGCATCTCTCATATAAGATATATTATGATTTCCGCAAAAGATTATAAAAAACAGTTTTTTAATGAATAATCTAGAAATGCAAACCTTTTTATAATATTTAGATTCTTTTATCTTAAAATGATCTGTTTATTATATGTTCTGTGTCTGGTTTACATAGAAATTGCGTTATTTTGTAGGTTTTAGACTACTTTAGTATAAAAAAACTAATGATTGCTTAAACAAAAAGTTTGATGATATTAGATATTAAAATCATCTGTAAAATCGCATATCCAAAATATAATTTTTAAGGCTATATTATTAAGTTTTATAAGATTTTTAGCGTTTTGTGTATTCTGCAGATGGCATTTTAAACCTTTACTTTACTAGTTGCATCGAAAAGATTATATTTCATCAGAAATAAAAAAATTATTTTTTGATACAAAGCCTCAATGTGTTAAATTCAAGATTGAATCTTCGAAGATGAATAACCCAAAAATAATTATAACTAAAATCTTTGCTCCTTTTTTTCATGATTTTTTTTGTGTTTTTATTTCATATTAATTTATAAATTTTTTGAAAATTTTTTTATTATTCTTGAAACAGGTAGAAATAAACGAGGAAAAACAATTTAAATAGTTTGATTTCTATGACCGTATAAAAAAATGATTCCGGCGTTCTAAAATTCTTATTTTTTTTTGCTTTTAAAGTATATTAAAGAGATGTATGTTAAACAATTCAAAATTTATAGTGCAATAATTTTTCATGTTTGTCAAGCACCTCTTCTAATTTATGCTTCGAATATATATTTTAAATTGCTTTTGAATCCAGAAAAATATAATTTTTATGCGAGATTGCTTATTTTATAATCCAAGTCAAATTTATATAATACCCGCCATATTTATATAGAAAAAAGCGAAGACAGCCAAAAGTCATAGTTTTTTAAATATATTTAAAACATCTCAATGCGAATTTCTTATGAAATCGCGAAGATTTATGGCTTGAAAATTTTTCAATACTGCAATAGTATAGATTTAAAGTGATGATAAACTTTTTTATAGTTATTTGTATTTAAAAATATTTGGCGTATAACAGTAATGACTTTCAGCCTACCAAGCTAAATAGAACTTTTTTATTGAGGCGATTTCTAAATAAATTATAAATTTTTGAAAATAAATATTATCATCATATTAGAAGACTAACGACAAAAATCCATATGAATTTAAAAAATTATAAACTATGTGCGCAATATATAAATTGTATATTCAAACCTTTATATACTCTATTAGGAGCTATATAAGCCATTTTATATAACTATACTATGTAAACACCTTTATGATTCTAAAATAAATCTTTAAAATTTTAGCTGATTACAATAAGTTCTTTTTATAATAAGTATGAGCAATAAAATAGAAAATAAACTCTAGTAACAAAAAAGTTCGATAATTAAGTAACTTCTTGACCATTTTTAAAATTGTAAAAAGAAACTGAATATAAAATTATTTGCTCAAAATTGTTTATTTACGGTATAATGTCATTTCGATTTTAAAAAAAATATTTATCTGCTTAAATAAACAAAAAATATAACAATTTACACAAGAATATTATTTTAAAGGCGCATTATAAATAGTTTAAGGATCTACCGAAAATACAAAGTTTGATTTTGTTTTTTAGAAAAAAATATTCTGAACTGCTTTATCGTTTTATTTTATTTTTTTCGTCCACATATTTTTTTCTATCTCCATATAAAATGTACCAATTTATCTAAATAAATAAATTAAAACATATATTTTCATATGAAATATATGATTGCATGAAATTTTCAGCATAAAATTTTCTAGATTCGGTGGCGTTGTAACATGAATCGAAGCATATTGATATATTTAAATTAGATTCATCTGGCATCGTTCTATGATAAAATAATAAAAAATGAGCGTTTTCGTTTAAAAAAGGAAAAGATTCATTTTTCAGACCTATCGACGATCATTTGATATTTTTGTATGATTTATACGTTTATTTTGCACATGTATGGAGTTACACTGTGATGTAACTTGAAACATTATAAAAGAAAAACATATAAAAAAAAGGAATTTAGTTATGAAAAAATTTATCTTGAGCATTATATCTTTTTATATTTACAACATTGCCAGCAATAGAAGTTGATTTAACACGCCTATAATATCAATTATATGTATATTATTATTTTTGAGATCCACTTTATCAAGATTATATGTAATTTTTTTGGAATTTATGATTTAAAAATCTTAAGTTAAACAGAATGTTTAAAATCCATTCCTGATTAATTTAATATATTCTCTTTCACAGAGAAATCTTATCTAGTAAAACGATAAACTAAGCTAAAAAAATGTAGGAAATAATATATCGTGTGTTATATCATAATTAAACTGGGATTTCATTTTCTACATGGATAATTATTATTTCCAGTGTTCATTAAAATATAAGGATCTCCAAAACTTTATGGTTAAACAATTTTTTTCGTCTATGATATAAAATAATTACTATCTATTAAAATGATGTGATACAGAGATGAATCTGATTTTTTAATAATTAACGTAAAGAATAAAAAGAAGCATGTGAATCTTTATAGAAATGGAATGATATATTATTAGAAATCTAATAAATCACCATTTTTAATTGATATAATACGATCGAATGTTATCTACCATGACAGCTTATATATTTATTTTAAGGTTATATTTCTTATAAAATTTTTTGTTTACTTGCGTCTAACTCATGATTGCTCTACACGGCAATTTGCTGTTATGTTTTATACAAAACCATCTAATATCTAATCATTGTACATTTTCACGTCTAAGATTTTTATTTATAAGATCTATCATAAATCTATTGTTTTGCATATGTATTCTTTCTTTCGAATCTCATATCCATAATCTAGAGCATATACAATAAAAAGTGGTGTTTATGCATATATATTTGCTATGCATAAAACTAAGATTAGTATTTTTTATTTAACGGCTATATTTATAGTCGTAATTTTTGTTTTTGTTCTCAGGCACAGCTTGCTTGATTCTCTGTAAACAAAGCGTATTTATACTTTCGGCTATCTTCTCCTCTCCATAGTCTTCTTCAATATCCCTCCTTCTTTTGAGACCTATTAATTCAAGGGTTTTATTCAATCCCAAGGTTTGAATATATGCCTCAACCTGGTTAGTGACATCTAGTTTTTTTAGGTACCTTCTATGATATCGTGTCACACACCGTCCCATGTTATAACATATGAAAAATATTTTTGTCTTGCATTTGTATGATAATAACAGTTCAGATGCTAGCAGGTCATATTTTTCAATTTTTCGTTTTAAACTATGTTTATATTATCAATACTTTTTGCGCCAATTTTGATCAGAGTGATGCAGTTCTTCTTTTTGTCATATACAAAAAATTCAGGTCTTTCATAAGATAACTTTAAGTCTGTTTATATTCTTGTATCAACTTTTTATCTCTGCGAATTCGTTTTCCATTATTTCTTGTACAGAGTGTCTGCGGATTTTCGGGTTTTTTTAAAATTGTATTTTCTTGCCAACATAAAGTGAAGACATCTTACAATCTCGTTGTGTCTTCTTGTATAGTCATGACTAAGCATTTTTTTACATCTGCTTGCTAAGTGGTCGACAGTTTAAATTGAGTCGTTACAGTGCGGGCACCTTGATCTTTCTCAAAATAATACGTTTCTATCCTAAAAAAAGCAGAATCACGCTTCTTATAATGGTCTGATATTTCCATATTGTAGCCACTTCGAGGATCCTAATATTTCAAGCGTTAAATTTTTATGAACATCGTTGAGTTTTTGATGTAGTGTTTTTTGTTTTATTTTACACAATAAACTCTCTTTTTGTTTATATTCAAGCGGAGGAAGGTCTATGTCAACGAGACCATATTTTGTTCTGAGAAATTTATTTATTACGGATAGATGTGTTGCGTTTTCATTTTCAAATTTAAATATTGCGGCTTTTCTGGGTGATTGTCTTTTTTCTTGGTTTAGAGTTTTATATAGTAGGTAGAGTATTTTTTCTGATTTAAACTCAATATTTTTTAATCCCCGTCCTAGTTCATTTCTTTTAAGATAAATCTTTTTTTATTGGCTGGTTGTAAGTGTATTCCATTTTCTATTAGTATTCGCTCGATTTAATCATCTAGCTTTCTAAAATCTTCTGGTTCTAGCTTTAATAAACCCACATAGTAGTTTATCAGTGATATTGCATATTCATTAATCGCCTTTATTATGTTTTTACCATTTTGTTATGTTTTGTATGTGCTTTTAACTCTTTCTAGCATTTTTAGAATTTTATCCACGTTTCGGGTTTAGTTCACGATTTGAAATCTTCAGTATCCCGAGATATTTATATCCATCTTTTCCTCCTATACTGTGGCATTATCTTTGCAATTTATATTGTTAGTAGCTGATTTGGTAACGTTAATTTCCATTCCGATACATCCGAAGAATTTTGTTGCTTCATTGGACATTAGTTTTAAGTTACTTTCTTCTTTCGACAAAATCTTTAAATCGTCAATGAAAAGATGGTGATTGGTTGTAAATGCCTTCTTATCAAGGTTGATGGATATCGATGGAAACTTTTCATTTAATCGGCGGCTTAGCATATCCATACAAAGAACAAACAATGGTGGAGATAGGCTATCTCCTTGTATAATCCCCTTTTCAATTTTTTTTTTAAGATTTCTTCATTGTTTAATCTTAGATAACTTCTAGTTTTTTGTTAACACGGATATAAAGGCAATCATCTATTCTTGAATGTTAAGATTTTTTAAGCAGGACAGAAGATACTCGTGGTCGATTGAGTCAAACGCTTTTTTTATATCTCACCATGTTACGTGTAATTCATTATTATGTTCACTGTAAATTGCAACGTTTATCATGGCTTGTTCTTTAGCTCCCTGTACTCTTCTGACTGTACCAAGTTGGTTTTCTGATAGTAGGTTTCGGGATTCGACGTCTTTCTGTAGTATCATTGTGACAGCTTTAGTTGTCAATTTATATAAGTTTGAAATACATGTTATAGGTCTAAATTACGATCCATTTAAAACTTCTTTTTTAAGTATGAGGTATGTGATAATAGAGTAGAACAAACTTTTTACCTCTTTGTTTTCCAGGCATATTAATTTTACTGTTTCTTATAATATTGGATGTAATTTTGTGATTTTTTTGATGAAGAAGTTGTATATACCATCGCATCCAGCAGCTTTCCAGTTAGGCAGGTAGTTGATGATCTGGAAAAATTCAGTTTCAGAGATAAAAACCATTTGTGGTGTGTTTTCCAGCGCGGTTTTGCGCAGGTAAGTATCGAAGTTTAAAATTTCCGTGCTTTAGTCCACATATTTGACCAGAAATTCACAATATTTTCCTTATCTGCCTTAATTTCTGTTTTTACCGTATCTGTTAATGCTCTATAAAATTGTCTTCTGTTGACTTCGAACTAAGTGTTTGTTTTTGTTAATTCTTTTCTTTTTTCATATTGCTCTATCTGTTTATTTATTAATCTTATTTTATCGTTATTTTTAGTAATCACTTCAAGGACATCATTTTTTTTGTCAAGTATCTTGTTATTTTGTCATAAGACTTTTCTAGGAAACCTTGCTATACTTTCTGGGAGTTTTACTGTGTTTCTTACGTAGGATTTGAGGGTTGTGTTAATTTGATCATATCTTTTTATTTTTTCCTACTTTATTAGTACGTAGGATTTGAGGGTTGTGTTAATTTGATCATATCTTTTTATTTTTTCCTACTTTATTAGTACGTAGGATTTGAGGGTTGTGTTAATTTGATCATATCTTTTTATTTTTTCCTACTTTATTAGTACGTAGGATTTGAGGGTTGTGTTAATTTGATCATATCTTTTTATTTTTTCCTCCTTTATTAGTACGTAGTTTAATACTTCCTGGAAAGATTTATATGTTAACTCTTCGTAACTCTTTTGGACAGCTTGCAAGATATTTTCTATATCGCACATGTTTTGAGGGCGGTGGTTGGTGATGTGCGCATTAACCGCTAAATTCAGACCTTCAATTTTATCGCTTTTAACTTTAGCATATGGTATTTTTCTTGTTCTAGGGTGTTTTGTGATGTCCGTATTTTCTAAGTCCGTCAGTACTCTGAGAAATGTTTTTTATGCATCTGTCGAGGTTAATGCAATGGTTTAGTGCTTTATAGTCTTCCTCTTGATCGCTTTGTTTTCTTCTTTTCCTTTCTATTTCTTTGAACTTCCGGACTTGTCTTCTTTTCGCATCATTATCTTTTAGAATGTTTGATGATTACCCTTAAATTTCAGTCATGCTTATATCACAGTTGAAAATATCATTGTGACTCATTAGGAACTCTTGCCAGCCAGATCTCGGCATTCTTCCGAATCGTTTTAGGATCGAGGTATAAGCCTCTTGAATTCATTGCTCTTTCTCGGCGGGTGTATTCTTGCAGATGGCTATATGAATAAGAAGAGCCCTGGTATGAATGCGTGTGGTCGTGTGAGTTTCAGGCAATTTGTCGGTTGAGATTATTGTTGCAGGATCGGTTTTTGAATGTTCATCTTTGTAGTTCTCCTCTCCTGTTTTTTCTTTATTCCCCATTTTAAACTAAGATTATACTATTATATACGTAAACAAATGTAAAACGGCTATAAATTAATACAGTAAATTCAATTTTTGCGTCAAAATTTGCATTACCCATAATGATCAAAAATTTGATATTCATATTTGTTTATTAGGTAATTATTTGATTTTTAATCAGCATTTTCTATTATTTCTAAATGGAAGATAATAAAAAGCTCTTATACTTTTATCGAATTTTGTACACATATAACATAATTTAGTGAATTTATCGCCAGTGTTATTTAGAAGTATTTACTTGGATATTTTTTTGCGTCTTCGATATATGGTTTATAAAAAGAGCTGAAACATAAAAATAAACAATTTTCACAATAATATAAATGTATGTAGTCAAATTTAATACAATATTGAATTTAAAAATGATGTGTTATAAAAATTAGCTTTCACTTTTAAACATAGATTTGAAGTATAATAACTCTATAATCAACATGGCAGTTTTTATTTGTATTTATCGTAGAAAGTTTGTCTTGAATAAAAAAGTCTGACAAAAATGTAAATCATCTTATAATTATTTTGATATGCTTTATTGTTGATAATTCACGCCATTTATTATGACTCATAAAATTTCTTATGAATTAATAATTTCAAAAATTCAACATTTTAACATAACGATATACATTATAATTTCATAACAATTCTGTTTAGAAAATAAATTTATGACACAACAAATTATATGCGTATTATTCTTTTCTGCGTAAAACTTTGTATTTCTCATAAGAAACGACATACTTTTATACTTAGATATTTTATTGCTCTAAATAGCTTTTTCTGTACATTCTCCTTACTTTTACTGTAATTTTGCGATATTAATACGATCATATTAAGTTAAGCTGCTTGATCTTTAATGGATTTCCAGCATACGGATATTCGAAAAGCGATATTTTGAGATCTAGTGAATTTGATGTCATATAAACCTATTTGTATTGCAAAAAACTAGTTATAACATTAAAAGGTTAATTTTTCATTTACATATAAATTTTATTTTTTTTTCATTTTGAAAAAGTGTAGACTTTAATAAAACGTTAAGATATGATTATATCGTCTAAAAAGATGCTTATAATCATCCAAGTCTTTATTTTGAATTTCAAGATGTAATGGTACTTCTATTGATTTAAATAAGTAATGCTTATAGCATATCAACAACACGACAAACAAGCTAAACTTTATTTCCCTGTTCGCCTTCAAGAACAAATAAAAAAGAAACTTAAGAAATATTTCAGTGTATATCTATAATTTTGGATAATTTAGCCTTATATTCTTTTTGTATCCTTTGTTTTTATTATTGTCATACTATAGGTTTAAGCAAGCATAAACATTTAAAATTGTATTAATGCATTTTATATATTTTTTATACAAAGCTATACAAAATCCTATATCAATATTCAAAAACGAATTGGTAATTTATTCATTATAATCAATTTTCATTGTATTTTTTGTAAAATTGATCAACTACTGTGTGTTTATATGTTTCATCTAATTTAAATATTCTATATTTTTTTACAACTTAAAAATAAAATATTATAATTATATTGTTGTAAAAAAATTATATTTTCTAAAATAACAGTGCATAAAGAAAGGCAAATCTAGAAAATGTTAGGATATGGTTACATATTTAGTTTCTAAAATTAATAAGATCGTTATGAAAATATATGCTGTATTATAATAAAACAAAAAGAATTTCAGATTTACATTTTATAAATTTTTTAGCACGATATTCGAGTTATTAATAGACTTCTAAATTCCAAGCTATATTTTAAAGGTTAAAAAGGTTTCATAGTTAATAATAATGCTAAATAATCAAAAGGTGTTTTATATAGATTTCTAATGACTTCGCAATACGGAACGTAATAAATCGGTTGAAAAATATATTCAATAAATTTATACTTGGTTTATCAATATGCTATTTGTGCACTAAAATCAAAAAAACATTGGCCAAGCTTGATTGAAAAAAAATATAAACCCCTTTCTTAGTCTTGTTCCTTAGTACTAAAAATATGTACATACCATAACGAAAATCAAAGTCTAATGGATAAATTTTTGTATTACAAATAACTTATCATGTAAATATAATAGATAATTTATTATTATGAAATGCAAGAAATGTTCGTATAATTTATTAAGAGATATTATTTAAACGTTTTATTTGTTTCTATTTTTTTAGACCTATTTCAAAAGAATAACATTTATGCTACAATTTTAAGGGATTTCATTACACAATAAAATACTCGAGTTTTATAATATAAATTTATTTTTTCTAAATACTTGCAGGTGCGTTGCAGGCAAATAATATACAATAAAAGGCGATTTATATTATTTTATTGCGCAAAAATTGGGTAAAAAACCAAAGAGTATCACGTCAAAATATTATTCTGAAATATGTCTATAGTGGACGCTTATATAATTTTTGGATTTCAAAATATTTTTTAATGAATTCTGAAGTGGTTTAGCGAGGTTAAAATCAAATTTCACACATCTAAAAAATCAAATTATAAGTATATATAATAAATGAATAGTAAAAATTAAATTAGAAACGCTACAAATGACACCATGAACTTTGTAAAAGAATACAAATAAATTATATTTTTGGCTTTTAATAAAATCTATTGATAACAGATTTTTAATACTCGAACATTTCCATCTATTATACGACAATTTTGAAAAATAATTCAAATATTTCATGTAATTTCACATTGAATATATGAATATTATCTAAAAAAAAGAGTATTACAAATTTAAAAGTTTTAAGACAAAGTATTCATGGTTATGCTCAATGTATACTGCGCTCGGGTAGAATATATTCTTTTTAATCAGATTTAAACATTATTTATTAAACAGAAATATTTCTGACTTGTTAAATTACCATGTAAAAACGAATTGGATAAAAGATTTTTATTACATTTTAAAAATTTATACATTTTAGTATTTGTATTCTTGCAAAACATTAGCATAATCCGATTTCAATTTTTTAAATATACGTCGAAAATTATGAAATCTGGGGTATATCATACACGTGATTTATTTCATATACACTAACAAACTACGTTTCTAAAAAAAATACCGTTATCTAAAATTCTTAATACTTTAAGACATTCTTTAATACTTTTATGCGCAAAAATATATATTATACCAATAAATTTTTGTTTTTGCTTTTAAATTTAATAATCATATTTTTTTTACACCTTTTCTTTTATAATATATATAATGATTTATCAATTTGAATATATTTCTACAGTTGAAGCATTATTTATATGAATTTATTTTTGTTCTGGTATTTTATATTATAAATTTCTCTCGTACATAAACGTTTTTTTATGTCATATATCATAGCTTCATAAAATTTCTATGCCTCTAAAATTTATAACACAAATAATATATGTAATGATTCATTTCGACTCATATATAATCATAAAAAATTATTTACATGCAGAGGATTTACTAAATAAACTGCGTGAATTCGCAATATGCAAAATACAAATACAATGTCATTTAGTATTAATAGAAAATGACTGAACAAATCTATTATATGTCGACATTTGTAATATATGAAAGCATAAATTAATTTGAACATATCACTTAAATCAGATCAAAGACAAGATTAAAACATCCTAAAAACATATGTAAAATTAAGTGTTTATATTGATATACACTAATTGTTCAGATTAAAAATTTCAATAATGATAGTTGTATATTTTATTTAAATATTTCCATACTTATTGTCCTTATATATTAATAATTTAATATTGTATGTGTCAATATAAAAAAAGTGCTTATTTTATTGTTTTATATTAGCATGTAAATATATTTTTTTCTTATTGTTTTTATTTATTTATTTTTTGGTCGCCCCAGTCATCATTATTGAAGTCTAGAATTTTAGGGATCAAGAGTATGCTACCAAACTGCCGCAAGAAGCTTTTAATTCCAAAATCCAACGATTCTAATTTTTTCAAATCTTGTTGCATCGCTATTAAAGACAGTATCAAAATTCTGATTATTATGTAAGCTAGATTTATTTGACTGTCAGGTTCCTCGGCACTAAATCTTTCGTGATCAGTTAGTTTGATTTTTTTTGAGGTTTCATAATCTGATTTACATTCGTTTCCTGGTGGTTGTAATCTCTTTGTTCTTTTTTTAAAATAGAAAATCTCCAGTTCATGGCTTTCAAAAAAGGGTAAAGACGACGGATCTTTTATAGCCTTTAATTTTTCTAGTACGTTCAAAAGTATTCGCTTGACCCTACACGTTTTTTTTTTGAATTAAATTCCTGTAGCTTCATACCATTTATCTTTACTTCTGTTTCGGGTTGACTTTTTTTTAAACTAGCACGTAAAATGTTGTTCATTTCTCTGTATATGTTTTTGAGCAATTGTTCTTGATAAAACATCCACAGTAGATTTATCATTGTATTTTTTTTTAGATCACGGGCAATTATTTTAGTATCCACCATTTTGTAAAATTCTATCTTACCTTTACTGTTTGAATCACACAGTTTCATAGGATTTCTTCTACTATCCTTTGCTTGTGCATTTATTCGATCACTAAGAAAATCCTGATTTATTGCAAACCCATATTTTAGGGAAACTTTAATCCTATCCAACAATATCACTATTTTATATATCTCATCTGATTCTAATATTTTTTTATTAGTCATATTTCTACATTCTTCTTCTTGAATGTCCTTGCGTAATGTTTTAAAAAATGAAACTGATTCTATCATATTGCTCAAATCCATATCAGATTTCAGAGGGCCTGATTCTTCTTTTTTTATTGTGTTCGTAACATTTATTTCCTCTTCATCATTTTTCTTAAGCAAGCAATGACCCATTGAATTTGATTTCTTAACCTTCAATGCTTCACTGGTAGTAAAATTCGAGATTACAAATATGACATGAAAGAATATATTCATTTTATAAAATATCAAAAAAGAAATATATTTATACTGATTGTGATAATTTTTGATACGCAGAACGTTTTAGATTTTAATTTGTGTATAAATTAAAAAAGATTCATCTAGATCGCATAAATGATATTATGTAGAGGGCACCATATTATAAATGTCTCATATAAAACGAACTATATATATTCAGACTTTTGCTATATTATCTTTTAAAAGCAAAACCTCAAAGTTTTAGAATATTAAATTTTCTCTAAAGGAGAAGTGTGATTACATTATAAAATAAAATTGATTTTAGATATACTTTACTATTGTATAAAATCGATAGTTGCATTATTAAATAATAAAAACGCTAAACTTAGAAATATTAAAAATAATTTATAGAAAAAAAGATATTTTTTAGTCGAAATCTGTAAAATGGTATCTAATATTAAATGTTAAAAAAAATTACAAATATTTTAATTTATTTTTTTAGTTTGATTCACAGTTTGTTATCGTTGTTCGAGCAAAACTTCACAATACTACATATAACAGAATTTGCAATTCTTCTTTTCATCTCATCATTTTACAATCTTTTTCGATGCATCTTCTTCACACAAGACTTATTATTTTACGTGTCTTCTACAATCCTATTGTTTTTGCGGATGCTTTCGCTTTTGTTGGCATTTATTACATCTTCAGATACGACTTTTGGTATTTTAACACCAAGTAAACAATTATTTATATTTATTTTTATCGTTTTATTTCTTGATTGAAAGTTGATTATTATAGATTTTTTATATGATAAACTATGTAATTGTAACAAAATTGCGAATCTGTACATTATAAAATCGACATAAAAATTATAAGGTTGCTTTCAGCTTTCAATAGCTCAAATAAATTATAAATTTCTTTTTATTTCGATTGTTTTTCCGGGTACCAGTAAATCTATCTAAACAACAGCTAGAGTTTTTTAAATGAAGAAAGTGCATTAATATAAGCTATATTGCACGTTTATGGCTTTACTTTCTATTTTCGTGATTGCTATTATCAATCCTTTAAGGCTTGGTAATCACATAAAATTAAATCTAAGTTAAAAATACTTGGCTAACAAATAATTAATGTCGATATAACAAATTTAAACAAAGAATGATTTCTATTACCGTATTCACAGACAACAAAAAAATTAAAGCGGGGTTTACATACTTTTGATATACTTATAACTATCTATACAAAAGGTAAGCATTTAATTTTTCTGTGCAATGAAATATGAGATTTTCACTTATTGTATAACTTTATTATTTCTATAAAGACACTTCATATGATACTATCGATTAGATCATCTTCAATAACTTCCTTCAATAAAATGATTATCCTTCCAGTTTACTATAAACGCATAGTATAAATAAAGTGAAAAATATTCTATGTAACAAATAGTTTTTTTCGAAGCCTGTTAGCCTGGTGTGTACACACTATTCCATGCTGAAACAAATTGTATAATCTTTGTCTTAGCATGCAAATAATGCAAAATAGATGGGCTATCTAATCATATAGAATCGGTTTCTCGAATGTAGATTTTTTTTATTATCACAACTTGTTACAAGATTTCTTTCAATATGATACATTTTTTCGTTTTTTATCGTATATATAAGTAAAGGCCTGTTACTATAAAACTGTATAAATTTTTGTATCGAATCTAGAATTTTTATACAGAAAGTAAATCAAAATACATTTTTACTGAATAATTGAATGTTCTGTGTTACATATAAGATATTTTCTTCACTAGCATGAAGTAATGGGGTCTTACTTTTTCATTCCGTCTCTTCGTGTAATCGTACACTAACAGTTTTTGAATAGTTATATACGTGCAAGACTTTTAAAAATATATCACTGTGTGTATTTTTATTTTCTACTTAAGAAATATGCATCCTTTATATATGAAACAAAGTCAGGATTAATCGCCAAATATATACTCATACTATATTCACGCAATATAACGTTCAAAATATAACTTTGAGTTATCAAAGCTATAAAAAAATTTTTAGTGTGGAGTTTTATGGTTGTAAGTTGAAGAGATGTCTTTTTTTGTTACCACCTAGACTTTAGGTAAAATTTTGAGTATTTTGTTACATTTTATAAAATTTTAAAGTTGATTAGGCCAGGTGTAGTTGCGCTTTTCTATTATTCAAAGTAGCTCTTCACGGTTATTTTTCTTCTTCTTATAAATATGATTTGTTCAAGTGGATCAGTAACTTTTCAGATCATAACACTTTTTTTTCTAATATACGTCGGGATTTGTTTCTTATCATATATAACATTTTCTTTTTGTTCAAAGACCTATTTATTTAAGAAAGGGTTCTTATTATTATAACAGAAATCAGTAATACAAAGTCTTTGTTTTCACTTACCCAAAAGAACATTGCGATACGGCATAATAATTCATAGCAGTGATTAGTAGTACTCTGTAGTCTAGTTTTACATCTAATATGTAAAATTCCATAAATTATTTCTAGGTTATAAAATTAGTCCATATTAGTCTCGAGTATCGGTTCTTATATATTCCAATGTGTATTTGGTCGTGTTTTTCTGGTGTAATTTTACTTTTACCTTGATGTATACAATATATGTTCCTTATTTTTTTGTGTAAGTTCCTATTCTTATATTATAAATTTAATGTCTGGTTCTGTGTCTTATTTTCAAGCTTGCACGTCTTTATGTAGAACCTCTTGTGATTCTGCAAAAAAATATTGTTGTTTCCAAATGTAGGAAATTTATCTTTGATAGATACTGCTGTGCAAAGGAAGTAAAAATTTGACTATAGTTTTTGTACCCAGCACAAAAATGTGTGGTTTAAACCATTAACGATGGCATTTCTATTCCAATTAATGTCATATATTTGCCTTAATGGTTTAGTATTGACATTTTATATCTGTCATTTTTAAGTATAGAGAGAAATATAAATGTTCATTTTTATATACATAGCTTCATAAACAGTTATGTAAGTATCCTTATCATATGAGTTACAAGTTTTCTATATTCTAACCCCTACACGTGAAATCCGTGAATATACTTTTTTCACTGCAAATATATCATCGTCGCCTCTTAGCTCGTAAATTTAAAGGATAAAAAATATAATAGACAATGTACTTTTATATTCATGTTGCTTAGTACTACAATGTTATTATCAAGAAGATTACCTTATTATGGTTACTATTTATCTGGTAAGCCTGAATTTAAATTATTTAAGGATTTTTTTTTATGATTTTTTTTATTAGTATTACCGTAAAATATATTTACTTCCTCTATTTAAACGTATCATTTACTCCATCTCGTATAATGTTGCTTTAAATTGGCCATTTTCTTATGAAACATTGTTAAATTCTGTCATAAGCAGCAGCGTTTGTGTTAAAAAACAAATCGAATTGATTGAAGGTAAAGTTGTGCGTTGCCTACTAGCTTTGATTTTTTCTCACAGGCGTTTACTACTGCAAATAAATATCAAATTTTCATGTTTTGGCATTAATTCTTGGCCGAATCTTGATTTATTTATATTCGGCTTTTTTAAATATTGTGAAATTCATGTGCGATTTTTGGTAATCTTTATGTACTCGTTTTAGCATGTTTTTAATTTGTGTTGTTTTTTCTCTCATAAAAAAATTGCTTTATTTGTTTACGATGTGTTCTTTTTTGTTTTTATAATGCACATTTTATGTTTCAATTAATAAGCAAGTATTTTTAGCTTTCTTATTTGTTTTCAATCACCCCCTAAGGCTTTTTTATTATTTTTCGTCGTATTTTATAAGTATATTTTTGATACGGGTAATTTTTATAAAACATTTATGAATATCATTACAATATCTAAGAAATCCTTTGAGGCCATTTTTTCGCATTCTATATAGAAGCTTTATGATCTAGGTGTAAACCATCTTAAATTTATTTGTATTTATCCGTGATAAATCTTGCAGATTGCTGTGGTCAAGATCACTCTAGTAATATTTTGTGTGTTATACTTACGTCAAAAAATTCCTTGTTGCTATGATTTTACTTTATCTGGATTTAATTTGTATGTTTAGTCTAGGAATTTTTCTTTCTTTTTCTTATACCTATTACCAGATACCCATATCAAAAAAAAAATATATTAATAAGGTGAATTTTAATATACTTATAACATCCAAATTTAAAAGTACACTTATTCAATCGATTTGAATTGTTTTGAATATCAGCTGATTGATATTATAGTACATTTATTTTGAGCCATAAAAAAGCTAAATATCACATTCAACAATTACATTTCCTTCAAATCATAAAAAGTACAAAAATTTTGAAAATTGAGACTTATTCAGTAAAACCTTTAGAATATCTAATGATAGTCTTGATTTTTATTATTTTTTTATCCATCAGCATCTGTCTTCTGTGTTTATAATAAATATTTTGTATTTTATGATTTTGTAAAACAAAGATAAAATTGACACAATATTTATAAATACAATAAAACAAAAAAATATATCATATAGAGTTCTTTTATTTATTTGTCGCACCCCAGTCGTTAAATCCGATGCCAAGAATAGGAGTAGCCAGATGTTTCCTATGAATCTTCAATGAGGTTTTGCATAGCATTTTTGAACACCCATATTTTCTTTCAAGGTTCAAATCCGTTGTTGACCGGATCTTAGTTTCTTTAAGAGCATCCTCTTTAGTTATTTTGATGTCTGGAGATTCATTACAAAATTTGCCATGATCAGTTAATAAAACTATTTTTGAGGTTTTAAAGATTGATTTTTCCTTATTCGACTGATTTTTCAGATACCTGTGTAGATTCTTTTTCCTTGATTTTTTTAGTAGATCAAAAATAAACAGTTGAAAGTTATCAAAAAAAGGCAAAGATGTGGGGTCTTTTATAGCCTTTGATTTTTTGTATAATATCAAAAATAATTTCTTAAACTTTGTATGGTTTAGATCCACCGAATAATCTACCCGCTTTATTTTATTTCTCTTAACTCCTGTTTCGGAATTGAATTTTTTCATATAAGTAGTTGAAACCATGATCATTAACTTATAAAGGTTTTTGAATTTAGTATTGTCAAAAATTGTATACACTAAATTTCCTCTTTTATCTCTAAATACTGTTTTATAATCTTTTTTCCTGTCTACTGTATTATTAATCTCTTGTATTCCTATTATTATAGAATTTTTCGATTTTACAGTATGTAATGAATTTTCACTATCTTTTTAACCAGGTTTCTTTCGATCCATAATAAAATCTTGATAAAAATTCGAACCCTCGTATTTAAAGCTTCCGTTTAATCCTTTTATTACGCCTATTGTTTCAATGATCATATCAGATTCAGATGTTTTCTTTTTGCATAAATCCATCCCCTCTTTTATTTTTGAACATTCATTCTTGTAATTGTTAATAAAAATCCCTTTAACCGATTTATCATCTGAATTTCGGTGATCATCTAATATTTCACAGAAGGATCCTATTTCTTTCTCCTTGTTAACTTTACAATAAGATGATAGATCATCAAATTCTATCTGATTCCTCGTGTTCATCATATATATTGTCCTCTCTTCATTGTTCATCGGCAAACAATCACACGTTTTGTTTGGCCTCACCCTCTCTTTACTGATAGTAAAATATAAGATTGCACTTATCACATAAAAGAATGTATTCATTATATCAAATATAAGAAAGTTCTGTATTTATATCAGATTGTAAAAATTTGAAACAAATAACGTTTTAGACTGAAATTAATTTATAAATTTGGAAAATTCATCTAGATCTGATTCTATAGATTTTTGTTCAAGTTAATAAATTTATAATGTCGCTTTGGCAAAAAAATATTTCTATTTTCATTTGATATTTTTATAAAAGCAAAATTATAAAATTTCTAAAATATTAAATTGTTATGAAACAAAAAGATATTTATTGTATAAAAAGAACTTTATTTTAGATATGATTATATACAATATAAATTGAAAATTTTTGATATAAAAAAGAATACATATATTATTAAAATATGTATATTTTTTTTAGAACAATAATATTTGCTTCGAAAAATTTTTTATTGCATCTATATATTTATAAAAAGCCTTATTTCACACGAAAGCTGGGTTATACGTTGTTTATATGATACAGTCTAAAATGATATAGAAGCATAAATTATTTACAGCTTTTTCGTATTCACTCTCTATCTTTTACTTACTTAAGTCATCCTTTCATATATTAAATGTTTCTTAAATCAAAATATTATTATATTTACGTATAGAATGCTAGAAGCCTTGTATCTACTACCAAGTAGATACGAATTATCAATGTTAATATAGAACACAATACAATGATCGGATTCTTAAAGATATTTTTCGATAATACACAGTTTTTTGTTTATATAACTGTCACTTTTATGGGCCAAAAATTATCAGAATATTAGTATTTAAAATTCATTTTTATTTTTTCATTGAAAAATCTAGTATATTGCTTTATGCAATAAAAAAAGCATACGTATATTACAATCAGAAAGCATGAACTCATTTAAAATCATATATTTTTGAAAAAATCATGTGCAATATAAATAAAAATATAAAGCACAAAATAAAAAAAGAATCATTGTAATCTAACAATGCTAATAGGCATTTGTATTTGAGTACTAGGCTTATAGTAAACCTTAGGTTTTCTTCTTATAGCCTAATAAAAGTATATATTAGATTTTGGATTTAAAATGCCATAATAAGATAAAAAATACCATTGTGAAGCTTATACTGTTGAAATTCTTATTTTTCTGAAATTAAGAAAAGCTCACTCGGAATAACCCTGAATGAGCCTTTCTAAAATTTCATAATTAAAAAGGTTTTTTTTATTAAAACGAACACAAAGTTTGCAGAAAAGAATATCTTACTATAAAATTTCATGTATGAAAGCTAAGATAATATTGATTTCTTTTTTATAAAATTTTTAAATTTTTAATTTAGGTATTTCTATTTATTTAGCACCATTTTTGCCTTCCACACTGTTTGAATCAAACTTTGTGTTGGCATCTATCTAGTTTTTTTATAATTTACAAACTATCGTTTTCAAGCTCACTATATACGTTTGATATGTTACCTTGGAATTTGAGTGGAAAGTGGTGTAATATTCACATTTGTATTGGAATTTCTTTATAGTACATATCTTCCCTATATATATCACAAGCCGATCTTTAATCAAGTATTATTTTATAAATCCCAATGCATCATACATATTTGCTAGTATACCTATTGAATTTTTTGCATGCAAGTTTCTTCTCATAAACAGAAATAATTACATGTGCATTTTAAAGTTTCTCGCAGGCTTTTTTATGCATATAATCTTAATAGAATTTAAAACCATTTGCACCCCTTTCTTTTCGAAACACCAGCACTTTCAACCATGTTTATGATCGGCGTCTTCAACATAGAGATTAAAAATAATCAAAAATTTGCACGTTAATTATGTATTAAAAAAATTTTTATTATATGTTATGCAGATTTTATTCTGAATTTATTTTTACTACATCTATTTAGGATCTGAAGTATATCTATTTAAGTCATTCGTCAATATTTTTTGCATGGTAATTCCTTTTTTTTTAATGTTTATTTTATTTTTATGCTTCTGTTGACTAATAAATTACCCAATTTACAAAATTCTTAAATTTAGTTGTTAAAAAAAGCAAAAAAGAATAGATTAACAACGAGATCGTGAATAAGTTAAAGGAAAATATAAACAAAACTAAAAAAAACTTCTACTGTAATTCAAAAGCAATTCAAATTGATTTAGAATGTAGGCGCTAAACTGAACTAAACTTTAAAACGCATTTTATATGATAAATAGTTACAACATTGCAAAAAAATACAACAAATAATTTTTTATCTTGAATTAGCGTTTAGATGATTAAGCGCTTTTTCTTGCTGAGAAAGGTTTTTAATTCAATTATTAAATACTTTAAAAAATCATAATTATATGTTTAAAATGTAAGTCTGCCTTTTAATTTGCTTCCTGTAATTATCGACTCTTTCCTATTATGATCTTTTTGGGAAATACATGCATAAAAAATGTTATATCGAGTTTTTATATGGTTTATAGCTAGAATAATATGCAAAAAACAAAAAAATATTTTTTTTTAAAAGTTTGCGCACAAAAATATTATAATTTTCAAAAATACGTTTTTTTTGGCATAAAAATTGTAAAAAAATCCGTCCAATTGTATAAATGTACTTATTGAAATAATAAATTTCAAGTTTTTTTGACTGTATTTTCAAGCAAGCTATCCCACACATTTGGTTATACAGTATAGTTTAATCTACGTATTCATTTTTTTGTCAATTAACATATAAAATATAACATTTTCACTTAAGCTTTCTGCTTATTATATGTACATTATAAGGTCGTTTTTATGCTGAAATCTAAATTTTTTTATAATTTAATGGCAAACATATGTTTTAATAATAATTTTAATACATAAATACCCTTGTTATGGATATGCTAAAATATTAATAAAACTATCTATTTCAATGTATGAATATGAATGAATTTGTGCAATATATAACTAGAATGGAAATTTTCAAAAATAAACGCGCAAAATTAGATATGTATTTTTGACAGCACATAAATATTTAAATACGCAGTGATAATTTAGCAAATATTTAATGCTCTATGGGGTTTAATTATAATTTGATATATTTATTCTTTTTTACAATTGTAAAATTATGATTTAATTTCTTTTAATTTAAGTATCTAAAGTAATTTTTATATTTTCGTTATTCGCTATATGCTTTAAAACTTCAATTTTTTTTCGGTTCACCTTTAATTCACACACATTCTTTTCATTAACAACCTTTTTTTCTTTACTAAATATCAGATTCCATATTATATATATTAATTTTATATAAAATTTGCTCTATAAATTATCATCCTTCAAAAAACATTATAATATTACGTTATGTAAAAAAACATTTATAAAATAACAGTATACTACTAAATATAAGAATATTAGTGCAGTACATTTTATTGTATTTATCTCGTATTTTGCAGCTTATTATATTTTTAATCAAGAATGGATCAGAAAAAATATTTTTACGCACTAAAGCTTTTTATTAAACCTTTTAAAGTCTGTTTTGCGTCTTAAATTACATTTACAAAAATATTTTGTTTTTTTTCTTAATTTATCCGTAATTATTTTAAGCTTTTTTCTTGTAAGATCGACTTTTAAAGGATAAATAAATCATTAGCCACATAGCATTTTTTCTCAATTTACACAAGATCATGGATCTATTGTCATCTTAACTTTAATACCTATTAGAACAAAAAAAAGGAATTTATAACTTAAACTGGTTTTATTGACAGAATAAATATAAGTTTAACTATAAGAATATTAACATCTTAACGCACTGTTAGATGTGAATTAAAATGATTACAATATATATTCTAACTTTTACTCGATTTTAAGGTTGTTATTTTGCGTCTTTTCTTCAAGTATGACGTGATATATTTACCATTGGAACATCATATTTTTTTTCTTGGATATTATCTCATCTATTAAATCTACGTTAATATTAATTTTTTTTCAAAGTCCACAAATTTCAACTTTGTGCTCAATTACATAGACATCATATATACCACGATAATTATTATGAGTTACATTTTACTCTCATGTCTATTACTATTTATGCATAATTTTATATTTATGATAATGTAGAATTTAGTTTTGGGATATTTATCTACTCTTAAAAAAATCGATGAAAATATAATTGCGGGTAGTTGCGTTAGGAGTGAAAAGGTATTTTTTTGTTGAGGAATATATAAATATGTGTTTTTTTGCTTGAATCTACTATACTCCTACACTCTAGACAAATTGTAATTTATTTGTAAAAAAAGAATATTATTGTACCGAAAAACAACCAAATATGTCAATTTTACAGTTTTTAGGCATTGAAAGCTTAAAAAGAACTACACTGTGTTGTTTTTATCATTATGTGTCGTATAACCTTGTTGAAATTCGATTTATACAGGTCAAGGTATTTTTTGAAAAAAATTTTTGGGTGGTATTATATTGTGACAGATAAATTATATATTTTTTATAATTTAAGATCTAGCTTTTAGGCTCATCGGTCTTTATTGGACTATACTATATTTTTTTATTCCGGGTAGTCTTCTTCAGATTCAATTATGTTAGAAATTTCGGGCTCATCGGTCTTTATTGGACTATACTATATTTTTTTATTCCGGGTATTCTTCTTCAAATTCAATTATGTTAGAAATTGTGTTATGCAAAGCCATATGACACGATAATTTTAAATGAATTTTTTTTGTATATATTTTCGATAATTTTTTATATATCATTTTTATTATGGGTGGTATGGTTGAGTGGTTTACAAGTCGGACCCCAGTGTGAGGGGTCGCGGGTTCCACTTCCACCCACCTTACTAATTTCAAAAACGAATTTACTCTAAAGAAAAATACCCAAGGGGGCGGTCAGTGAACAAGAAAATATAAACCATATAGTATTGACAAGCCATGAGAAATAGGAGATTGCTGTGTAAGCCGTTGAACTGTGCCTCCAGAATGATAAAAACCAACACCGTGAAGCAAAGATATAGGTAAGTGTAGAGTGTGGTTGTAGCTCTTAGCGATGAACAGTGAACAGAATCTCATTCCTCCACATAATGACTGCCGCCTATGAGAAAAGGCCCAATCTACGGTGATTTCGTTTGACAATGAGTGCTGGGGGAGTTCCACAGAGAGACGCATCAGTTAAGCAATACTTCCTATTAGTCTAAAGCGACTTCCTAAAAGGAATAGACGTAAAAAATAAATAAATAGAATAAATTCGATTAGAATTTTTTCATTTTTATTTTTAAATAACTTAAATTTTCTTTAAAGTTTAAGAATTCAAATGAAAACCTTCTTTATAAAATATGTAACTTCATTCTATTTTATATGATGGCTTAAAAAAGATAAAGCCCCAAATTCGTCCAGTATAAGTATATCGCAACTTTTTTAAATTTTTGCTTATGTTGTAATGCATTTCTTTATCTATAAACTATACAAAAATACACATATTACTTCTATTATTTTTTCGTGCTAATCATAATCTCTGAGCCATATCTTTCATTCTAAGATACATAGAAATCGAATTTAAGCTATGACGTATATATTTAAAAATTCTTAAACCAACGTAATATAGTCAGTATGTAAATTGGACTCGATATTAAAACTATTTATGCCTTGAATTATATCTAGAATTTATGAAATAGAAAATAGATATGTGAAGAAAACTCTTTTTGTACATGCGCATGATTAGTATTTTTTTTATCACTTGATATGATACATTTTCTATTATGAATAAAAAATTTATTTATTTTTTATAAAAATTTTAAGCTAGTATTTTGTAATTCTAAATGCATTAATATTTAGATTTATAGAATAGACTACTTGTAAAATACCATACATGATATATAATCTTTTTTTTAACGCCGATAAATATAAATTTCGATGATAAGATATTAAAATGAATTTTATTTTCTTGATGATTCAAATATATATACTTAAAACGTTCTCAGATAGATTAAGTATCCTTATAATAGTAAAAATAGTCTTTCTTGACAAAAAATCCTACTTAATTTAGAAATAAGTGTAATGCCAATACTTTAACTTGCATACCATTAAAAAATTATACTTTTTGACTTTTTGCTCCTATAATATCATTTATAGCATTTTATTAATGCTAAAACTTAAAATTTTTATAAAAAAAAATTGGGTGAAGGCGCCTAGTTCGAAAAAATTTATCCCTTAAACCTATATTAATTTATGTGTATAAGGAAAACAGTCACTTAGAATTCTTTCTTAGCTAAATAATATAATATAAAGAATAAAATCAAATATAAGTAACCAGTATCTCTTGGTAAATGTATATAAGATGAAATCAAATATAAGTTATAACTATCCTATTGTTATTTTATTTTATATTTAATGAAATCACATTAAATTTAAGCAATAAGTATATTTTGATATATATATAGATCAAATAAAATCTAATTTACAAATATTTCATGTATACTATATATTTTTAAAAGAAACAACGCATGAAAATATGTCCATATTAAGTTTTTCTAAATAATTCGTCAGATGTTCTAACTTTTAAAATACCGAACAATAGGACATTAATCATCTTGCAATAAAGTGTTTTAGAAAAGATCTTAATAACTTTACAATATATATAAATACCGTTAAAATTTTAATCTTCGAACATTAATTATAAGTTTATGGATTTTAAATAATAACTTTTATTTTTTTTTCTCAGTTTCCCCATCATCTTTTCAATCAAAAGGTATTTATATGGTTAATTTATCATAAATGTTGTCAGATATACATTATATTTGTATTTAGTTTGCCAATTAAAAACATTCATAATGTATATAAAACATGCTTGTGCATCTAATATCAAATTCTTTTACTATTAAATGAGCTATAATTTAGATAAAAAAATTTTAATCGAAATTTGTGATATCTTATCTAAAAATTTTTATAACCTATTCCAGCCATGAATGGTATTATAATTGTTTAATTTTTTTTATTTTTTACTAAATCAAATTTATATGTATCTACAGAAGAAATATTAACATTAAGTTTGCTTTATCCCAAATGATTTTTTCTCTGAGCCCTTAATTATTATCGAAAAAAAAATTATTTTTATGTGTGTTTATATATATTTTGAATAATATTATTTAGTCATCATAAAAAATATTGGAACGACTCAGTTAAAATTTTTTTCTTTTTATAGTATTTATTTACAAAAAAATGTATAAATCATGGTAATATATTAAAAAAATATATTAATATCATGTAGATCAATTGACTATTTTTTTATCGTACAAAATATTTTATCGATCCGGATTCTCATCAATTTTTCCAATGTACCATTTATTTGTAAATCTTTTTTATGCATCATAGTAAACGATTATAGATGCGGATTTATATCTTAAGTTTGCTATTATATTTTATTATATTTATGAAAGTATAAAATGCAACACCAAACACAATTATTGATACGAATTAGTATCTAAGTTACATATTTTATCTTATTTTATTTAAGAAAAAAAAATTCATATTAAAAAACAATCGTGGATGCGAAATATTATCTGCTTCTAAAATTTTTGTTTTTTTATTTTTAAAAATAAAAATCTGGTTGACATAGAAAATATTTATCACGATTAAAAAGTAGCGATTGTCGGAGGTCTAGATATTCGAATTTTATTCTTTCACTATAATTAAATTATTGCGTATTATACTCACGTGAGTACATTTATAAATAGCAAACAAGTAATTATTTCGGCTATCTACATGAAAAGAAACACTCTTAGGTTATTCCATTGTAAATAATACCTTTTAGTTTATAAAGCATACTTGATTGTACCGTTGAAACATTTTTAATCAATTTTAGGATGCAAGTGCTAGTTATAAAAGCCAAAATTAGTATTCAGAGGATGTTTCATCGTAGCGGTAACCCGATCGGTGTGGTCAAATTTAAACTGTTTATCTTTTTTTATTGTACTTGAATTTTATTTTTCTAAAAAAAATATTAACATTATAGAAATATTTATAAAATTAATATTCATTACATCTATAAAACTGATGTCTAAAGAAGAGTTTTTTTACTTATTTAATACTTGTGATTTCTAGATTGGACTCTTTATTTTTCAAAAAAGTATAAGAAAAAAAGATGTTTAAGAAATCTAGGCTATTATTAAGAAAAGAAATATTTAGAAACACCGGAAATGTATTAAATGGTTATAATTTTTCTTTTATCTGAAGAGTTTAATAAAATTATAAAATTATTGATTAAAGATGTAATGCTATTGATCCTTTAGAAAATAATATTGAAAAATAATCAAATGCTAATTAAATTAAAGAAAAATGTCTTTATTAAACATATTGGAACTAAAAAACTTGAATATCCTAGGAACTCCATATTTTTTTTATTTAAGTAGAATATAAACCATTGGATCTTAAACTTGATTCTAAAAAATAAAATGAAGATAGATACTAATATATTAGTGAAGTTGGGAAATAAAGAAACTATTTTTTTATTTTATTTTTTGTTAATATTATCATATTTATTTAGAATAAAAAATTATATACGTTTTAATTATATCAGCCCACTTTGAAATCAAAAAAAAATTTCGCTTAAAGGCTTGATATCTTGCGATAACAACAGGTGAATTTTTTTCAAGAAAATAAAACAGTTGTCATATAATTATCAAAGTTAAAATTTTTATCACCCCTTCTATGTTTTTTTCTACTGATCAAGAGTGTATACATAATGATTTCATAAATTACTATTCCATGTTTTTCTTCTACTGATCATAAGTATATGCATAATGATCTCAAAAATTACTATTCCATGTATTGATATATCTGGAAATATGTCAATTCTTTGAATTTCTTTTATATTTTCTAAAAATGAATATGGCCAGATTTTTAGTGATTTTGCAATATGCCTACAGAACAAGTATTAAATGAAAGAAAAACAAGCCTCAATAATGACGTGTAAATTAGAATTATTCAATAATCGCATTTCTTTATTCCAAAAAAGAATAGGAATGGAAAAGCAGTACATACACATTTGTTAATATATTTAGACCACAATTTTTATAAACACTTTTGATTGGATATTTATTTCTGAAGTAATTTTCTTTTTATCGATTTTATCTATTTAGACGTAGTCAGCGTGTTGGGAATATCGCACAAATCCTTAATACATCTTTTGACACCTTGCCCTGATCTATATCCATTAAATTGCTCTTCTTCTCTAAATGAGATGTGTTCAAGTGTCTTGCGGTGTGTGAGTTCTTGCATGTATGCTTCCACTTCATCCAGGATTTTCAACTTCTTAACATATTTTTTATGACTAACTATGATATATGTGAATTTCGTATGAAGTCATCTGCGAATAGCGACCGTTCACGTAATAAAATCTTAATTTTTAGCCTATAAAAATAAAATATAAGTAAAATATTCTAAATTTGTGTTTAGAGATGTAAGAATTCATATTAAAGTATGATTAAAGATAAATTGAAAGAAAGAATTTTTCTATGTGCATATCAGACCCTCGTTCCTTGTAAAATATCACAATCATACCACACTATGTGGCTTAAATTATATACGTGCACCGATAAATCAATTAAAAAAGTATAATTAGCATATTAAAGTGTTTTTTATATTAAGAAGATAGATTTTACTGTATAACAGCTTAAACATATTCTCTGCATACTCAGAGGGGCGATAAAAGTTTACATTTCGGAATTTAAAAGACCCTTCCGTGAAATCCTGCTTTAAAGACATAAATATGTATTTTAGACCGCATTTTTACTAATGAAGAGATGTAAAAGCATCATATAATCTTTCTAAAGAGCAACCTGACGTTATGTTTATATAAGATATAATAGATAGAAAGTAAATTTACCCTCAATAAATAAAATAAAGGCTCAAAAAAGATGTTTGTATTCCTTAGCCATTAAATCTTATAAAAGTCGATAAAATATGTGCGCTCCTCTTTTTTTAACTAGAATATTGCTTTATATAAACTTAAAAAAGTAAAAATTTTTAATATTTTAATATTTTAACAAGGGTATTAATTTGCGTTTTCATGGATATAATATGGATAATTTTATGCAGCTATTTCTTGAGAAAAACAAAAAATAGCATATTTATAATATAAGAGATGGATTAAAATACGAGTATTCTTCTTTGTAAAATATTAATTTATATTTCTGAACATTGGATTATAAAAAAAGGTTTAATAACTGGTTAGCTGCCGACTTCTCAATTATATTATATTATGGATATATTTTTAAAAAAAAATTTCATTCCGGATTCGATTTAGCTTGCAATACTTATTGGTTCTTTTATTATAATTGGATTATATTTTTTAATAGAAATGTGATTATAGCATTAAGATCTCCATTTACATAAATTTAGATCCTTCATTAAATTACAAAAAAAAAATATTAAAACTTGAAATTCAAATGATTTTATAAATAATCATGAATGTCTATAGAAATTTATACATCTTAAAATATAAATATAACATATATAATTTGTTCATTAAATAAAATTCCTCTTTTTTAGTTAAAAAAAATTTAAATTGCATTTTTAGGATCTTTATATATTATCTATTACAGCTTGTAATGTATAAAATTCCAAAAGATTTTTTATAAACTTTTTTCCGTAATATATCTCTATTTCCACAAGAAAAATCAAGTATATTAGTTTTCGATATTCCTAGTGAATATCTGAAAATAACGGTACGAATTTATATATTCATTTGTACCTTTTATATATTATTAGTCTCGCCCAGAAATCTTAAGTTTATTTTTATATTATATATCAAATTATTTCTTTTCGTCTTTTACCTTTTATCTTCTTTGAATGAGCATATAAATATTTTCATTCATAGAGGAAAAAATTGAAATGGATATATAGGTTTCAATAAATCAAATAATCTTATTTGATGTGAAAATAAGATAAATACGTTGTGCCTAAATAATTGTAAAAACGATACAATTTTTAATTATATCAAAACTTGATTTCAGTATGAAAAAAACTATATGCTGATTTTCAAATATTTTCAATTCAAATATGATATTAAAATAGTAATATTCAATTATAAATAATACATACATTAAATATATTAAATCACAATTTATTTTTCTTTTTCACATGATAGATTCCATTGCTGAAAAACTATGTAAGATGTTTATGCAGATTCTAAGCTATAATTTACATTATAAAAGAAAAATTGGACTTATAATTTTCTAAAATTATAAAAATTAGACTTATAGTTTTCTAATAATAATAAAGATTAGACTTAAATCGCAACACAATCTTATTATAATTAGATGAAAATATTGATACCTTTGCGGTAAATCAAAAAGAAAATTTTGGTGTATGTCATGAATATTTTTAAGTTGAACGCATAACTAGCGCATTTTATACGTTGCTATAATAAAACTTCAAAGTTATCATTATTTAGATTAAAAATCCTTTTAATTTCATGAGCTTACTTAATGCAACATTTTATATATCTATTTAAACAAAGGTTGTTTTTTATATGTTTTACGGTTATTGAAATACATTTTAATTTATGAGTTATAGTTATAAATTAGCCTGTTCACCATCAGCTAGTTTTTATAGGAGACTACAACGTAACTATTGAAATTCTAGAGTCGCTTAATATATAATAAATTTTAAAAAATAGTTTTAATGCTATGAATACATATCTTGAGATGGGACCTTATGTGGCTCTAATATTTGCAGGAAAATTTCAACTTTAATGAAATTACATAAAAAAAAGTCATATCAATTGATTAGCTATCATTTATAAAATTACAAATATGCAGCATTTTTTTTGATTAAATGTCATAGTAAAATCGCACAAACTAAAATTATCAGATTTCTGTACTAAACACATATAAATAATTAAGGACTAATAATTCGCGTAAAAACTTTTTATAAAATTCCAAAAAAGCAAATAATATTAAAACCATCACAACTAACTAAAACCATGCAGTTTTAAGCCTGATTGGATACTAAGAACTCAAAACACATAAAAAAGAGAGAAATAAATGACCGAAAAGAAAAATGTCTACAATATACAAGAAACAATTAGCTATAAAATTCAAGGCATTCTTTGGTAAAAATAACCAGACTTGTTGTTATCCGCACCGATTTTTTTTCATAAATATATGTTATTCCCAAAGATTTTTACATTTTATATACTGCTGCAGATGAAACATTTAAGCACATAAATTCATGTAAATAGAAAATTATTTGACTTTTCAATTAAATATATTATCTAGAAAATTCCTGTGATTTATTTAAATTTGAAAATTTTATATTTTATTATGTGAACAAAACAATGTTTTTTGTCCTTTATGACTAATAGTAAACCATTTCAACCAAGAATTCGAACGAAAGACATTTTTTATATTTTGCGGATTTAACAACTAAAAAAACCCACAAAAAAAATTTTCTAATATTATTGAACAATCAATCACATTTTTTATATATGTACACTATTGTGATATTATATATCGCATCTCTCATATAAGATATATTATGATTTCCGCAAAAGATTATAAAAAACAGTTTTTTAATGAATAATCTAGAAATGCAAACCTTTTTTAATATTTAGATTATTTTATCTTAAAATGATCTGTTTATTATATGTTCTGTGTCTGGTTTACATAGAAATTGCGTTATTTTGTAGGTTTTAGACTACTTTAGTTCAAAAAAACTAATGATTGCTCAAACAAAAAGTTTGATGATATTAGATATTAAAATCATCTGTAAATCACATATTCAAATTTTAATTTTTATGGCTATATTTTTAAGTTTTATATGATTTTTTTCGTTTTGTGTATTCTGCAGTTGGCATTTTAAACCTTTACTTTACTAGTTGCATCGAAAAGATTATATTTCATCAGAAATAAAAAAATTATTTTTTGATACAAAGCCTCAATGTGTTAAATTCAAGATTGAATCTTCGAAGATGAATAACCCAAAAATTATTATTACTAAAATCTTTGCTCCTTTTTTTCATGATTTTTTTTGTGTTTTTATTTCATATTAATTCTAAAATCTTTTTATAAATTTTATTTATTATTCTTGAAACAGATAGAAATAAACGATAAAAAACAATTTTAATAGTTTGATTTCTATGCCCGTATAAAAAAATGATTTCGGCGTTCTAAAATTCTTATTTTTTTTTGCTTTTAAAGTATATTAAAGAGATGTATGTAAAACAATTCAAGATTTTCAGTGTAATAATTTTTCATGTTTGTCAAGCACTTCTTCTAATTTATGCTTCGAATATATATTTTAAATTGCTTTTGAATCCAGAAAAATATAATTTTTATGCGAGATTGCTTATTTTATAATCCAAGTCAAATTTATATAATACCCGCCATATTTATATAGAAAAAAGCGAAGACAGCCAAAAGTCATAGTTTTTTAAATATATTTAAAACATCTCAATGCGAATTTCTTATGAAATCGCGAAGATTTATGGCTTGAAAATTTTTCAATACTGCAATAGTATAGATTTAAAGTGATGATAAACTTTTTTATAGTTATTTGTATTTAAAAATATTTGGCGTATAACAGTAATGACTTTCAGCCTACCAAGCTAAATAGAACTTTTTTATTGAGGCGATTTCTAAATAAATTATAAATTTTTGAAAATAAATATTATCATCATATTAGAAGACTAACGACAAAAATCCATATGAATTTAAAAAATTATAAACTATGTGCGCAATATATAAATTGTATATTCAAACCTTTATATACTCTATTAGGAGCTATATAAGCCATTTTATATAACTATACTATGTAAACACCTTTATGATTCTAAAATAAATCTTTAAAATTTTAGCTGATTACAATAAGTTCTTTTTATAATAAGTATGAGCAATAAAATAGAAAATAAACTCTAGTAACAAAAAAGTTCGATAATTAAGTAACTTCTTGACCATTTTTAAAATTGTAAAAAGAAACTGAATATAAAATTATTTGCTCAAAATTGTTTATTTACGGTATAATGTCATTTCGATTTTAAAAAAAATATTTATCTGCTTAAATAAACAAAAAATATAACAATTTACACAAGAATATTATTTTAAAGGCGCATTATAAATAGTTTAAGGATCTACCGAAAATACAAAGTTTGATTTTGTTTTTTAGAAAAAAATATTCTGAACTGCTTTATCGTTTTATTTTATTTTTTTCGTCCACATATTTTTTTCTATCTCCATATAAAATGTACCAATTTATCTAAATAAATAAATTAAAACATATATTTTCATATGAAATATATGATTGCATGAAATTTTCAGCATAAAATTTTCTAGATTCGGTGGCGTTGTAACATGAATCGAAGCATATTGATATATTTAAATTAGATTCATCTGGCATCGTTCTATGATAAAATAATAAAAAATGAGCGTTTTCGTTTAAAAAAGGAAAAGATTCATTTTTCAGACCTATCGACGATCATTTGATATTTTTGTATGATTTATACGTTTATTTTGCACATGTATGGAGTTACACTGTGATGTAACTTGAAACATTATAAAAGAAAAACATATAAAAAAAAGGAATTTAGTTATGAAAAAATTTATCTTGAGCATTATATCTTTTTATATTTACAACATTGCCAGCAATAGAAGTTGATTTAACACGCCTATAATATCAATTATATGTATATTATTATTTTTGAGATCCACTTTATCAAGATTATATGTAATTTTTTTGGAATTGATGATTTAAAAATCTTAAGTTAAACAGAATGTTTAAAATCCATTCCTGATTAATTTAATATATTCTCTTTCACAGAGAAATCTTATCTAGTAAAACGATAAACTAAGCTAAAAAAATGTAGGAAATAATATATCGTGTGTTATATCATAATTAAACTGGGATTTCATTTTCTACATGGATAATTATTATTTCCAGTGTTCATTAAAATATAAGGATCTCCAAAATTTTATGGTTAAACAATTTTTTTTGTCTATGATATAAAATGATTACTATCTATTAAAATGATGTGATACAGAGATGAATCTGATTTTTTTTATAATTAACGTAAAGAATAAAAAGAAGCATGTGAATCTTTATAGACATGGAATGATATATTATTAGAAATCCAATAAATCACCATTTTTAATGGATATAATACGATCGAATGTTATCTACCATGACAGCTTATATATTTATTTTAAGGTTATATAACTTATAAAATTTTTTGTTTACTTGCGTCTAACTCATGATTGCTCTATACGGCAATTTGCTGTTATATTATATACAAAACCATCTAATATCTAATCATTGTACATTTTCACGTCCAAGATTTTTATTTGCAAGAGCTTTTATAAATCTATTGTTTTGCATATGTATTCTTTCTTTCGAATCTCATATCCATAATCTAGAGCATATACAATAAAAAGTGGTGTTTATGCATATATATTTGCTATGCATAAAACTAAGATTAGTATTTTTTATTTAAGGGCTATATTTATAGTCGTAATTTTAGTTTTTGTTCTCAGACACAGCTTGCTTGATTCTCTGTAAACACAGCGTATTTATACTTTCGGCTATCTTCTCCTCTCCATAGTCTTCTTCAATATCCCTCCTTCTTTTGAGACCTATTAATTCAAGGGTTTTTCTCAATCCCAAGGTTTGAATATATGCCTCAACCTGGTTAGTGACATCTAGTTCTTTCAGGTACCTTCTATGATATCGTGTCACACACCGTCCCATGTTATAACATATGAAAAATAATTTTGTCTTGCATTTGTATGATAATGACAGTTCAGGTGCTAGCAGGTCATATTTTTCAATTTTTCGTTTTTAACTATGTATATATTATCAATACTTTTTACGCCAATTTCGATCAGAGTGATGCAGTTCTTCTTTTTGTCATATACAAAAATAGTAGGTCTTTCATAAGATAACTTGAAGTCTGTTTATATTCTTGTATCAACTTTTTATCTCTGCGAATTCGTTTTCCATTATTTCTTGTACAGAGTGGCTGCGGATTTTCGGGTTTTTTTAAAATTGTATTTTCTTGCCAACATAAAGTGAAGACATCTTACAATCTCGTTGTGTCTTCTTGTAAAGTCATGACCAAGCATTTTTTTACATCTGCTTGCTAAGTGGTCGACAGTTTTAATTGAGTCGTTACAATGCGGGCACCTTGATCTATCTCCAAAGAATACGTTTCTATCCTGAATAAAGCAGAATCTCGCCTCTTCTAATGGTCTGATATTTCCATTTTGTAGCCACTTTGAGGATCCTAATATTTCAAGCGTTGGATTTTTATGAACATCGTTGAGTTTTTGATGTAGTGTTTTTTGTTTTATTTTACACAATAAACTCTCTTTTTGTTTTAATTCAAGCGGAGGAAGGTCTATGTCAACGAGACCATATTTTGTTCTGAGAAATTTATTTATTACGGATAGATGTGTTGCGTTTTCATTTTCAAATTTAAATATTGCGGCTTTTCTGGGTGATTGTCTTTTTTCTTGGTTTAGAGTTTTATATAGTAGGTAGAGTATTCTTTCGGATTTAAACTCAATATTTTCCAATCCCCGTCCTAGTTCATTTCTTTTAAGATATAATCTTTCTTTATTGGCTGGTTGTAAGTGTATTCTATTTTCTATTAGTATTCGCTCGATTTCATCATCTAGCTTTTTAAAATCTTCTGGTTCTAGCTTTAATAAACCCACATAGTAGTTTATCAGTGATATTGCATATTCATTAATCGCCTTTATTATGTTTTTACCATTTTGTTATGTTTTGTATGTGCTTTTAACTCTTTCTAGCATTTTTAGAATTTTATCCACGTTTCGGGTTTAGTTCACGATTTGAAATCTTCAGTATCCCGAGATATTTATATCCATCTTTTCCTCCTATACTGTGGCATTATCTTTGCAATTTATATTGTTAGTAGCTGATTTGGTAACGTTAATTTCCATTCCGATACATCCGAAGAATTTTGTTGCTTCATTGGACATTAGTTTTAAGTTACTTTCTTCTTTCGACAAAATCTTTAAATCGTCAATGAAAAGATGGTGATTGGTTGTAAATGCCTTCTTATCAAGGTTGATGGATATCGATGGAAACTTTTCATTTAATCGGCGGCTTAGCATATCCATACAAAGAACAAACAATGGTGGAGATAGGCTATCTCCTTGTATAATCCCCTTTTCAATTTTTTTTTTAAGATTTCTTCATTGTTTAATCTTAGATAACTTCTAGTTTTTTGTTAACACGGATATAAAGGCAATCATCTATTCTTGAATGATAAGATTTTTTAAGCAGGACAGAAGATACTCGTGGTCGATTGAGTCAAACGCTTTTTTTATATCTCACCATGTTACGTGTAATTCATTATTATGTTCACTGTTAATTGCAACGTTTATCATGGCTTGTTCTTTAGCTCCCTGTACTCTTCTGACTATACCAAGTTGGTTTTCTGATAGTAGGTTTCGGGATTCGACGTCTTTCTGTAGTATCATTGTGACAGCTTTAGTTGAGAATTTATATAAGTTTGACATGCATGTTATAGGTCTGAATTCCGATCCATTTAAAACTTCTTTTTAGTGTATGAGGTATGTGATCATAGAGTAGAACCAACTTTTTACCTCTTTGTTTTCAAGGCATATTGATTTTACTGTTTCATATAATATTGGGTGTAATTTTGTGATTTTTTTGATGAAGAAGTTGTATATACCATCGCATCCAGCAGCTTTCCAGTTAGGCAGGTAGTTGATGATCTGGAAAAATTCAGTTTCAGAGATAAAAACCATTTGTGGTGTGTTTTCCAGCGCGGTTTTGCGCAGGTAAGTATCGAAGTTTAAAATTTCCGTGCTTTAGTTCACATATTTGACCAGAAATTCACAATATTTTCCTTATCTGCCTTGATTTCTGATTTTACCGTATCTGTTAATGCTCTATAAAATTGTCTTCTGTTGACTTCGAACTGGGTGTTTGTTTTTGTTAATTCTTTTCTTTTTTCATATTGCTCTATCTGTTTATTTATTAATCTTATTTTATCGTTATTTTTAGTAATCACTTCAAGGACATCATTTTTTTTGTCAAGTATCTTGTTATTTTGTCATATGACTTTTCTTAGAAATCTTGTCTCACTTTCTGAGAGTTTTACTGTGTTTCTTACGTAGGATTTGAGGGTTGTGTTAATTTGATCATATCTTTTTATTTTTTCCTACTTTATTAGTACGTAGGATTTGAGGGTTGTGTTAATTTGATCATATCTTTTTATTTTTTCCTCCTTTATTAGTACGTAGTTTAATCCTTCCTGGACAGATTTTGATGTTAACTCTTCGTAACTCTTTTGGACAGCTTGCAAGATCTTTTCTATATCGCACATGTTTTGAGGGCGGTGGTTAGTGATGTGCGCATTAACCGCTAAATTCAGACCTTCAATTATATCGCTTTTAACTTTAGCATATGGTATTTTTCTTGTTCTAGGGAGTTTTGTGATGTCCGTATTTTCTAAGTCCGTCAGTACTCTGAGAAATGTTTTTTTGCATCTGTCGAGGTTAATGCAATGGTTAAGTGTTTTATAGTCTTCCTCTTGATCGCTTTGTTTTCTTCTTTTCCTTTCTATTTCTTTGAACTTCCGGACTTGTCTTCTTTTCGCATCATTATCTTTTAGAATGTTTGATGATTACCCTTAAATTTCAGTCATGCTTATATTACAGTTGAAAATATCATTGTGACTCATAAGATACAATTGCCAGCCAGATCTCGGCATTCTTCCGAATCGTTTTAGGATCGAGGTATAAGCCTCTTGAATTCATTGCTCTTTCTCGGCGGGTGTATTCTTGCAGATGGCTATGAGAATAAGAAGAGCCGTAGTATGAATGCGTGTGGTCGTGTGAGTTTCAGGCAAGTTGTCGATTGAGATTATCGTTGCAGGATCGGTTTTTGAATGTTCATCTTTGTAGTTCTCCTCTCCTGTTTTTTCTTTATCCCCCATTTTAAACTAAGATTATACTATTATATACGTAAACAAATGTAAAACGGCTATAAATTAATACAGTAAATTAAATTTTTGCGTCAAAATTTGCATTACCCATAATGATCAAAAATTTGATATTTATATTTGTTAATTAGGTAATTATTTGATTTTAAATCAGCATTTTCTATTATTTCTAAATGGAAGATAATAAAAAGCTCTTATACTTTCATCGAATTTTGTACACATATAACATAATGTAGTAAATTTATCTCCAGTGTTATTTAGAAGTATTTACTTGGATATTTTTTTGCGTCTTCGATATATGGTTTATAAAAAGAGCTGAAACATAAAAATCAACAATTTATACAATAATATTAATGTATGTAGTCAAATTTATTACAATATTGTATTTACAAATGATGTGTTATAAAAATAGCTTTCACTTTAGAACATAGATTTGAAGTGAAATAATTCTATAATCAACATGGCAGTTTTTATTTGTATTTATCGTAGAAAGTTTTGTCTTGAATATAAACGTCCGACAAAAATGTAAATCATCCTATAATTATTTTGATATGCTTTGTTGTTGATAATTCACGCCATTTATTATGACTCATAAAATTTCTTATGAATTAATAATTTCAAAAATTCAAAAATTTTAACATAAGGATATACACTACAATTTCATAACCAGTCTGTTTAGAAAATAAATTTATGACACAACAAATTATATGCGTATTATTCTTTTCTGCGTAAAACTTTGTATTTCTCATAAGAAACGACATACTTTTATACTTAGATATTTTATTGCTCTAAATAGCTTTTTCTGTACATTCTCCTTACTTTTACTGTAATTTTGCGATATTAATACGATCATATTAAGTTAAGCTGTTTGATCTTTAGTGGATTTCCAGCATACTAATATTCGAAAAGCGATATTTTGAGATCTAGTGAATTTGATGTGATATCAACCTATTTGTATTTTAAAAAACTAGTTATAACATTAAAAGGTTAATTTTTCATTTACATATAAATTTTATTTTTTTTTCATTTTGAAAAAGTGTAGACTTTAATAAAACGTTAAGATATGATTATATCGTCTAAAAAGATGCTTATAATCATCCAAGTCTTTATTTTGAATTTCAAGATGTAATGGTACTTCTATTGATTTAAATAAGTAATGCTTATAGCATATCAACAACACGACAAACAAGCTAAACTTTATATCCCTGTTCGCCTTCAAGAAAACATAAACAAGAAACTTAAGATATATTTCAGTGTATATCTATAATTTTGGATAATTTAGCTTTATATTCTTTTTGTATCCTTTGTTTTTATTATTGTCATACTATAGGTTTAAGCAAGCATCAACATTTAAAATTGTATTAATGCATTTTATATATTTTTTATACAAAGCTATACAAAATTCTATATCAATATTCAAAAACGAATTGGTAATTTATTCATTATAATCAATTTTCATTGTATTTTTTGTAAAATTGATCAACTACTGTGTGTTTATATGTTTCATCTAATTTAAATATTCTATATTTTTTTACAACTTAAAAATAAAATATTATAATTATATTGTTGTAAAAAAATTATATTTTCTAAAATAACAGTGCATAAAGAAAGGCAAATCTAGAAAATGTGAGGATATGGTTACATATCTAGTTTCTAAAATTAATAAGATCGTTATGAAAATATATGCTGTATTATAATAAAACAAAAAGAATATCAGATTTACATTTTATAAAATATGTAGCACACTATTAGAGTTATTAATAGACTTCTAAATCCCAAGCTATATTTTAAAGGTTAAAAAGGTTTCATAGTTATTAATATTGCTAAATAATCAAAAGGTGTTTAATATAGATTTCTAATGACTTCGCAATACGGAATGTAATAAATCGGTTGAAAAATATATTCAATAAATTTATACTTGGTTTATCAATATGCTATTCGTGCACTAAAATCAAAAAAACATTGGCCAAGCTTGATTGAAAAAAAATATAAACCCCTTTCTTAGTCTTGTTCCTTAATACTAAAAATATGTACATACCATAACGAAAATCAAAGTCTAATGGATAAATTTTTGTATTACAAATAACTTATAATGTAAATATAATAGATAATTTATTATTATGAAATACAAGAAATGTTCGTATAATTTATTAAGAGATATTATTTAAACGTTTTATTTGTTTCTATTTTTTTAAGACCTATTTCAAAAGAATAACATTTATGCTACAATTTTAAGGGATTTCATTACACAATAAAATACTCGAGTTTTATAATATAAATTCATTTTTTCCAAATACTTGCAGGTGCGTTGCAGGCAAATAATATACAATAAAAGGCGATTTATATTATTTTATTGCGAAAAAATTGGGTAAAAAACCAAAGAGTATCACGTCAAAATATTATTCTGAAATATGTCTATAGTGGACGCTTATATAATTTTTGGATTTCAAAATATCTTTTAATGAATTCAGAAGTGGTTTAGCGAGGTTAAAATCAAATTTCACACATCTAGAAAATCAAATTATAAGTATATATAATAAATGAATAGTAAGAATTAAAATAGAAACGCTACAAATGACATTATAAATTTTGTAAAAGAATACAAATAAATTATATTTTTGGCTTTTTAACATATCTTTTATCTATAGATATTTATACTGCAACATTTTCATCTTTTTAAAGAGATTTCGAAAATTTATCAAATATTTCATATATAATTTTTTAATGATTATATAAATATAATCTAATACGAAAAAAAGAACTTTTTTTTTATTTTAAAGGTTTTAAAATAAATTATTCTGGGTTATAAACAATGTTTACTGCGCTCGGGTAGGATATAATCTTTATAATCAGATTAATATGTTATTTATGTAACTGAAATACTTCTGAATTGTACACTGATCATGCAGAAAATGACTTGGATAAAAAAAATTTATTACATTTTTTAAAAAATGTGACGTTTTAGTGCATGTATTCCTGCAAAACATATACATAATCCGATTTCAATTTTTTAAATATACGTCGAAAATTATGAAATCTGGGGTATATCATACACGTGATTTATTTCATATACACTAACAAACTACGTTTCTAAAAAAAATACCGTTATCTAAAATTCTTAATACTTTAAGACATTCTTTAATACTTTTATGCGCAAAAATATGTATTATACCAATAAAATTTTTGTTTTTGCCTTTCAATTTATGTGTCATATATATTTTACCCCTTGTTCTTTTACAATTTGAATATATTTCTACAGTTGAAGCATTATTTATATGAATTTATTTTTGTTCTAGTATTTTATATTATAAATTTCTTTCGTACATAAACGTTTTTTTATGTCATATATCATAGCTTCATGCAATTTCTATGCCTCTAAAATTTATAACACAAATAATATATAAAATGATTTATATCGACTCATATATAATCATAAAAAATTATTTACATGCAGAGGATTTACTAAATAAAAAACGTAAAATTCGAAAAATGCAAAATACAAATACAATGTCATTTAGTATTAATAGAAAATGACTGAAAAAATCTATTATATGTCGACATTTGTAATATATGAAAGCATAAATTAATTTGAACATATCACTTAAATCAGATCAAAGACAAGATTTAAACATCCTAAAAACATATGTAAAATTAGTTGTTTATATTGATATACACTAATTGTTCAGATTAAAAATTTCAATAATGATAGTTGTATATTTTATTTAAATATTTTCATACTTATTGTCCTTATATATTAATAATTTAATATTGTATGTGTCAATATAAAAAAAGTGCTTATTTTATTGTTTTATATTAGCATGTAAATATATTTTCTCCTTATTGTTTTTATTTATTTATTTTTTGGTCCCCCCAGTCATTATTATTGAAGTCTAGAATTTTATGAATCAAGAGTATGCTACCAAACTGCCGCAATAAGCTTTTAATTCTAAAATCCAACGATTCTAATTTTTTCAAATCTTGTTGCATCGCTATTAAAGACAGTATCAAAATTCTGATTATTATGTAAGCTAGATTTATTTGACTGTCAGGTTCCTCGGCACTAAATCTTTCGTGATCAGTTAGTTTGATTTTTTTTGAGGTTTCATAATCTGATTTACATTCGTTTCCTGGTGGTTGTAATCTCTTTGTTCTTTTTTTAAAATAGAAAATCTCCAGTTCATGGCTTTCAAAAAAGGGTAAAGACGACGGATCTTTTATAGCCTTTAATTTTTCTAGTACGTTCAAAAGTATTCGCTTGACCCTTTCACGTTTTTTTTTTGAATTAAATTCCTGTAGTTTCATACCATTTATCTTTACTTCTGTTTCGGGTTGACTTTTTTTTAAACTAGCACGTAAAATGTTTTTCATTTCTCTGTATATGTTTTTGAGCAATTGTTCTTGATAAAACATCCACAGTAGATTTATCATTGTATTTTTTTTTAGATCACGTGCAATTATTTTAGTATCCACCATTTTGTATAATTCTATCTTACCTTTACTGTTTGAATCACACAGTTTCAAAGGATTTCTTCTACTATCCTTTGCTTGTGCATTTATTCGATCACTAAAAAAATCCTGATTTATTGCAAACCCGAATTTTAGGGTTGCTTTAATTCTATCCAACAATATCACTATTGTATATATCTCATCTGATTCTAATATTTTTTTATTAGCCACATTTTTCCATTCTTCTTCTTGAATGTCTTTGAGACATGTTTTAAAAAATGAAACTATTTCTATCATATTGCTCAAATCTATATCAGATTTCAGAGGGCCTGATTCTTCTTTTTTTATTGTGTTCATAACATTTTTTTCCTCTTCATCATTTTTCTTAAACATGCAATGACCCATTGAATTTGATTTCATAACCTTCAATGCTTTACTGGTAGTAAAATTTGAGATTACAAATATGATATGAAAGAATATATTCATTTTATAAAATATCAAAAAAGAAATATATTTATACTGATTGTGATAATTTTTGATACGCAGAACGTTTTAGATTTTAATTTGTGTATAAATTAAAAAAGATTCATCTAGATCGCATAAATGATATTATGTAGAGGGCACCATATTATAAATGTCTCATATAAAACGAACTATATATATTCAGACTTTTGCTATATTATCTTCTAAAAGCAAAACCTCAAAGTTTTAGAATATTAAATTTTCTCTAAAGGAGAAGTGTGATTACATTATAAAATAAAATTGATTTTAGATATACTTTACTATTGTATAAAATCGATAATTGCATTATTAAATAATAAAAATGCTAAACTTAGAAATATTAAAAATAATTTATACAAAAAAAGATATTTTTTAGTCGAAATCTGTAAAATGGTATCTAATATTAAATGTTAAAAAAATTACAAATATTTTAATTTATGTTTTTAGTTTGATGTACAGTTTTTTATCGTTGTTCGAGCAAAACTTCACAATACTACATATAACAGAATTATCAGTTCTTCTTTTCATCTCATCATTTTACAATCTTTTTCGATGTATCTTCTTCACTCAAGACTTATTAGTTTAAGTGTCTTCTACAATCCTTTTGTTTTTGCGAATGCTTTCGCTTTTGTTGGCATTTATTACATCTTCAGATACGACTTTTGGTATTTTAACACCAAGTAAACAATTATTTATATTTATTTTTATCGTTTTATTTCTTGATTGAAAGTTGATTATTATAGATTTTTTATATGATAAACTATGTAATTGTAACAAAATTGCGAATCTGTACATTATAAAATCGACATAAAAATTATGAGGTTGCTTTCAGCTTTCAATAGCTCAAATAAATTATAAATTTCTTTTTATCTCGATTGTTTTTCCGGGTTACCAGTAAACCTATCTAAAAAACAGCTAGAGTTTTATAAATTTAGAAAGTATATTAATATAAGCTATATTGCACGTTTATGGCTTTACTTTCCATTTTCGTGTGTGCTATTATCAATCCTTTAAGGCTTGGTAATCACATAAAATTAAATCTAAGTTAAAAATACTTGGCTAACAAATAATATATGTCAATATAACAAATTAAAACAAAGAATGATTTCTATAACCCTATTCACAGACAACAAAAAAATTAAAGCGGGGTTTACATACTTTTGATATACTTATAACTATCTATAAAAAATGAAGCATATAAGTTTTTTGTGCAATGAAATATGAGATTTTCACTTATTTTATAAACTTTATTCTTTCTAAAAAGGCACTTCATATGATACTATCGATTAGATCTTCTTCAATAACTTCCTTCAATAAAATACATATCCTTCCAGTTTACTATAAATTCATAGTATGAATAAAGTGAAAAATATTCTATGTAACAAATAGTTTTTTTCGAAGGCTGTTAGCCTGGTGTGTACACACTTCTCCATGGCGAAACAAATTGTATAATCTTTGTCTTAGCATGCAAATAATGTAAAATCGATGGGCTAGCTGATCATATAGAATAGGTTTCTTGTCTACATATTTTTTTTATAATCACAACTTGTTACAAGGTTTCTTTCAATATGATACATTTTTTCGTTTTTTATCGTATATATAAGATAAGGCCTGTTACTATAAAACTGTATAAATTTTTGTATCGAATCTAGAATTTTTATACAGAAAGTAAATCAAAATACATTTTTACTGAATAATTGAATGTTCTGTGTTACATATAAGATATTTTCTTCACTAGCATGAAGTAATGGGGTCTTACTTTTTCATTCCGTCTCTTCGTGTAATCGTACACTAACAGTTTTTTAATAGTTTTATATGTGCAAGATTTTTAAAAATTTATCACTGTGTGTATTTTTATTTTCTACATAAGAAATATGCATCCTTTATATATGAAACAAAGTCAGGATTTAACGCCAAATATATACTCATACTATATTCACGCAATATAACGTTCAAAATATAACTTTGTGTTAATAAAGCTATAAAAAAAATTTTATGTGGAGTTTTATGGTTGTAAGTTGAAGAGATGCCATTTTTGTTACCACTTAGACTTTAGGTAAAACTTTGAGTATTTTGTTACATTTTAAAAGATTTTCAAGTCGATTAGGCCAGGTGTAGTTGCGCTTTTCTATTATTCAAAGTAGCTCTTCACGGTTATTTTTCTTCTTCTTATAATAATGATTTTTTCAAGTGGATCAGTATTTTTTCAGATCATAACACTTTTTTTCTAATATACGTCGAGATTTGTTTCTTATCGAATATATAACATTTTCTTTTTGTTCAAAGACTATTTATTTAAGAAAGGGTTCTTATGATTATAACAGAAATTAGTAATACGAACTCTTAGTTTTAAAATACCCAAAAAAACATTGCGATACGGCATAATAATTCAAAGCAGTGATTACTAAGTACTCTGTAGTCTAGTTTTACATCAAATTTGTACAATTCCATAAATTATTTCTAGGTTATAAAATTAATCCATATTAGTCTCGAGTATCGGTTCTCATATATTCCAATGTGTATTTGGTCGTGTTTTTCTGGTGTAATTTTACTTTTACCTTGATGTATACAATATATGTTCCTCATTTTTTTGTGTAAGTTCCTATTCTTATATTATAAATTTAATGTCTGGTTCTGTGTCTTATTTTCAAGTTTGCACGTCTTTATGTAGAACCTCTTGTGATTCTGCATAAAAATATTGTTGTTTCCAAATGTAGGAAATTTATCTTTGATAGATACTGTTGTGCAAAGGAAGTTTAAAATTTGACTATAGTTTTTGTACGCAGCACAAAAATGTGTGGTTAAAACCTTTAAAGATGGCATTTATCTTCCAATTAACGTCATATATTTGCCTTCATGATATAGTATTGAAATTTTATATCTGTCATTTTTAAGTATAGAGAGAAATATAAATGTTCATTTTTATATACATAGCTTCATAAACAGTTATGTAAGTATCCTTATCATATGAGTTACAAGTTTTCTATATTCTAACCCCTACACGTGAAATCCGTGAATATACTTTTTTCACTGCAAATATATCATCGTCGCCTCTTAGCTCGTAAATTTAAAGGATAAAAAATATAATAGACAATGTACTTTTATATTCATGTTGCTTAGTACTACAATGTTATTATCAAGAAGATTACCTTATTATGGTTACCATTTATCTAGTAAGCCTGAATTTAAATTGCTTAAGGATTTTTTTTATGATTTTTTTTATTAGTATTACCGTAAAATATATTTACTTCCTCTATTTAAACGTATCATTTACACCATCTCGTATAATGTTGCTTTAAATTGGCCATTTTCCTATGTCACATTGTTAAATTCTGTCATAAGCAGCTGCGTTTGTGTTAAAAAACAAATCGAATTGATTGATAGTAAAGTTGTGCGTTGCTTACTATCTTTGGCTTTTTCTCACAGGCGTTTACTACTGCAAATAAATATCAAATTTTCATGTTTCGGCATTAATTCTCGGCCGTATCTTGATTTATATATATTCGGCTTTTTTAAATATTGTGAAATTTATGTGCGATTTTAAGGGATCTTTATGTGCTCGTTTACGCATGTTTTTAATTTGAGTTATTTTTCTCTCATAAAAAAATTGCTTTTTTTGTTTACGGAGTGCCTTTTTTTGTTTTTATAATGCACATTTTATGTTTCAATGAATAAGAAAGTATTTTTAGCTTTCTTTATTGTTTTCAATCACCCCTAAGGCTTTTTTATTATTTTTCGTCGTATTTTAGAAGTATATTTTTGATACGGTTGGTTTTTATAAGACATTTATGAATATCAATACAATATCTAAGAAATCCTTTGAGGCCATTTTTTCGCATTTTATATAGAAGCATTATGATCTAGGTGTAAACCATCTTAAATTTATTTATATTTATCCGTGGTAAATCTTGCAGATTGCTGTGGTCAAGATCACTCTAGTAATATTTTGTGTGATTATTTTACGTCAAAAAATCTTGTTACTGCAATTATACTTAGACATGAATTGTTTTGTTATTTAGTCTTTGTATTTTTCTTTCCTTCTATAACCTATTATCAGATACCCATATCAAAAAAAAATTATATTAATAAGGTGAATTTTAATGTACTTATATTATCCAAATTTAAAAGTACACTTATTCAATCGATTTTAATTGTTTTGAATATTAGCTGATTGATATTATAGTACATTTATTTTGAGCCATAAAAAAGCTAAATATCACATTCAACAATTCGATTTCCTTCAAATCATAAAAAATACAAAAATTCAGAAAATTGAGACTTATTCAGTAAAACCATTAAAATATATATGATAGTCTTGATTTTTATTATTTATTATCCATCAGCATCCGATTTCTGTGTTTATAAATAATATTTTGTGATGTTATGATTTTGTAAAACAAAGATAAAATTGACACAATATTTATAAATACAATAAAACAAAAAAATATATCATATAGAGTTCTTTTATTTATTTGTCGCACCCCAGTCGTTAAATCCGATGCCAAGAATAGGAGTAGCCAGATGTTTCCTATGAATCTTCCATGAGGTTTTGCATTCCATTTTTGAACACCCATATTTTCTTTCATTGTTCAAATCCGTTGTTGACCGGATATTAGTTCTTTTAAGAGCATCCTCTAAAGTTATTTTGATGTCAGGAGGTTCATTACCAAATTTGCCATGATCAGTTAGTTTAACTTTTTTTGAGGTTTTTAAGATTGATTTTTTTAGTAGATCAAAAATACTCAGTTGGTAGTTATCAAAAAAAGGCAAAGAATTAGGGTCTCTTATAGCCTTTGATTTTTTGTATAATATCAAAAATAATTTCTTGTACTTTGATTGGTTTAGATCCACCGAATTTTCTACCCGCTTTATTTTATTTCTCTTAACTCCTGTTTTGAAGAGGAATTTTTTCATATAAGTAGTTGAAACCATGATCATTAACTTATAAAGGTTCTTGAATTTAGTATTGTCAAAAATTGTATACACTAAATTTCCTCTTTTATCTCTAAATATTGTTTTATAATATTTTTTCCTGTCAACTGTATTATTAATCTCTTGTATTCCTATTATTATATAATTTTTCGATTTTACAGTGTGTAATGAATTTTCACTATCTTGTTTATCTTTTTTCTTTCGATACATAATAAAATCTTGATAAAAATTCGAGCCCTCATATTTAAAGCTTCCGTTTAATCCTTCTATTACGCCATTTGTTTTAGAGATCATATCAGATTCTGATATTTTCTTTTTGCATAAATCAATCCCCTCTTTTATTTTTGAACATTCATTCTTGTAATTGTTAATAAAAATCCCTTTAACCGATTTATCATCTGAATTTCGGTGATCATCTAATATTTCACAGAAGGATCCTATTTCTTTCTCCTTGTTAACTTTACAACAAGATGATAGATCATCAAATTCTATCTGATTCCTCGTGTTCATCATATATATTGTCCTCTCTTCATTGTTCATCGGCAAACAATCACACGTTTTGTTTGGCCTCACCCTCTCTTTACTGATAGTAAAATATAAGATTGCACTTATCACATAAAAGAATGTATTCATTATATCAAATATAAGAAAGTTCTGTATTTATATCAGATTGTAAAAATTTGAAACAAATAACGTTTAAGACTGAAATTAATATATAAATTTGGAAAATTCATCTAGATCTGATTCTATAGATTTTTGTTCAAGTTAATAAATTTATAATGTCGCTTTGGCAAAAAAATATTTCTATTTTCATTTTGATATTTTTATAAAAGCAAAATTATAAAATTTCTAAAATATTAAATTGTTTTGAAACAAAAAGATATCTATTATATAAAAAGAACTTTATTTTAGATATGCTATATACAATATAAATTGAAAATTTTTGATATAAAAAAGTAAATTTCTTGAATTCTGTCAAAAAAATAGCTTATGATTGAAAAAAAAAGAATACATATATTATTAAAATATGTATATTTTTTTTTAGAACAATGATATTTGCTTCGAAAATTTTTTATTGCATCTATATATTTATAAAAAGCCTTATTACACACGAAAGCTGGGTTATATGTTGTTTATATGATACAGTCCTAAATGATATAGAAGCATAAATGTTTTACAGCTTTTTCGTATTCACTCTCTATCTTCTACTTACTTAAGTCATACTTTCATATATTAAATGTTTCTTAAATCAAAATATTATTATATTTACGTATTGAATGCTAGAAGCCTTGTATCTACTACCAAGTAGATACGAATTATCAATGTTAATATAGAACACAATACAATGATCGGATTCTTAAAGATACTTTTCGATAATACACAGTTTTTTGTTTATATAGCTGTCACTTTTATTAGCCAAAAATTATCAGAATATTAGTATTTAATATTCATTTTTATTTTTTCATTATAAAAAAGGTAATTGCTTTATGCAATAAAAAAAAGCATACGTATATTACAATCAGAAAGCATGAACTCATTTAAAATCATATATTTTTGAAAAAATTATGGGCAATATAAATAAAAATATAAAGACCGATACACTAAAAATCATTTTAATCTAACAATGCTAATAGGCATTTGTATTTGAGTACTAGGCTTATAGTAAACCCTAGGTTTTCTTCTTATAGCCTAATAAAAGTATATATTAGATTTTGGATTTAAAATGCCATAATAAGATACAAAATACCATTGGTAAGCTTATTCTGTGGAAATTCTTATTTTTCTTAAATTAAGAAAAGCTCACTCGGAATAACCTTGGAAGAGCCTTTCTAAAATTTCATAATTTAAAGGTTTTTTTGATTAAAACGAACACAAAGTTTGCAGAAAAGAATATCTTACTATAAAATTTCATGTATAAAATCTAAGATAATATTGATTTCTTTTTTATAAAATTTTAAATTTTTAATCTTGGTATATCTATTTATTAAGCATCATTTTTGCCTTCCACACTGTTTGAATCAAACTTTGTGTTGGCATCTATCTAGTTTTTTTATAATTTACAAACTATCGTTTTCAAGCTCACTATATACGTTTGATATGTTACCTTGGAATTTGAGTGGAAAGTGGTGTAATATTCACATTTGTATTGGAATTTCTTTACAGTACATATCTTCATTTTATATATCACAAGCCGATCTTTAATCAAGTATTATTTTATAAATTTCATTGCATCATACATATTTGCTAGTATACCTATTGAATTTTTTGCATGCAAGTTTCTTCTCATAAACAGCAATAATTACATGTGCATTTTAAAGTATCTCGCAGGCTTTTTTATGTATATAATCTTCTTAGAATTTAAAACGTTTTGCAATCCTTATTTTTCGAAACACCAGCACTTTCAACCTTGTTTATGGTCGGCGTGTTCAAAATGAAGATTAAAAATATCAAAAATTTGGATTTTAATTATATGTTGAGCAGATTTTTATCTGAATTTTTTTTTACTACATCTATTTAGGATCTGAAGTATATCTATTTAAGTCATTCGTCGATATTTTTGCATGGCAATTCCTTTTTTTTAATGTTTATTTTATTTTTATGCTTCTGTTGACTAATAAATTACCCAATTTACAAAATTCTTAAATTTAGTTGTTAAGAAAAGCAAAAAAGAATAGATTAACAACGAGATGGTAAATAAATTTAAAAGAAATATATACAAAACTAAAAAAATTTCTACTGTAATTCAAAAGCAATTCAAATAGATTTATAATGTGGGTCTTCAACTGAACTAAACTTAAAAACGCATTATATATAATAAATAGTGAGAACATTGCAAAAAAAATACACTAAATAATTTTTTATCTTGAATTAGCGTTTAGATAATTAAGCGATTTTTCTTGCTGAGAAAGAGTTTTAATAAAATTATTAAATACTTTAGAAAATCATAATCATATGTTTAAAATGTAAGTCTGACTTTTTATTTGCTTCCAGTAATTATCGACTCTTTCCAATTTTGATCTTTTTGGGAAATACATGCATAAAAAATGTTACATTGAGTTTTTATATGGTTATTAGCTAGGAAAATATGCAAAAAATATAAAAAATATTTTTATTTTTAAGTTTGCGCACAAAAATATTATAATTTTCAAAAATACGTTTTTTAAGGCATAAAAATTGTAAAAACAATCCGTCCAATTGTATAAATGTACTTATTTGAATAATATATTTCAAGGTTTTTTGACTCTATTTTCAAGCAAGTTACCCACACTTTTGGTTATACAGTATAGTTTAATCTACATATTCATTTTTTTTAGCAAATTAACATATAAAATATAATATTTTCACTTAAGCTTTCTGCATAGTATATGTACATTATAAGGTCGTTTTTATGCTGAAATCTAAATTTTTATATAATTTCATGGCAAACATATGTTTTGATATTAATTTTAATACATAAACATCCTTGTTATGAATATGCTAAAATATTAATAAAACTATTTATTTCAATGTATAAATATGAATGAATTTGTGCAATGAAAAACTTTATGGAAATTTTCAAAATTAAACGCGCAAAACTAGATGTGTATTTAAGACAGCACAAAAATATTTTGAATACGCAGTGATAATTTAGCAAATATTTAATGCTCTATTTATTTTAATTATAATTTGATTCATTTATTCTTTTTTACAATTGTAAAATTATGATTTAATTTCTTTTAATTTAAGTATCTAAAGTAATTTTTATATTTTCGTTATTCGCTATATGCTTTAAAACTTCAATATTTATTTGGTTCACTTTTTATTCATACACATTTTTTTCATTAACTACCTTTTTATCTTAAAATTAAATCACAGACAGCGTGATTTTTTTCTTTACTAAATATCAAGTTCCATATTATACGCATCAATTTATATAAAATTTGCTCTATAAATTATCATCCTTCAAAAAACATAAGAATATTACGGTATGTAAAAAAAAATTTATAAGATGACAGTTACATACTAAATATAAAAATATAAGTGCACTACATATTTTTCTATTTATCTCGTATTTTGCAGCTTATTATATTTTTAAACCAAGAATAAGTCAGAAAAAATCTTTTTACATGCTAAAACTTTTATGTTAAACCTTTTAAAGTCTGTTTTGCGTCTTAAATAACATTAACAAAAATAATTTTGTTTTTTTTCTTAATTTATCCGTAATTATTTTATGCTTCTTTTCTTGTAAGATCGACTTTTAAAGGATAAATAAAAAATTAGTCACATAGCATTTTTTCTCAATTTACACAAAATCATGGATCTATTGTCATCTTAACTTTAGTACCTATTAAAACGAAAAAAAGGAATTTATAACTTAAACTGGTTTTATTAACAGAATAAATATAAGTTAAACCATAAGAATATTAACATCTTAACGCACTGTTAGATGTGAATTAAAATGATTACAATATATATTCCAACTTTTACCTGATTTTAAGGTTGTTATTTTGCGTTTTTTCTTCAAGTATGACGTGATATATTTACCATTGGAACATCATTTTTTTTTCTTGGATATTATCACATCTATTAAATCTACGTTAATATTAATTTATTTTTCAAAGTCCACAAATTTCAACTTTGTGCTTAATTACATAGACATCATAAATACCACGATAATTATTATGAGTTCCTTTTTACTCTTATGTCTATTACTATTTATGCATAATTTTATATTTATGATAATGTAGAATTTAGTTTTTGGATATTTATCTACTCTTAAAAAAATCGATGAAAAAATAATTGCGGGTAGTTGCGTTAGGAGTGAAAAAGTATTAATTTGTTGTTGGAATATATAAATATGTGTTTTTTGCTTGAATCTACTATACTCCTACACTCTAGACAAATTGCAATTTATTTGTAAAAAAAGAATATTATTGTACCGATAAACAACCAAATATGTCAATTTTACAGTTTTTAGGCAAGGGAAGCTTTAAAAGAACTGCATGTGTTGTTTTTATCATTTATGTGTCGTATAACCTTGTTGAAATTCGATTTATACAGGTCAAGGTATTTTTTGAAAAAAATTTATGGGTGGTATTATATTGTGACAGATAAATTATATATTTTTTAAAAATAAGATCTAGCTTTTAGGCTCATCGGTCTTTATTGGACTATACTATATTTTTTTATTCCGGGTATTCTTCTTCAGATTCAATTATGTTAAAAATTTTAGGCTCATCGGTCTTTATTGGACTATAATATATTTTTTTATTCCGGGCATTCTTCTTCAGATTTAATTATGTTAGAAATTTTAGGCTCATCGGTCTTTATTGAATTATACTATATTTTTTTATTTCGGGTATTCTTCTTCAGATTCAATTATGTAGGAAATTTTAAGCTCATCGGTCTTTATTGGATTATACTATATTTTTTTATTCCGGGCATCCTTCTTCAAATTCAATTATGTTATAAATTGTGTTATGCAAAGCCATATGTCACGATAATTTTAAATAAATTTTTTTTTGTATATATTTTCGATAATTATATATATCATTTTTATTATGGGTGGTATGGTTGAGTGGTTTACAAGTTGGACCCCAAGGTGAGGGGTCGCGGGTTCCACTTCTACCCACCCCACTAATTTCCGAAACGAATTTACTCTAAAGAAAAATACCCAAGTGGGCGGCCAGTTAACAAGAAAAGATAAACCATAAAGACTTGACAAGTCATGAGAAATAGGATGTTGCTGTGTAAGCCGTTGAACTGTGCCTCCAGAATGAAAAAACCCTACACCGTGAAGCAAGGATATAGGTAAGTGTGGTTGTAGCTTGTAACTCTTAGCGATTAACAGTGGACATAATCCTTTGACCACCCTATAATGACTACCGCCTATGAGAAATGGCAGAATCCGAGTGAATTCGGGTGACAAGATATGCTGGGGGAGTTCCACATGGAGAAGCATCAGTAAAGCAATAGTTCCTATTAGTATAAAGCGAACTTCCTATAAGTAGAAGACGTAAAACATAAATAAATAAAGTAAATTCAAGTAGAATTTTAATATTTTCTTTATTAAATAACTTAAATTTTCTTTAAAGTTTAAAAATTTAAAGGTGAAAACCGTCTTTATAAATCATCTAACTTCATTCTATTTTATGGGATAGCTAAAGCAAGATAAAGCCCCAAATTAGTCCAGTATAAGTATATCACAACCTTTCTAAATTTTTATTTATGTTGTAATGCATTTCTTTATCTATAAACTATATCAAAATACACATATTACTTCTATTATTTTTTCGTGCTATATCATTATCTCTGAGCCATATCTTTCATTCGAAGATACATGAAAATGAATTTAAGCTATGACGTATATATTTAAAAATTCTTAAACCAACGTAATATAGTCAGTATGTAAATTGGACTCGATATTAAAACTATTGATGCCTTGAATTATATCTAGAATGTATAAAATAGAAAATAGATATGTGAAGAAAACTCATTTTGTACATGCTCATGATTCGTATTTTTTTTATCACGTGATATGATACATTTTCTAGGATGTATAAAGAATTTGTTTATTTTTTATAAAAATTTTAAGCTAGTATTTTGTAATTCTAAATGCATTAATATTTAGATTTATAGAATAGACTACTTGTAAAATACCATACATGATATATAATCTTTTTTTTAACGCCGAGAAATATAAATTTCGATGATAAGATATTAAAATGGATTTTATTTTCTTGATGATTCAAATATATACACTTAAAACGTTCTCAGATAAATTAAGTATCCTTATAATAGTAAAAATTAATCTTTTTTGACAAAAAATCCTGCTTAATTTGAAATAAGTGTAATTCCAATATTTTAACTTGCTTCCCATTAAAAAAATTATACTTTTTGACTTTTCGCTTCTATAATACCATTTTAGCATTTTATTAATGATAAAACTTATAATTTTTATAAAAAAAAATTGGGTGAAGGCGCCTAGTTCGAGAAAATTTATACCTTAAACCTATATTAATTTAGATGTATAAAAAAACTGGCATTTAGCATTCTTTCTTAGCTAAATAATATAATTAAAATGATAAAATCTAATATAAGAGACCAGTATCTCTTGGTAAATTTATATAAGATGAAATCAAATATAAGTTATAACTATCCTACTTTTATTTTATATAAAATGAAATCACATTAAATTTAAGCAATAAGTATATTTAAATAAATATATAGATCAAATACAATCTAATTAACATATATTTCATGTATAATAAAATTTTTTAAACGCAAAAACGCATAAAATATTTCCACATTAAGTTTTTCTAAGTAATTCGTCAGATGTTCTAACTTTTTAAATACCGAACAATAGGACATGTATCATCTTGCAATAAAGTGTTTTAGAAAAGACTTAATAAATATACAATACATATAAATACCGTTAAAATTATAATCTTGGAACATTAATCATAACTTTATGGATTTTAAATAAAAACTTTTAGTTTATTTTCTCAGTTTCCCCATCATCTTTCTAATCAAAAGGTATTTATAATGGTTAATTTATCATAAATATTGTCAGATATACATTATATTTGTATTTAGTCTTTCAATTAAAAACATTCATAATGTATATAAAACATGCTTGTGCATCTAATATCATATTCTTTTACTATAAAATGTGCTATAATTTAAATAAAAAATTTTTATAACCTATTCCAGCCATGAATGGTATTATCATTGTTAAATATTTTTTATTTTTTACTAAATCAAATTTATATGTATCTACAGAAGAAATATTAACATTAGGTTTGCTTTATTCTAAATGATTTTTTCTCTGAGCCCTTAATTATTATCGAAAAAAAAACTATTTTTATGAATGTATATATATATTCTGAATAATATTATTTAGACATCATAAAAAATATTTGAACGACTCAATTAAAATTTTTTTCTTTTTATAGTATTTATTTACAAAAAAATGTATAAATCATGGTAATATATTAAAAAAATATATTAATATCATGTAGATCAATTGACTATTTTTTTATCGTACAAAATATTTTATCGATCCGGATTCTCATCAATTTTTCCAATGTACCATTTATTTGTAAATTTTTTTTATGCATCATAGTAAACGATTATAGATGCGGATTTATATCTTAAGTTTGCTATTATATTTTATTATATTTATGAAAGTATAATATGCAACACCAAACACAATTATTGATACGAATTAGTATCTAAGTTACATATTTTATCTTATTATATTTAAGAAAAAAAATTTTAAATATAAAAAACAATCGTGGATGCTAAATATTATCTGCTTCTAAAATTTTTGTTTTTTTATTTTTAAAAATAAAAATCTGGTTGACATAGAAAATATTTATCACGATTAAAAAGTAGCGATTGTCGGAGGTCTAGATATTCGAATTTTATTCTTTCACTATAATTAAATTATTGCGTATTATACTCACGTGAGTACATTTATAAATAGCAAACAAGTAATTATTTCGGCTATCTACATGAAAAGAAACACTCTTAGGTTATTCCATTGTAAATAATACCTTTTAGTTTATAAAGCATACTTGATTGTACCGTTGAAACATTTTTAATCAATTTTAGGATGCAAGTGCTAGTTATAAAATCTAAAATTGGTATTCAGAGGATGTTTCATCGTAGCGGTAACCCGATCGGTGTGGTCAAATTTAAACTGTTTATCTTTTTTTATTATACTTGAATTTTATTTTTCTAAAAAAAATATTAACATTATAGAAATATTTATATAATTAATATTCATTACATCTTCAAAACTGATGTCTAAAGAAGAGTTTTTTTACTTATTTAATACTTGTGATTTCTAGATTGGACTCTTTATTTTTCAAAAAAGTATAAGAAAGAAAGATGTTTAAGAAATCTAGGCTATGTTTAAGAAAAGAAATATTTAGAAACACCGGAAATATATTAAATGGTTATAATTTTTCTTATATCTGAAGAGTTTAATAAAATGATAAAACTATTGATTAAAGATGTAATGCTATTGATCCTTTGGAAAATAATATGGAAAATAATCAAATGCTAATTAAAAAAGAAGAAAAATGTCTTTATTAAATATATTGGAACTAAAAAACTTGAATATTCTAGGAACTCCATATTTTTTTTATTTAAGTAGAATATGAACCATTGGATCTTAAACTTGATTCTAAAAAATAAAATGAAGATAGATACTAATATATTAGTGAAGTTGGGAAATAAAGAAACTATTTTTTTATTTTAATTTTTGTTATTATTATCATATTTATTTAGAATAAAAAATTATATACGTTTAAATTATATCAGCCCACTTTGAAATCAAAAAAAAATTTCGCTTAAAGGCTTGATATCTTGCGATAACAACAGGTGAATTTTTTTCAAGAAAATAAAACAGTTGTCATATAATTATCAAAGTTAAAATTTTTATCACTACGTCTTTGTTTTTCTTCTACTGATCAAGAGTGTATACATAATGAGTTCATAAATTACTATTCCATGTTTTTCTTCTACTGATCATAAGTATATGCATAATGATTTCAAAAATTACTATTCCATGTATTGATACATCTGGAAATATGCCAATTCTTTGAATTTCTTTTATATTTTCTAAAAATGAATATGGCCAGATTTTTAGTGATTTTGCAATATGCCTACAGAACAAGTATTAAATGAAAGAAAAACAAGCCTCAATAATGACGTGTAAATTAGAATTATTCGATAATCGCATTTCTTTATTCCAAAAAAGAATAGGAATGGAAAAGCAGTACATGCATATTTGTTAATATATTCAGACCTTAATTTTTATAAACACTTTTGATTGGATATTTGTTTATGAAGTAATTTTCTTTTTATCGATTATATCTATTTAGACGTAGTCAGCGTGTTGGGAATATCGCACAACTCCTTAATACATCTTTTGACACCTTGCCCTGATCTAGATCAATCAATTGCTCTTCTTCTCTAAATGAGATGAGTTCAAGTGTCTTGCGGTGTGTGAGAGCTTGCATGTATGCTTCTACTTCATCCAGGATTTTCAACTTCTTAACATATTTTTTATGAAATTTTGTAACAACTCCATCCAAAGTCATTAAATTTCAAATATATATTTATTTAAGCATAAAATACATTTTAGGAAGGTTTGTGCTATGAATTATTCGAGATCTTCAATTTTAATTTACGATTGAAACACATTAATTTATTTTAAATTACAATCTTTTTTGATACAATTGGCATATTTTGTTGAATATTTCTATGAATCAACCAATAAAAATCATGTTTTGATACCATGAGTATTCCAGATCAAAATTTTATTATAAAAGAATCAATATGTTCGACCCATAGAAAGAGGAAAAAATGGATATAGGTCTAATCGGGCTCGGCGTAATGGGTAAAAATCTTGTCTTAAATTTTATTGACAAGGGATACAAAGTTTCGGTGTACAATAGAACATTTCAAAAGGCTCTTGAATTCGAAAGAGAAGTCAATAATTCAGAAGTGCTTAAATCATTTTCAACGGTTGAAAAGATGATTTCTTCTTTAAAATCACCACGTGTTATAATTATTTTAATACAGGCTGGTGCACCGGTTGATCAAATTTGCACAGAGCTCAAACAATATCTAGATAAAGATGACGTGGTAATGGATTTTGGGAATTCCAATTCCGAAGATACCACAAGAAGATGTCGAGAATATTGTGGCGATTATTATTTTATTGGATGTGGGATTTCTGGAGGAGAAGAGGGTGCAAGGAATGGCCCATCTCTCATGCCTGGTGGAAATCCAAAAGGATGGATGACGGTTGAAAAAATGTTGAAAGATATATCAGCAAAGTTTGAAAAAGATGGTGTCATGTTGCCTTGTTGTGAATGGATTGGAGAAGGTGGTGCTGGTCATTTTGTTAAAATGATACATAATGGAATGGAGTATGGTGACATGGGCATAATAGCAGAGGCATACGCCATTCTAAAAGCCTCTAAAATGAACAATGATAAAATAAAGAGTTTTTTTGAGAAATGTAATGAAGTTCAAGAGCTCAAAGGATATTTAACAGAGATAACTATAAATATTTTAAAAAAGAAAGATGAGAACGGGGTGTATTTTATTGAAAAGATCGAAGACACAGCAGGGAACAAAGGAACAGGATTATGGTCAGTGAAGGCTGCAATGGATTGTTCATATTATGCCACATTGATGACCAATGCTGTATTCTCAAGGATGATTTCACATGAAAAGAAAAAGCGTATCCTTTTTTCCAGATTTAAGGATGATACTAATAAAGAAGAATTAAATATTTCGGAAGAAGATTTAATTTCTTCAATGATTCTGTTAAAAGCCATTTCTTATATTCAGGGTGTTGATTTGATCAAGAAAATGTCGGTTATGAAAAATTGGAAAATTAATTTGAAAAAGGTTTGCAATGTCTGGAAAAATGGATGCATAATTAGAGGTGGGTTCTTGGAAATTATCGAAAATATTGTCGACGAAGATGATTATGAAAATACAGATATTTTTGTCGAAATATATAAAAAACACGTCAAAGGATTGCGAAAAGTAGTTCTTGCCACAATAAAAACAGGGGTTCCAAGTATTTGCTTCACTTCATGCTTAACATTTGTAGACTCTATTGGAACGGAAAGAGGGAACGGAAATATGATACAAGCATTGAGAGATTATTTTGGGGCTCACATGGTAAAATTTATAGGTAGTGATCAAGATGTACATGTTGACTGGCAAAGTTAAAGTCGGAATAAAAAAAAGTATATAAGAATTTTTAGAAAAGCACCTAAATCGTATAATTTTAACCTAAAATACTCAAAATATATTAAACTCAACTTTAAAATATACAAAAAGGTATAAAATGTAAAATATTAGTATATAACTTAATGTTTATCTTAGTAAATATCGCTCTTTTTATTTAAAAAAAAATATAAACTTAACTCTTTATTTCAAATTTATAGTTTATTTTCCTGAAATACATATATTATTCATGATGGTAAATACCTTTTCAATATCTAGTAGAATATTTGGTTTATTCAAAATGTAAAATAACCGCTGCCGGCGCGATAACGAGAACTAAAAAAAGTGTTAGAAAAACTATTTTTGCATTTATATTCGGAAACATTTGCAATAAATTCGAAGTATCGGTAAATAATTAAACCTATGGATATTTGATTTTATGGTAATTAATAGGGTTCGCTGCTGTAAATCGATAAATATTGCTTACGCATTCAACCCTTTAAAAAAATTAGCGTGATATAACAGCATAAATTCTATACTGTTATCATGAAAATGTAAAATTTTTATTAATTCTATGTAATATTACAGATACAAAAAAAATAAAAGCAATTTCATGATCATAAATGAAAAAATAAATAGAAAGTATTATTCTAGAATCAAAAAAAAATATATTTTATTATTGATCTAGTGAATATAAAGTTTGATCACATATGATCTTTATTTTAAAAAATACATAAGCATTGATTTAAATAATAATAAATACATTGCGTAAATGCTTTATAAATTTATATGTTCAGTTCAATTGTATAACGACTAGGAATCGTTTTGAATGCATATAGTGATTTTCATAGTTTTTGAAAATTTTTTATGAGATTTTAAAATTCTTTCGATATAATCCATCATTTTAAACTTGATCACCTAGTGTTTTATGAACATCATTAATGTGATATCTCTAAATATCGGCATCAAAGGCATTTTTACAAACCTGAACGTGAAAAAAAGTTATGGAAGTAATTCACTGTAAATATGATAAAACCCGCATATATCATTACGCAATATATAATCTATAATCAGTTTACTACTCTAATTAAGTACAAGAACTGCCACCATTTACAAATTGAATAGAATTTGTTTGATTTTTGTAATATGAAAAATCCCATTTGATAATCTTATATTTCATCTAAGAATCTTCCATCGATTTAAAATTATACAATATAATTGTAATTTTCGTTCCTCATAGAAGATACGTGTTTATATTTGCCGGTGTATAACTAAAAAAAATGGAATCTTGATAAATTTGTTGCTGCCTTTTAAAAATTTATATAAAATGTGGTTTAACTGATGATTTAGTGTAGATATATGGGAAAATTTTAGAGATATTTTTAATACTTTACAATATTACAATATTTATAACGATTGGTTCTTTAGATATTTAGCACGCCCTTAAAATATCCTTGTATGTCAATAAAACATCTAGATTCTATCATATTGGTTGTATTCAAATGAACACACATTTATTTGAGCCGAAAGTAAAAACTTGAATTTAAAGCATTTAAACATCTAGACAGATCTTTTTAGATTTAATATCATGTTTTTTTCATTCGGTTTTAGGACAGCACAAGTAAAAAAATGATCGCAAAATCATCGATTATAAAAAATATTTTCTTTTAATCATGACGCCTTATCTATATTTTGTTTCACTTTGAAATTAATTAAACCGATTAAAATATTATTCTGGATTTCGATTTCCTAAGAAGGTGCCTTATTTTTTTTCTGCTTTTTATATTTTATCTTGGAATTTTAGTGTGGTAATTATTGAAAAATGTTAAGAAGTCTTTTTTATCATTAAAGAACATGTTCTGGGTTTTTATAGCATATATTTTGTTCGTAAAGTAAATCAAATATACTATTCATCGAAGAAAAAATGGCTTATAAAATAACATGCTTGAGTGATGGTTGCGAAGGAAGAGTAAATTTTACGCAAAAAAAAATAAATTTTTTTTATTATAAATTACCGATTTTTTCGGAGGAATAATAATATTTTACAAATTTTGGGTTTTCAAAATTATGAGCAAAAAAAACTTGAAACTTTTTTTCCCTCATTCAGTTAATCTTTTATGTGTTTTTTTATACTTTATTTAAACGATTAATATTTGAAAAAATATATAGTTCACAGAATCATATTCTATTTCACATTTAAATCATTGTATGTGAATAAAAATAGGAAACTTAACCAAGAATACATCGTTTTTTGTGTTCAAGTGGATAAAAACTCAGACAAGAAAAATATGAAAAGCATAAATTATTGTATTTAGAAAAGAAATAAAATGTTATTTGCTAAATATAAATTTAATTTGTCGCTATATACATCAATATAAGATATATAAATCAGTTAAAAATCCACATATAATTTAAAATGAAATGTTAATTTATGTGGAAAATGTATTTTATAGTTGTATCTAAAAATCTATATATAAGACTGGCTTTAGAATCGGAACAACTTGTTTTATCTAAATTTAAAGATTTTATTAAAAAAATATAGATAAAAACAGCAATATATCTTCTCTCCATTATGGAATAATCATAGATCTTAATTCATGCTATATATATAAAATATATTATTATTCTCGGTAAAATAAAATTATAGGCGAATTTGCACGATTAAATTATTGAATAAAATTAAGCTGTAAAAAAATTGCATTGTAAAAAATGTTTCGATAAGATAAGTATATGCAAGGCAAAACAAAATTTGAAATTTGTTTTTTAAAATCTATGATGCACGATATTTTTATCTTTTCTTTTAGCTCCAACGAATTAGATTATTTTTGCATCTATTTTGGGGTAACTGTAATAGTATTTTTTTTGGATATAAAAAATTTTTGTTATATATATCAAAGAACTTTTTAATAAAACACAAAAAGATATCAATTTTTGCTATAAATCATTTATACGAACAATTATAATATAAATAACAGGTTTTTATCATTTCGGGTGATATAAAAGAAAACCTAAAAAATTTCCATCTCTAAATTTCAGAATAGAAATTTGCATTTGTTGCGTAAATTTTGTTAGTTTTTTTAGAAGTGCTTAATTCAATATGCACGAGTGCCTAAAATAAGCAAAAAATTTCATGAAAACTGTAAAATAGGTGTATTTTCTGTGATATAAGACTAAATTTAATCTAATTTTATAATATACACAAAAGTCGGTGTCAACTTAAGTGTTAGCTTAAGAGAAACGAAAAAATGGAATGAATAGTCAAAAAATGAAGAGCTGTCTATCTATAAAAATAAGCAATTGTAAGGGAAAAAACGATTAATACTTCTTATATTTAAAAGTTGGGGTATATATATTTAAAAATTAGAAATAATTTTTCTTATATACGTTTAGAATAGTAAAGATGGTTAAAAGCCTTCTCAGTATGATACATGGCAACAAAGATTTATAGAAACACTAATAACCTTCTGTATAATACGAAAAAAAGCAAAGAAAGCTTGTAATACACTTCAAAAAGGTTTATTTTTTATTTAAGTTAATTTAGACAATTTTTATTAAATTTGATAAAATTATGTTTGCAGTGTAGTATAGTGGAAGTCTTAACATATTTAATTAAAATAATAGTTGCTTTTCTAGAACGGAATATGTTCCATACAACAAATCAATGAATTTCTATACATCGAAGAGGCGTTAAATATATTTTACATTTTAATCTGTTACTTGGTCAGCTTATATTTATCATTTTATTAATATTTTTGTCTATAAAATTCTGAGATTTTTATTTCAAATGCATTTTTCATGGTTGCCTACTATTTGGTTAATAATAAATTTCTCTATTTTATTTATTATTGTTTGTCTGCCATAATATATTGCTGGATTTGATGCAAATATAAAGTCTGAAATTTTTTAAACGTATTTTTCATGTATATACTTTAATTTCCATCTCGATGAGCTTTATGAAAACGTCTTGGAAAATTTTTTTACCATTAGAATTACCAGCATATAAAGTATTTTAGAGTTCAACTGTGCCACAGATTAATACATCTTCTTAAAGAGCTCTGTAAGTTTATTAATTTAAGCAATATAAAAAAATAATTCGATAATAATATATCTTAAAAGACCTTAAACCTATAAACTTTACAAAATTTTGCATTCAATTTGTAAAAATATAAATATCAGTGCAAGGTTTTTCTTAATTAAGAAATAAAAAAATAAGTATGGTAGCATTTGAGACATTTATAGATGGCACATGTAAAGAATATTAAGATTTTTGTGCATAACTGTGTATTTTGATAAATATACAAAAAAATATTTTAAATAGACACATGCAATATTTGTTACTTTTTCCGAGTAAAATTTATGTTTTATTTTTGGCAGTTTTAAAATAGTTTTAAGAATTTATACAGCGACAGTTTCCCAAATCAATGTATTATATAAAATTATTCCTTGATTTGAGTTTTTTCTTGCAATTCTGGAAACAAAATTGTTGTTTTGTTTTTGATAAATTGAAATTTCGCCTGTTTTAAAACATTTTTCTATATTTTTAAAAAAAAAAATTTATGTAAATAAACATTATTCTTTCATAATAAATACTTGGAAAGGGATGCTACAGAATACCATATGTCGTATATTAAGGAGTTAGGAATGGAGGCTGAAAGGGAACTATGCACACAAACCGTAGTATTGGGGAAGACAATACACTAATTTGCTTTGATAGAAGAAGATATACTGCATAAGATTCAAAATATGATGAGGGGTAAAGAAGTAATAGCCAAATCTATTCTATATATTAATCAAAAGTTTTGCTTAAACAACCTTAAAAAGTTGAATATAAGATTATCACATGTACAGATATCTGAATTCTGGCATAATGCCTCAAACCTATTAATTTTTAAGATCCGCGCATACTTTTTATTTCAAGTTAGTATGATAAAAAAAGTTTCTTTAATATCACTATTTATCATTTGAGCTTTAAGGCTGTAAATCATGTATGGAAAGTAAAAATTCATTTCTTTAATCTGTTAAATTAAAATAAAAATTCAATTTTTACGTCTACCATAAAATACAAAAACAGCCTTAATTGAGAAAGTAAATCCGGAAAAAAAAACAAAATGTGATGAAGAAAAATAATAGAAAATTTTGAAGGTATTGCAATATACCGATAAGCATAGTTAAAAATACAGAATCATAGATATTAATAAAATTTATCGTCAATAGAAAGATATAAAAAAGTGCGTATTTTGATTAAAAAACTATAACTATAAGATCAATTATTTAATAAATAGCACTATCCTAAAATTGAATTTTAAACAGTATCTCATCTGTTGCAATTGTTATTCATTTCTTGTGATTTTTGTAAAAATTCAGTTAAGTCCTTATTACATCTTTATTAGACTAACAGCTAGATCTTGATAATTTTTCATAAAAAAAAGATGTTGTGGTGTGCCATAAAATAACAATGTATAATAATATTTTTTTGAAAAAATGATATCCCAATTTATTTTTAAATTGTGTAAATTTGTACAGAAAAGAAGTTATTAGTTTATGAAATTAGATTTTCGATATTACAAAAAAATTTGAAACACTAAAAATGTTCTAAAATTGCATTTGATGACTTTAAATTTCATTTATTTTTGCAAATGATACCGGCAATCGTTTTTAAGATAAAAACTGGTTCTAAAAACCGCTTTACTATTCATAATAGTTTTGGAGGAAGCAAAAAAAAATCTGCTCTATATAAGAATATTCGTGTTTAAAGATTTTTATTTAATGGAACATAAGAAATAAATAGCTTATAATGGGCAAATTCGTTATTTTACTCTAGATGATTTATGTGCTCGCATGATACTTAGCATGGTTTTGAAAAATAAATCAGTCTTAAATTATATAACGAATAGCCCAGACATGTATTGTTGTCATATAAATATTATTGGTGAATGTTATAAAATCAATTTCAAATGCAAAGAATGAATATCAAAAAATAAAAGTAAATAATCGTATATTGCATAAAAACGTATATGATTAAAAAAAACCTAAGAAGTTATATCTTTTTTTATTGGAATTTCTTAGATCATGTTACTATTTTTTTATCTTTGATTTCAGTTCATTTTAAGAAAATATCTTTACATTTGTGTTTTTCTTAAGATTTCTAAAAAATTATGTAACCAATCACAAAAATAAAAGTGCAAATTATAATTAAAATATGACAATAAAACTTTATCAACCATAAACCAACATAGTGCAATCTTATCTTATTTTATCATTTTGATATGTAAATCCGTAATTATTCCTTATTAGCCTCATTTAAGTTTTTTATTTATTTATTGAAATCTAGATTATATTTAATTTTAAATTACTTTATAAAAAATTTTATCTTGAAATGTTGTTTTTTTCTTGTTAACATTAAAATCTAAATTTACAGTATATTAATTTATAGTAAGTATACCAATGCTACTTTTTATATAATTTTACTTTCCGGGATTTCAATATCGTTTATATTCCTTGAACAATAAATATTTATCAATCCTTACATTTAAACATTTGATTTTAGTTCTATTTTAGTTTTATTCAATGCCTTTTTTTTGATCAAATAAGTTTTGTTTTATTTTCATATAATTTTATATTACCCCAATAAACTTATTCATTTGGTTAATATATATTTCGCTATTTTTATTTTTCTTATTAAATTTAAAGGTTAAGCGTAAGTTACAATTAGATCTCTAGCGTTTCTTGAAAGAAATTAGTTAAATATAAAAGATAAATACATCTGCCATCTATTTTTCGTAAAATATCTTCTTTTTAACTAGATAAAACCATATAGTTTATGATCATCTGGATTATCATCTCCTTGTATTTTATAACATTTGTCGACAACATTTTATGGGATAATTATTTTTTTTAATGCATTGAAAGCACATAAAAGGAAAAATATAATAATTTAAATGTTTAAGTCCACTTTTTGCAACTGTAATCATAAAAATTTCCGTGAAATTATTTTTTTACTAATTTAAGGGTGGTTTAAGTATAATTTATAGCATCAATTTGTTGAAAAGTCTTTTTATTAGTAATAATTTAATTTTCATGCACCCTAATAAATTTATATCGTGATTTGATTATTGAAAAAAAATATAGAATATGCTTTCATGTATTTATTCTGTAAATTGAAAGGTGTAGGTATAATAAACAACGGTAACATCATATGGTAATCAATGCCACATAAAAATATAATATCAAGACTGAAAAGGCACATAATATCAGAAAATGAATATAGGTTTTTTAAAATTGTCGTGGGTTATATTGTGATCAATTTATTTATTTATATATTCATCAGTGATAATAGGCCTTTCCGTTTGTGTGATTAAATGCAAATGTGCTGCATCCTGCAGGTTTTAAGCATACCTTTATCATCATGTAAATTGATATATTTTCGCTATGTATCACTTTAATCGATGTTATATGTTTAGATATATTATTTGATTCTGAAATTGTGGTTTAGTTCAAATAACTTTTATTTTTATTTTATGTACAATTTTTTACCAGTGGAGAACTAATTTCCGTGCAAAAATACGAAAATCTTGTCAATAGTTCTGTCTTTTTTGTGTATAACTTATTTTATACCAAGTAATTAATGTACATTAGATTTATTTATTATTTGAATAAAAATCAAACATAGCTTTCGCTCTCTAATAAGATTAGATCTTATCTATTTGCCTTTCAGAGGGAACTGTGGGGATATTTAGATTTATTATGTGTTTTAATACTTATCATTCTGATAAATGTTGTATTAATATTAGTTCCTGTATTATACAAGGTGTTTATATAGATTAAAATGGCCTTGTTATTTTTACTGGTGTGTGATATTTGTCCTTATTTATACTTTCTTATTCAAATCGAACCTTAATTGTGATTTTAGCTACCTACTGCGGCATTTATCATATTCAAAATCTCTTTTAAAGCAGACATGTAAATTTTGAAACTCTACAAGGTGAATTTTTTTTTGAAAAATATAGCCTAACCTAAATGTGGCATATAATATTATCCTTTTTAAGGATAATATTATATGTTAATTATTTATTTTAAGGCTAAATTCTTCGTTATAATTTGAGCTTTTGTTTAAAACCACAACCTGTTTGATTTTGCGTGCGAAAGCATATTAATAATTATAGTTATTTTCTGCTCTCCGAATTTTTTATAACACCCCTCCTCCGTTCAAGACTTATTAATTTAAGGTTTTTTCTGAATCACAAGATTTGTATGTGTGCCAGAATATTGTTAGTTTATGGTAGTTCTTTCTGATACCTTTATGATGTTGTGTTACCACACAGTAACAAGTTATAACAATAAGGTCTAAGGTAAATATATTGATCTAATATTATAAGATACTGGTAATTACATATTTTTAACACTAGAACTGATATATCTCGCTCAATATAGTTATAGGTCCTATAAAAGTACATTTACTTTTTTGTTTACTGACTTCGCGAAAATCATACCATGAAGATTATAATGTTTAATTGGGTATATTTTGGTTTTATTTGTGCTGGAGTTTAAAATCTATAATTATTCTTGCCTTTTTATAGTTTTACAATAGAGGCTTTAATGGGCCAAACTTTTGATCTAATCATTAATATACCACGCTCGGAAAAAAATTAAAATTCGATTCAGATCTATTTTATGTAATAAGTATCATTATTATTTGTTTTATTCATAATGTCACGAAAAAAAACACACAAAATTCAATAAAAATCTTTCTCAAGATTAAAATTCGTATGCCATTTTTGTTCTAGAAGAAAAAGATATGATACTTTTTGAAAATATATTATTTTCAAGCTTTTATCGACAAATAATATATTTTGATATTTTTATAAAAACAAATTTGTGGGATGCTATTTTTTCTTCGTTTAAAATTCAAATCGAATTTAATTTTATTTATTTATGTTTATTTCTATTAGTTTTAGGAATTTCGGTTATTACTTATAGCAAGCATTGTTTAAGTGCTTAATTTATTTGTGGAACTCCTCCAATACTTTTTGCCACCCATAATCACCATCGATTGGGCCCTGTCTCATAAACGGCAGTCATTATGAGAGGGGATGAGACTATGTCTACTGTTCATCACTAAGGTATACAATCTACAACCACACTCTACACTTCTTTGCTGAATGTTGAAGGATATTTTCTATTGGAAGTGACACAATTCATTGGCTTACACAGCAACCTCCTATTTCTTATGGCTTGTCAATGCTTTATGATTTATCACTGACCGCCCCCATAAGTATTTTTCTTGTGAGTGCATCCGCTTGACGAATAAGTGGGATGGGCGAGAGTGGAACCCGCGAATACTCATAAAAGCGCCGACTTGTAGAGCACTCCACCCTTCGTTTCAATAGATATATTATATAAAAATATTTTTTTATAAAAGATTCATGAGCATTACGGAAGACTGTAAGGATGATGTTTTTGAAAAGATTATGCAGCTAATTTTTAAATAAAGAGAAATCTAAATTTTTGCGCGAGAAACCATCAAAAGTTAAAGGAAAAACAACCAATAATAAATATATAAGTTTCTTTAAAAAACCAATAAGCTATAAGATATCCGAATATAAAAATATTGGTTGTATGAAACTTATATGTTTTTTGTAGCCATCTATAAGCTATAAGATAATCGGTTGCAAAAATATTGGTTTTTGTTGACTTATACAGGTATTGAATTTTTAGAAAATAATCAACAATAATGTCATGAAATTGTTTAAAAGATAGAAAAGGGTTTTATTATTTATATTTTTGTGTTTAAGAAGGTTTATTGTTAGATCCAATTAAAGCATTCCAATCAAATCCAATAAAACTCTCGATATTCTTGGATTTCTATCCAAAATAACGAGCATTTCAAGTAAACCCCTTTTAGCCGAATAAAACATCTGCGCTTCGTTATATTGATCAGAACGCAAAATATTTAGCAATACATCCCCGAGAATTTTAGTAAATTGGACTATTTCATTGAAAATATTTACCCCGGCATTCTCATTCTCGATATTTTCAAACAGTTTTTTTATTGAACTCATTTCCTTAGACTCCATCAATTTGTCTAAGTCCCAATCTCCAATAAATCTTTGCCTCTTTCCAACATAATACGATATACATGTAAATGACATTATTATCCATACACGTGTTAAACAAAAAACCATTGTTTGTTCAATATTCGGTTCTGCTCCGATATTAAATGCTGTTTTGTGTGCCGTAAAGAGTATATCACAATTGCTATAATCATGGGCTGTAATAGTATCTTTTTCCGAATTCGCTTTACAATCTTCTAACCTTATATAATTGATAAATCTTACATAAGTCTGAAAAATAGTTCTATTTATATAAAATATTAGATTTTGTTTTAGAGAAAAAGAATTTTTCGCATTTTTTCTAAATTTAACATCATGAAATGGTTTGAGGAAAAAAATATTTAAAATCTCTTTCCATCCGATTATATAAGCAGAATCTACCATCAGATTGAACAAAAAACTCAGATGTTCGAATAATTGCATGTCGTCTTTATTCTTTTGGTATGGCAAAGAATATGAATATTCGATCAAGTTTCTTTCATTATTTTTCATCTTTAGTGATTCAAAAAACCGAATCTTGTTTTCTATATTAAAGATCAATGATTGTGTATTTTCATTTCTTTGTAGATTACTTTTGATAGAATAGAAAATTTGATTAATTATACCTTGATCATGTGGGCTTGTTGAACAAAGAACAAATTTTAATGGATTGGTGTAATCTCCAACCGCGGCTCTTTGTTCACAATCATCTATAAATCCGTTAAAAAAGTTTCTTTCATGTGGCAATATTTCGCAAAGAAATTTGTGTAATTTATTAAATGATGATTTTGGACCTGAACATTTCGGAATAAAAACATTATCGGAAAATTCAAAGGATCTTCGAAACCAATCGTAGTCTTTTAGTATTGAAGTTTCGTCTGAAAATAAAATTTTATCTAATTTTTCTAAAAATGCAATATTTTCCGTCGATCTTCGATCTTTAAAATTTCTTTGTGGGCCATGGTTAGTGTGTGGAAAAATAGGCTGGCTTGCATAAGGTTGATATGATGCCGGTGGTGCCTGGTAAGCTTGTGGATGATTATAGCTCGGTGCTGTATGATTATAGCTCGGTGCTTGATATGGTGGCGGTGCTTGATACGGTGGCGGTGCTTGATATGGTGGCGGTGCTTGATACGGTGGCGGTGCTTGATACGGTGGTGGTGCTTGATACGGTGGTGGTGCTTGATATGGTGGCGGTTGAACAGATTCTTCGTAACATGGAGGTGGTGGAACCGTTAAGTGATCTTCGATAATATCTGAAGGCTTATTATATGTTGGTCCACCCATATCCGAAATAATGGATACAACGCCAGCGCCTCCCCTTCCGTATGACTTCTTTTTGGGACTGAACAGTTTTATTAATGCATATAAAAGAATGACTATGAGAATTACACCCGCTACTAACTTTATTATGAAATCCATTATTGATTTTGGGGGACTATTTTAAATATAAATTAATGATCCCGAAATCCAAAAATGATTATTAAAAACAGCTAAATAAAAAGGTGCGGGTTTCTATATTATAACTATAAAAAAACTAAATAGACAATATCCGTAATATCGATTATAAAAATATATTATTTACAGGATTATAAAGTTTTTATTGAAACTGATAGTTCCTAATTTCCATACAAAGATAAATTAATAAAAACGGTGGTGTATTAAAATTTAAAGTATTTAATTTACTTATATTGAAATTCAAAATCATAAAAACTGTTGTAACTAATTTATTGTTTAAACCAACTGTAAAAAATTGAATATTTAACGATTGTGGTTTAAATTCCAATCAAAATCTATATTTATTTACTTCATTTCAAAATGATAAAATCTAAAAAAAATTTTGAAAATAAAATTATAAAAAGGAGAAAAATAAATTGGTAATTTTTTTCGAATGGATATTTCAATATCCTCCAATTATAAATATAAAAATTGGGTTCATATGAAAAAATGAAAACTCAATCATATTATATTAAATAATAAAAGAAGAAAAAAGAGTGCTTTATAAGTAAAAAATCCCCGAATTGAAATGCAAAACCACTGAAATAATATAAATATACGTAATAAAATTCATAAAAAATCATGGTACTTGATCGAATGCCCAAACAAATTTTAAAAAGATAGACCATTTGATACCATGAAATTTTTTGTTATGATATAGATAAATTCAGGCGTAAAGATTATTAATAATAGCTTATATTTTTTTCAATAAAATCTACAGTATTTTTGGTTGTTTTACGCCATATTTTCCACATTTATGGCACAAAAATAGTTTGGTTAATACTATCAGGCGTTTTTACTGATTTATGCAAGATCTAATATATAAAGTATTTTCATAAAAACTTACTTTATTATTTTAATGTATAAAAATTTTTTAAGTATTTTGAATCGATTTTTAAAACGATTAGACGTGATTGGGCGACGCATAAATTCGTAAAAACAGGCAAAAAAAACCTAAACGAAGAAGATCCGATTAAAAAAGAAGCATAAGGAGCTTAAAGAATAGACATTCATACCTCGGGATATACAGATATATCTAGGGACATTTTTTCACATATTAATATATAAAATCGCATAAAAAGTGTACAAGATTCATTTCTTTACCTCTGAATCTATATAATAAACATAAAAAAATTTTATATTGTTGGCATACAAAATTGCATAAAAAGCGAATTTGATTTACACCAATTCCTCTGAATATCTGGGTAAACCTAAAAACAAATTTTTTCATCCTTAATATATAAAACCATGGTTGGGTTAAGAAAATCATCCACCATTTATTTTATTATAAAAATATCTTCTGAAACTCTGAAATTTGTAAAATATCAAAAAAAGAGTATTATTTTCCAATCAAACTTCAAAATGTAAAAATAAGATTTTTAAAATATTTTATTCAAATCTCTGTGATGCGTTTTTAAAAAAATTGTATCAGAACGATGTACAATTTTTTAAGAAAGAATGGTTTGATCACAAGACAAAGAAATTTTAAAGAAAATATATAAAGGTTTTCTTATTTTTTTTATGTTTCTTGCTGTTAATAATGATCAAAAACATTTATTTATGTATTTTTTTGTGCTTAAATATTGAAAAAAATGCCAAAATTTATGTTTTAACTACTCTAAAAATAAGGTTCCTGCTTAAAAGGTTCTGAATAAATATTCCAATTGCTATTTTTAGTAAAGAAAATATTTTTTGTTTTAGGATACCCAATTGACTCCCCCCCCAAAATTGTTCATAATTTTATTTATTAAGTATAAAGATACTTCAGTTCGCTTAATACTTGACATGATAATATACAAAAAAGCCTTCGTACATGATTATCTGTGCATAAATATTAAAAATTTAGCTCGATTGACTTGGTTTTTTCCATCCATATAATCTAGATAAGAGCCCAATTGAAGTATATTCTTTAATAGAATAATTGATGCATCTTCAAGCAAAAATACGGAACATGGGCATGTAAAGACTGAATGAACTCCGTGTGCCATTATTTCATTTATTAACTGATATTTCGTAATAATGCAAGGAAGAAGGTTTAAAAGATAATATTGTAAAATGCGTTCTAAAAATCAAATTTTGACATAAATTTTTACGTTTTCCTAAGATATTAGGTGCTAATAATTCCTGTCGTTCATGTATTAAGTATATTGCAAAAATTTTAAGCTATCTCTAAGTATATTAAATTAAGTTACAAAACTGAAAGTGAATTTATTGATATGATCATACTCCTAGTTTTACATTAAAATAAATAGACTTATAGTATGTTTTTTATCAACAAGAATACATTTTTTGAATAGAAAATAAGTAAAAGAGACATAAATTTTTTGTGTGTATTATACTATCACAAAATCCTTTAAATTGTTTTAAAAACATTTTTTTCTACTAAGTTGAAATTTAATCCAGAAAAATAATCTAGCATATAAATTTCATTTTTATCGGCTTTATTTTTCTGTTCTTATAGCAAAAATGACATAATTTTTAAATTCTGTAAAGAGTTCTAATTCCAGAAAAAAAATAATAGCAAATATACTAAATCATTTAATATAAAACCACGATCTACGCTTTAATTCGGATAAAAATTTTTATTTTTTGATTATATCATAATATGTATAAAATTTAAACCAATCTTTATTACAGTCCCTCGTATTTTATAACTCTTTTTTTATTTTTACATGATATCTACAGACTATTCGGAGAATCCCTGAGTTTATCATCCTCTAGCAGTATAATAGAAGAATATTATAATTTTATAGCCACAATAATATATTTGTATTACATTTATATTTTATTAAGTATTTAGGTATTGATTAAACATTATTCTTAATTCGGGATCAAAAGGAAAAGGAGTTAAATAATGATGATTCCTGTATTTAGTTTCGAACAAACCCTTTATTCGGAAATAAGATGGGTATAATCCGTTCCAAAAATCTCGATTTTGAAGGTTTCCTGATGCTAATAAGATTTCGGAACATAAAAGCATTTCTAACTTCCCCTTGTCTAATACAGTTTCTCTTTGAGTATAATCGTAAATTTCCCTTTAAGGCTGATTTTTAGTAGCTAAAGTCGGAATTGAAAATAGAATATCTTGAATTTTTAACTTAAATAATCTATAGATCAAATTATTCTCACGCAAGTGCATTTTTAAATCATCAAACTGGTAATTAATTGTGCCCAGTTGCGAGGGATACTATTTATACTGGTAGATCTATCTATGATAAAGGGGAGTTTTAGGCTTGAAAATACACTCTATTATGGTTCTTAAATAACTTGTGTCAATTACCGAATGCGAGCGTTAGTATTCAAAGCCATTATTTGTACGATGAGGATGTTTCCCAGAAGCGGTGATCTAATTGCGCGATAAAATATAAAAAATTAAATACTTATACTCTAATATATTAAAATTACAACAAATAACGACCAATCTTAATCATGAACTTTTGCTTTGGGTGTGAGGTTTCGATGAAGATGGTATCCAGAGAATTTCGATCATATCATACAATACATAATTTTATTTTAAAAAGCTATTTTTAAATTTTTTCTGGTATTTATATCCAGATTCGTTTTTTCAATTATTTGTTGTAAATATAGAATACCTCTAAATAATATTCTACATTTGGTTATTAAAATTGCCCCCTTTTGGAATCATTTAAGATTTCATGAGGTAGAGCGTTCCGTAGTGTAGTATTACCAGTAATTAATTTCTTAAAAAATAATGCAATTTGATTATTCCTTTCTCATAAAAAATGTTATTTAAAATACTGTATTTTTTTTTTGCTAATAATAGATATAATATTTTATCATTTTTAATTTCTAATATCCGATAATATATATGATCGCTCTGTTAATTTTCGGTTTTAAATAATCTTGAAATTAACTAAATAATAAATATTTGCATTTAAACTATCTTGAATATACTTATAGTTCGGTTTAATATTAGATCAAAAAAAATTACATAGTTTTTACGTATAATATGGCTTATATTAACTACCTTTCACCTATTTTTAATGCAATAATAAACTCGAAATACAAATAACATAATTTTTCAAAATTTAGCTATAAAAATATATAAATATTTTCTATTTCTATTGTATAAATATATGACCAAAAAAATACTCGCTGGTACTTATCTTCGGGTACATTAATGATTCAAAAGAAAATAATTGCTTTCTTAAATTTAAAACTTTCTTTTGTAAAATACAGAAAAATAACATTGATATGTTTAATTAAGGAACACTTCCTTCTTATTTTAATTATGAGTGGATGATTTGATCCTATATACTAGAGAAACACTTCTTTTCATCCCTATGACTACATTTGCTTAATTTAACTCAAAATTTATACTTTAAAATTTCAAATTAAGAAACTACTTATATTACTTTAAATACAAACTGATTTCTTTGTATTTGACCATTATAAATTGTTTAAAGTCACTAACATTTGGAAATATATAATTATCTCTAATATTTAGGTCGTAAGTATTGTATGTTCATTTTTTCGTCATCATAAATTTTTATAATTTTTTAATATGGCTCCATATAGAATCTCAAATTTGGATTTTATTAGCCGTAAAATATGGATATCCAAAATCACAATAAAATTGACACAAACAGATTGTTTGAACACGTTCAAGTAATAAATCAACAGATATCACATGTTCCCTTTATTGTAACCAAAAGACCAACCGGGCATTTTATAACACTTATTACATCATCTTCATATAAAGTCTATGACTGTAAAAAACTTAATACTATTTTTAATGGTCCACTAATAAGTGGAATAAAGTTTGTACATGTTCATGATGATTTTATTTATATAATAAAAAGTAATGATACATGTGATACAGCCTCTTTAAAAAGCGAAAACAAGCATATCACTGTAGGTGATGATCAAGATGATGCGCAATTTGATGGAATACGTGATAAAATTATAGTTACATATAGATCAGAAATTATATATGAAGAAGAGTTATGTTTTTTTGTTCAACAAATTATAGGACTTTTAAATTACAAGATTTTGCTTACTTATAGTAAAATCAAAAACGAAAGTGTTTTGGTTATAAAAGAAGTATGCGAAAAAACCGGACTTTTCATAAATACAAAAGAAATAGTATTTGAAAACAAAATAAACTACATTCACCATCCTTCAACATATATAAACAAGATAATAATCGGGTATAATGAAGGTTATCTTGAAGTTTATAACATTTCAAAGCAAAAAAGCATATTCAAAAGCGATACTTTTGGTGGTTCAATAAAAATTATACAAGAATCCCCTGTCCTCGATATAATTGCAATTGTTACGCAATTACCTGAAGAAGAAAAACGTGGAGGATGTCATGTATTTCTTTATAACATAAAAAAGGATATCCGAATTTTAGAAATAAAAGAAAAAAGCATGATCAAATCGCTTTCTTTTAAGACAGATAACGAACCATTTTTAATTTATCTTACTAAAAATGGATGTTTAACACTTGTAAATCTTGAAGAACAGCGCATTATTAAAAGGTTTAAATCTGAAGAGTATTTGTGCGCAACTTTCTTAAATGGAGAAAATTTGATTGCAGTAACAACACCGAACACAATTAAACTGATGGAAATGATAAATTTGGAGCTTAAATTATTGAAATTTAGAAGGTACATGAATGATAAGATCGAAAAATTTAAATTTATTGATAATAATAATATTATTGCGGTGGGTTCAAAAGAAATAAACTCAATAAATATTTACAGAGAAGAACAAAACAATATGTTTTCTTTAAAAGATTACAAAGGTGCTGATAACTTAAGTTTATCAGAAATATCACACAAAATTTTGGTTTTTAGTCAGCATGATGTTTTCCTTCTAAACCATACCAACAAAAATGGTAAAAAAATTATGGAAAGCTATAGGAAATCCTTACAATTGGCCACGCTTTCAAAATGTGGTAACTTCTGTATAATAGCGACAAGAAAAAATATGGTAAAGGTTCATAATGTTGACTCGGGAATTTTTTATTATGAATACGATTTTAATGATATAAAAGAAAAAATATTATTCGTTAATTTGGATATTGTTCAAGAAAGGGTTATTGTATGCTTTCAAACGAAATTTTTTATTTTATTTCAAAAATCCAAGGTTAAAAAAGAAGTGAAAATACCGGATACGGTTATAGATGCTGATATATTTTCTTCATATCTGATTTTTAATGCAATTAACACGATTTATATTTATGATTCCGAAAGCTTTTTGATTTCTAGGGTTTTTAAAATTGAAGAAAAGTGGAAAATTCGTAACTATGCTATTTCGGATGATTTTAGAATGATTGCAATCTCATCAGAGCATAATAAACAACAAAAAGTACAAATATATGACATTCCTAGTTCTTGTGAAATAGATACCATGGAGAATTGTATATCTGATGGTATCTTGTTCTCTCCGGATAGACATTTCTTGATTTGTTTGAATGGATGCCAGATAAATCTTTATCACAACAAAAGTATTTTCTATCCCCAGCTAGTTTACCAAAAAATCGCTTTCAATTCAGGAATCATAAAAATTGTTAGAAATGGGTCGAAAAGCCGGTTAAATACTTCAAATATCCAACTTATTGATGAATTGAAATCACAAAACTACGATATTATATATGAAGGTGATTTGGTAAATAATATACAATCGATCGGGGACACTTATTTTCTGAAATTACTGGAAAATGTCGATACAAAGGAGGTAATTAAGCTTTTAAATAGTTTAAAACCATATTTGTCTCCAAGATTTAACGAATGTGAAAAAATTATTTATAGAATTTTTCATATGCACGCCAAAAAAATTAATTTTAAAAATATAAGAGATTTTTATGAAGAATATAAGAAGCTTTGGAATGAAAAAGAAAAAGAAATGATCAGGGTATTGTCTTATGTTGAGTTTGAAAAAAGAGAAACGCTAGAATAAATTTATTAAATGCTAAAAAAAAAAAGATCTTTTCATATTACGAATACATTCATAAGCAGAAATTCATATATTTATCAACATTTATTCTAATATGTAGCACTGTCTAAAACCCAATAAAATTATTTGTGATTGGATTGGGGTGCACATAAGTTCTTCTAAAATATCAACAGGATTTATAAAAGTCGATTTAATATCCGATTCATTGAGGCATGCCATTTATCAGACTTATTAATTTTATTTATAACTTTTTAATAAATTAAAAACACAATTTTTCGGTAAGAACAAACTAAAATAGTTTCTAAGTAATAACAACCCCACTCTATGATAAAATCTAATCAAATAGCCTCAATTTTTTTCACTGAATTTGGCAGCTTGTAGTAGGAAATTGAATATGATTTTAAATACGTAAAAAATTTTAAAATGAAATTATAATTTATTAGTATACTGTTAACGAAGCTTCATTGTCCATTATAGAGGTAATATAGGATGTATGCTTTTATAAAACGGATATTTTCTCCGGTTTAAAGGTTATTTTTTTTCGAGAAGCACTTATAATAATAATATTAAAAATATGTATTCTTGTGTATTAAAAACATGAAATAAAATTTAAGCCCTTTATTATGCATTCTTTGTTATTTTTTATTTGTAAAAATAAACAAATGATATATTCTTTTTTTTCTACGAAATAAAATCTTCTTATATATCTATAATAAATTTTTTCAAATTTTTTTATTTAAAATTCATTTTATAAAATTGCGTAAGGTGCTAAATTTTTGATTTTTTTGGCGATGTTAGCAAACTTCTAGTTTTTTAAAGTGGTTATTTGTACCTTTATGAAAAAATATTACAATATTCTATCGATGTTTATGAATATGCAATCTAGTGATCGATAAGAAGATTATATTTATAGTCCTAAATTCATCTTCAAATATACATAATTAGGTGTACGATACACACAAGTTTAAGACGGAGACGATATCATATGTTGTAGCATGAGATGGAATGGCAAAACAATATCATAAAATCTATTGGAAAAAACTGAAGTTAAAAACATAATCAAACGTAAATACAAACTATCAGATTGAGGAAAATCCTTGAATTTATGGATCTTGAAAAGAGGAGAAATATCGAAGAAGATGTTTAAAGAGGATATAGCCAAGAGTCTTAAAAGCATGTTTCGATTAGAAATAAATTACATTATGCTGGATGCGAAAATCTAAAACTACGATACAAAAATTCATATTTTATTATTATTAGGCTTTATATGTCGTTAAAATTATAGTTTTTGCTCTCAATCACAACTTACTTGATCTCTCGTGCGAAAGCGTATTTATACTTTTGGCTATTTCTTCCTCTCTTAAGTCTTCTTCGATACCTCTCCACCGTTAAAGACCTATTAGTTCAAGGGTTTTTCTCGATTTAAAAGTTTGCATATATACCTCAATCTGGTTAGTTACTTAAAGTTCTTTAAGATGCCAAAATTTACTCATAAATAAAATTAATTATTACAGGCGCATGATTTTATTCAAAAAAACGATTCATTAATTTTATATAGAAAAACGAGCATTTAATTTTATTGTGAAAAACGATTCATTAATTTTATCGTGAAAAATTTGTTTACAAGTCATTTAAAGATACAAGCTATCCCATTATAAATAGATACGGTTCTTCGAAATGAATTTTCTCATTCTTTCTTACCTATAATAAAATTTATTTATTCGTATATTTGGTGAATTAAAATGATATAATAAGATAGTTAATATGCATCGAATTTGTTTTTTAGCCTTTTTAAAAATTATAAAAAATTATAAAAAATTATAAAAAATTATAAAAAATCATCAAATATGTATTTGTATTGTTTTGATTTTATCCTAAGAAGAAATATAATTCGATTTCTATTTCGTATAATTTCCAGCTATAAATAGAATTCTCTAATGAAAAAGCAAATACTTTTAATTTAGAATATTTAGCATAGAACTTAGAAACATATACCAAAGTTAAAACGCATAATCTATGTATAATTATTTATAATATAAATACAAAAATAGACCTGATATTTTTCTATTCGATAAAGAAGAAAATATTATAGCGTTGATTGAAATAGGTATAACTAGCCTTGACAACTTACTGAGGTTGAGATTGAAAAATATAGGAAGAATGATATCTTAGCGAATGAACTTGGTTTAATTTACAAATCTAAAACAAGAAATACCATATATAATGACTTGGGACGGAGTGGCTACAAAATTCCATAAAAAATATGTTAAGGTGTTAAAAATCCCGGACGAAGTAGAATCATACATGCAAGCTCTCACACGTCGCAAGCACTTGAACACATCTCATTTGAGAGAAGAAGAGTAGTTGATGAATATATATCAGGCAAAGGTGTCAAAAGATGCATCAAGGAGTTGTGTTATATTTTATAATGGGCTGACTACGTCGAAAAAGATTTAATAGATTAAAAAGAAACTAACCCATAAATAAATAGAAAAGGATAAATATATATTAGTATAAGTGAAATTGTTGGTCAGTAATTATTTTTGGCAACTTTATGTTTAAATCTTTCAAGAGAGTTATTTTATAATGGTAGAAATACACTGCGAACTTACATTTAAATAACATAGAGCAAATTCCAATATGATATTGTTCTAAAGTGATGGCCCATATAAATTAAGAGGAATTTTTATTTTAAATAGAGGATTTGAGTAAAAAATTACAGAAAATAAATTCTGTACGAATATCAATTACATTTTTTGTTCAAGAAGTCCATAGCATTTTTTATTGGGCGTTTCATCAAAAGATAATATGTGCAGTGAGTTTTTATCTGATAAATCCTGTATACGCATCTAAAATCTATTGAAACTATTATAAGCAGATGTGCTTATTATAACTTTTAGATGAACTATATTTTTTTGTGTAAAAGGAAAATTCTATTGAAGCAAAGAAAACAAATTACATATTTTTAATTTGGTTGTAGTGGAATAATAGAACATATGTTATAATTTATTGATAGCAAAAAAATTATTCAAATATTTTATTGAAGAAAAAAAACGTATTTTATATATAACCAAAGTGGAAAAAATTTTACATATGTTTTATTTGATCAAGAATAAACAAATGATGCAGATATTTGATTTAATTTAGAAAAAAATAGAACTCATTTTGTCTGAGAGTATGCAAATAATAAATTATCCTTATTTTATTATGTGTAAATAAATTAAGTAGATATTTTATTTACTTTTTTTGTAGCGATTTAAATTTATCATTTGATATTCCTTAATTCATTTCAAAGCAATATTTAGAGGAAATAATGCAAAAAAACACAATGGAATACGAAAAGATTAAGTCAAAACTTTAATATATGAATATGGTGAGTATTTTGCACATAAAAAAGTTTATCTTCTTTATGAAGCACATAAAATATAGAAAGAATGCTATAAATTCTAGAATAAAGGGGTAAATTGAATCGAGAGGCAGCGAATAGGAACAATCATTGTGAATATAACTAATGATGAAATATGTATATAAGCCAATGATTTTGATCTAAAACTGGTTTTAGAACACCTTTTGAGATTAAATCGACCTATTATCATTAGTATAACATTTAAATTTTGCCGAATTAAAATTTGATTTTTGAGATAATATATATGATCCATAGAATAGGATGTAAAAATATAATTTGATTTTAAAGATTTTTTATTTAACTCTAAAAATTGAATATATTGAATATTCAATTTTCTTTTATGTTTATTTTTTAACTTAAGATGTGGTTTTATCTATATGTTAATTTTTTTTATTATAGCTTTAAAAAAAATTCTTATTTAAATAAATTAATTATTTCTATCTTTTAAATATCACACATGTTTTATTCTATCTATTTTTACATATATTCTCACCCGTAATTCTTCTCTATTCAAGATTTAAAATCTTAATTTTACTTCCCATAAAATTTGATGGTTACTATAAAAGGACCAAGAAGTGCACTCACAGATTTTATTAAAGAGTATGGACTCAATGACAAAAATAAATCTGAGATTCAAATTGATGAAAATTTAAAAGAGATTCAAAAACCAAACAATAAAGTTGTTCGAACTAAAAAGAAAATAATACGAAAAAACATGCCGTTTGAAATCGCGAATATCGATCAAGATTTAAATTTGCTTTCTGAAGAAGATATTTTATTTTCTAAATTGATTGATAGTATCGAAAGATTGGGTGAATTTAAAGAAAATAATGTTCTTTTATTTGATTCAGATGAAAAACTGCAAAATTTTAGCGCTTTCTTGAGCAAGAAAAGAAAGATGAATGAATTTTATTTTAAATTCATAATTGATAATTGCAGAGAGAAAATTTGTATCTATGATTGTTCTTCGATAGGCGACGAACTCTATTTAAAACATTTAGGGTGCAAAGTAGAAACACTTAAAGAAATACATTTACATTTTTGTGGCCAATTGAAGAGGAAAACTATTGAAACACTCTTGAATAAAAATAAACATATCAAATCTGTCTCAATTACAGGCGCGTTTCTTCTTGATGATTTTCAAATACCATCAAGTCTTGCACAAATAAATGTTTCAAACTGTTCAAGGCTTGAAAATAAATTCATTGAAAGAATTAATACAACTTTTACAAATTTAGAAATCTTGAATATCGAGAAATGTTACAAATTAGATGCAGAATGTGAGTTGAGAATACCAGTAAAACAAATCAATATATCAGAAACAAATTTATCGTATAATTTTTTGAAAAGCATTGATATGGGAATAATAGAAAAATTAAACATATCGAAGTGCAGAAATTTATACCCACACGATATATTACACCTAGCCCATCCAGATTTTTTAAGTTTGATGGAGAAAAAAGAGCATCTAGAAATAGAAGGAATCTCAACAATTAGATCAGTAGAAAACACGCTTTATCTTAAATATTTAAATCTTCAAAACTGTTATTCATTCGATATTTCTTCTTTGACTGAAAATTCGTGCCTTGAACATCTTAATGTTTCCAGAATAAATATTACGCCAAATGATATATATTTTATAGCCAAAAACTTTAAGAAACTAAAATCAATTAATGTATCTTGGAATAAAGAGATAAATGACGCTTCTATAATTGTCCTTGTCGAATCATTGGTTAATTTAGAAAAAATATGTGTTTTTGGTTGCTTTAATTTGACTGAAAAAATTGGAGAATATGCCTGGCTGAGAAAAAAGGATATCTTGATAATCGGGAACCCAGCTGAAACAAGATTTTTACTCAAATAAATCCTTAATATAATTTTATGGTATATCTTATATTCATTTTCTTCTTAAATTAAAAATCCAAGGTTTTATAAATTCTAATGCTAATAATCTTAGATTAAAGTGGATGTAATTGAGTACAATTGAATTTGATTGTCATTCTATGAAAATTCTGCAATTTGCATATATTTAGTTATAATCAGAAATACAAATTATGAAAAAATATAATGAATAATAAACCAAGAATAAATAATACACAAAGGTTTCATTTATCTACAATAAAAGAATTCATCAAAAATTATAGGATAGGAAAATAACTTAAAAATTTACGTTTATATAGAATATAAACTGTATGACGCTTAAATATTAGATTTTCTAATCGCTATGACAGACGATATAATCACATATGAATAAAAAAACACAATAAGTCGCTGATTCATCACATGTTGTTGTAATCTGTAGTAAAAATAGCCCCATTATCCAAAGTTTGTATATATAAAATAGTTTTAAAGCGTTAAAAAAATAAAAATATGGTTAAAGATGATTATTTAAGTATTTTGGTAGCTGCCATCGATATTCCGTTCGAAATAAGAGCAAAAAATTCACCGAAAATAGTATCCAAGAAGTTTAGAAATATTTTCTGGGTGGTCTTGGAATACATATATATATAAAAGAAAACGAAAAGTAGTCGAGGAAAATAAGTCATATTATTAAAAGAACAAATTTTTATGTATATTTAATAGTATCTTTTTTTGATAATGAATATATTATAAAATTTGACTGAAATATATAATTTTTTCTCATGAATCACAAAAAATTAGTGCGTTTTTAAAGTTTTTGATGTTTTTTATATTATCAAGTACTTTTACATAAAAAGTGCTTTAGATATTTATTTAATGGATTTTTATTTTGTAAAATATTGAAATTTCTTTCAAGATATCTTGCAAAAAATAATCATAAAATTTATTATTCCACTTTAATCATTCCAATTTTTATTATATGGCATATTTTTAACATCAATAAAGATCATTTGAATTTATTTGAATCTTAAAAAAAATGTATTCACGGTATAAAATACTCTTGAAGTGAGTTTTAACGTTTTTAACAACATTGTGTGCGGGGATCTTGCCTGTGAATTATTCTATGTTTCTCTTTTTAGCAATAAACACATTTATTATGTTATAATAGGTAAAAATTTGAAAGCTAAAATTATTTTAAAGCAAGGATACCAGTATAATAAAAACGTTAATTAGAATTTCTTTTCAAAAAATATTTTCATATACTTTAAACAATTTTAGTGTTCGATTGGGGCTTCAATATGTGGCGGTAACGCTTATTTGTACTTTTAAGTTTATATATGATGCACTAGAATATAACCAACAATTTTATTATATCTTTGACATTAATATGTTCATAATAGTGCTATACATATTTATTGCTATTGTTTCACTTATACAGCACAATTCCTACTTTTAAAAATTTTTCTGATTTTCAGTAGGTATATTTTCATTATAAACAAAGGTTACCCATTATCTATTTTCAGCTCTAAAAATGCAACAGATAGCTTAACTTATTGACTTTTTTTTTAATTTTTGCCGAGTTCATTAGTTTTATCTGTTTTTTTTGCTATGACTTTTGATTTGATTCATCTAGTTTTTATTGATCTAATAGCGAGCTAAATTATTGAACGATTTGAAATAAAATATTTCTTTATAAACTCTAAAGACATTTTTTTACAGATAAACAGATATATTTGCATATATTAGATATACAATATGCCCCAAATATAAATTCTTCACAAAATTAACAATTTATTAGTCTTGTAATTCTACCCCAAGTTCATATATATTTATATTTCATGTGTAAATTCGAAAAGTATCATGAATTTTGCAATCAATTAATTACAGTTCTTTGAATTATCACAGGAATTATACAAAATAATATTTAGATGCTGCTTTTCTTGCGCATTCAGCTTTATTTTTTAAAAATATAAATAACCACATACAAATAGAACTACACTGTAGCAATATGACCAAAATTTAATAATATTTGAAATTTTTCAGCCTGTAGGCTTCAAGTAAATTTTTTAAACAAATAATATCTTAAGATATCATTAAATAAATATGGTAAAGCATATGTCTGGGCTTCAGTTGTTATCATAACCATTTCTTTGATATTAATTTTTTTATTAAACAGCATAATGTTATTCTTTTACAAAAATGCGCGCTTAAATATTTTTGAACACTTTTAATAGCACAAATGCATTATACATAGGTATAAATCATCACATGTGTAAAATATATAAATTATAAACTATTAAATCCGGGAGGAAAAAAAATTACTTCTTGCGGTGCCTATAAGTATTATTACAGCATGATGTTTTGTAATTTTGTTTAAAAATACGAAAAGTCGTGTCTTAAAATGTATAGGTGGGCAATGGAAGTCTATCCACCCCGAAAACAACATTTTAAATATACCCTAGAAAAAAATACAGAATTTAAATAAATATAGAAGAAGTTTTGTGTGTTTCATACCCCCCCTTTGAGCATGCGCTTGTTGAGCTTCAAGATTTATAGAAGTTTAAATTAAAATAATCAAAAATCTGCTTAAATAGTAAAGAAGCATAAATTTAAGATATATTCTGAAAATATATATTTATAGCGTAATTTAAATCACTGATAAATTTTAAATCGACATAAATTCACAAAAAAAGTAATAGTCTTTAAAATAAAAAAATCTGGTATAACAGTGATTCCCTGTTTATATATAAATTTAACATTTTCGAAATTTATTCTCTAATTACAACTAAAATGTCCTTTATCATTCGTATTTTTTTATTGAATGCATATATCTGTGTTTATTTTTAAAATATCCATTATTTACTTCACTCTTCTGAATCGTAACACAATGCAAACATCATTTATTCACTATCACATAAGAAAAAACAGAAAATAGTTTAACTACAAATATCAAAGTCAAATTAAAATAAACAGGCAAGTAATATTTGTAAGAGTATATTTTTAAATTGACAGATTTCTTTCCTCTTTTAAATTTTAGGATAGCGAAATTCGATTTTCTATTTTAAATCTAAAAATTAAAATAAACTTATTTCAGAATTTTTTATTTTGTATTAAAATTTTTCACTATACTAACTAGAGTACTTTTGATGCAATTTTTTTCATCGATAAACCATGTTTTCCAGCCTCTTTTTATTGGATCTTCCAGATTTATGAGCCTATCTTCAAAAACATAAACATTTTCCGGATTATTGATCTCGAATAAATCGGAAATAAAATCATAGGCTTCTCTGGATGGTTTACAAATGAAATTTCCATCATTTTTGTATTCAGAATATATCATTCCATCGAAATATCTGGTTAAATTCAAGGCTTCGAGCATTCTCAGCCCTATTTTACGGGATCCATTAGTTAAACACCACAATCTTATTTTATATCCCTTCTTAATATTTTGAAGAATATCATGAAGTTCCAGATCTGGAAATAAATACCTTTCTATTTCAAGATTTTCATCATAAACTTCTTCCCATTTCTGAATCGTAGCTTCTTTATACTCCCTTAAAAATCCTTTTATTGTCAACCCGTAATTATTATAATAACTGAGAACGGCTTCGCTTGCTTTATTATCATCCCCTATAAACAATTTTGCATAATTAGTGATTAGAGTTAAAATATTATTGTGCATGCCATTTTCTTGCTTATAAAGAGTGTTATCAATGTCAAATATGAATATCTTTTCGTCTTCGTTGAGCGAACGTATTTTTAGCTTTTGGTTATAGAAATTTTCAAAAGTCATTGGAATACATGCAAAACCAGTTTCTAACTCGAGGTCTTCACACTTTTCTTCTAAATTCGATTTTTTTTTTAAAAATGTGTTAGTATCGACATACATTATTTGGGTAAATTAGAAAAATTCTTTTTATTTTCTAAATATCAATATTACATATTTTTGGAGGCATTTGCTTTTTGGCATATCAATAAAAAAATAGATGGAGACAGCTGATATAAGCGGTGATGGTCATATAAATTTTAGAATACAATATAATTTACATTTCAGAATTAGATATGGTAAATTTTCGTTCTCGAAATAAAACTCTAGCCAATAGTACATTAATTTATTTTCTTTTCGACTATAATTTGGTCTTTATTTCCTTATACATACTGATAAGAGCTCGAATAAATTTAAACCGTGAAAAAAACGAACAAAATAATAAAAATTAGAGTATCTTTATGCACAATTTATGCCTATTTAAATAAACTCCAGTGAGTGTACATTTTTACCCTAAAATATATACATACATTGATAGTCAGGGATGCTAACTGAAGCAGAAGCATACACACAAACAATTGTATTGGGAAGAAACTGGACATAATAAGTCTTGAGAAAATAAGATGCATATAAAATATTTTAAAAATGATCTCGTGTAAAATCTGCTAAATATTTCATATAAAGCAATCTTAAGTTTTGTTCGAACAGCTATAAATCATTAAACTATTGCATAAAATCGGTTTACTTTTTTTTGTTATATATTTTTAAATTCGGAATTTATACAATGCAAAGAAGTCTTTTGAGTGAATTATAAATAAACTCTAAATAGTTGATTCATAAATAAACTTTAATTCGATAAAATTAAATCGGATTTCTTGGCTATTTTACAATATTTTAATCACTTTTTTGCCTAGAAAACATTCTGTTTACTTTATAGGCCGCCTTAATTTTAAATCATATGGCTTATTATCTTTTGAAAAACATTAATCTCTCATATTTTTGATAATTTATCATTAAATTTGCCTAGCGAAGATCAATATTTAATTGAAGAAAATCGCAAATGCTTTTAAAAATTAGAAAGCGGGATTATATGTTTCATCTGGTAGTTTCTTAATCGCCAGAATTATAATTTTAGAATATCAACAACTTTAATATCTTATATATTAAGTGTACAGATAATTTAGGAGAAAATATTCTTTCTCTGTGTGTATAAACTAAAGTTAAAACATATTATCGGATTTATCAGTTCAATATCAATGTATATTTCTGCCAAGATGATTATAATGACAAGTACTTTTTCTCTCTATAAAATATTTCGCTGCTATGACCTTTAAATATTAAAATGGGATTATCAGTAATAGAATTGAAAAGGTAGGCAGATAGTAGACCAACCGAGTACTAGATTAAGGAAATTTTCTGGGTGGTAGTTTTACCACTCACAATCAAAAAACAAATAGCCAATATGATTAGAAGTTATAAAGAAATCAGAATAATTTAATATTATTAATTATATAATGCAATAAATTAATCCATATTTTTATAGAAACCACAGATAATCATGTATTTTATTTGGGAGGTATTGAACATTATTGGGGGCTACTAACATACATGTCTATGCAATTAAAAAGTTTTCAACCGAACTGATTTTCTAAAAAATGTATAAATTTCAGCTTCCTCTAGATTTTGATGAACAAGATTTTTTATTATCAGAGTTCTGATACATTATTAAACGATATATGATTTACGTTGTTGATTAAATCATATTTTGCTCTCTGTTGTGATTCATATAATTTTATAGGAAGTTATGTTCTGTAATTAGCGTCAAGCTCGAAAAAATGTTAATATGTGAAGAGAATATTAATATCAATACAAAGGTATAAACCTAAAATCCAGCAAATAAATTTTAATTTGAAGCCGATTAAATTGAAAACAAAAAGTATTTATGCCAATATAAATTATTTGGATAAATAGAAAGCTATAAAATTATAAATTAAGGCATGTCTACTGAGTAATATATTATTATAATTTATAATACGATAATATACAATAGTAAACAAGCACTGAAATTTGTTTGAATTTTTTCATTAAATATACATAAAGGATCTAAAATCATATGATATATAATAGTGAAGAAACTGAATAAGGAATATAGTCTATAGATTATATCTAGTAAATGCATGCTAAATTATTGAAAGTATACAAAAAAGACATTATTCCCTTCATATTTGTAATTAGATGATAAAAAGCTCTTGATATGTTATACAAGGAAAAAACCCCTTTTAAATATCGAAATGTATATTTTTCTTGCAATCCGTTTATTTTTATTTGTATTTTACGATAGCATGCTTATTTTGTTTCAATATTTAAGAATAACGTCATTTATTTTTTCATTGTTAAACTATTGAAGATTAAAATTATTATTATTTTTCCTTTGCATTCATAAAAATCTTTTTTTCATCTTAGATCTCAGACATTATTTATATAATTCAATTGCCTTTAAGACATTTTATTTGAATGATTAGTTTAATTTTTTAATGTAAAGGTGGAACTTTTCCTTCTAAACACTTCATACTTTAATATTAACATATTTATCATTTTTTTCGATATGGTTTCTTGCGAAATAATTTAGGCTAACCAAACTAAACCAAAAAAAAATAAACATCAATTATATTTTACACACTTTAGAAATTGGGTACATTAAAAAAGAAAAAAATCTACAAAAATACCCCTATAAATTTTTTAAAGACAAATTTCTTGAAAAAGATTCATTTTATCAAGCCTCGCATATTCTCTCGCAAAATTGCATAATTTACCACATTTTTAAATGATCCAAATTCGTTGTATGTAAATTCTCGGCATATTGTTACAACTTATATTTTTGGAGTACCGGGATGTGATTGTGACATAGTTTGATTATTTAAGTATGAGCAGAGCGCATTTTTAAGTTTTTAATATAATTTTGTACTTTTTTAGAAATTTACGGAATTTTTTTCTTGCTGTTTCCCTAGATAAACCTTGATCGTAAATATATTATCACCCATGACTATGTATCAAGAACCAACTATTCAGCATTGGAATAAAAAATAAACGTTTCCTACGTACCAGTAACTTTATAACTGCCAGTCAACCTTTTTAATAATATAAAACTGTATTGTGAAAATATACTTACTTTATTGAAATGCCGCAATATTTTATATATACTGGACAACATTATTTACAAAATATGCGACAGGATTTATTTCTTAGACTCTATGTTCTCATGGTATGACATCTTAACAAATGATTAAAACATTTTTAAAATTATAAAATAGGGTTTTTAAAGTATTTTATATATTTTTTATAACAAGAATATGTATTTATTGTTTTTTGTATTCAAGAGCAATTATTATTTACTTTTTTCATTATAGCTAACGTGTCAAATAAATTAGAGTTAAACGACATTTTTGGTTTTTTTATAGCTTTTAATTTTCTATTTTGATTTAGTTAAATATATTTTTAATATTATTCTGGTTGTAGGGATTCTTAAATCCAAGTCCTAGGGGTTTAATAAGCTCAATTCTAAAGTATGTAAATTCGCAATGATTTTTAACTTTATGGAAACTGTAAAAATAAAAAAAAATGTATATCTAGAAAAAAGTTCTCTATTTTTATCGTGCTCCGCTGAAAGTGTTTAATTTTCCCTTAATACTCAGGAACGTAAATATTTTATTATTAATTTTTATGTATTATTAAGTAAAAAACTGTTTTTTGTTATCTATTTACTATATTATAATTATATAATTAGTAATATTTAAGTATTCTCATCGATACGAAGATATCTTGCTGGCTAAATTTATATTTTACAGATTTTTTTTTCACCTTTTTACAGCATTTTTATTTTATCTTGATTGCATAATAGATTATTATATATTGAATAACTTATGCCTAATTTTCGTAAATTATATTTCGTTTGCGTCAAATTTATATTAGCCAAAAAAGTATACTATATTTACATGATGGCATATAATTTTACATATATAAATCTTAAAATTGCCTTTTATAAAGAATTGGAATTTAAATCTATTAAATAAATTATAGCATGATTTTTATTTGATCGTATAATTTTTAGGGCTGATACAGATGAAAAATAATAATAAATAAAATTCCAAAAGAAAAGTGTTATATTATATAGTTTATTTATCAATGGTTTTTAATTATTTTATCGGATCTCAAAATATTATGTATACATGGAACTGCCTTTTTAAAAGGTTTATACAGACAAGTAATAAAAATACATATACTTATTTCTTATTACGTTTACCAATGTCTGTCAATATATTATATAATAAACATACGATGATTATGCATGCATATGCTAGAATTAACGCAACAACATATAAATTTTTGACGGTAAAAGATTTTTTTTCAAATTTTAAAGACTTGAAACGCAACGATGTACTTTAATGTGGTAGTACAGATAAAATTATATTAAGTGTGCAGGTAGTATTCATAATGAAAGCAAATCTCAGCTTTAAGTTATCAAAAAAGAACGATGCACCGCTTCCTTTATCGAAGTGAAGTTGATTAAAAATATTTAAGCGTAATTATAACTTTCATAAACATGTTCTGTGAAAGATATATTTTCATCGTATATATCTTTTTGATCTTTCTTTATAATTAGTTTACTAAAATATACACAAGATCATAATTTAAGAATATTACGTAGTAAGCAGGTGAAGGGTACTGAAAAACACGTTTCAAATCAATTATAAGGTAATAAAAGTATATTGGGCTATTTAAGCTCGTTTTTAGTTCATTACTATATATAAACCCGTTTTTTTATATTTTTGCATATCTTGCATTTGGAATTTGAATATTTTCACAGTATTCAATCTCTTATTTTATGAGGCTTTATAATACATATGATCCACACATATGACACCAAAAAACCCTTCTACACAAATTCGGCGATAAAAATTTATGATTTTTAAAAAATATAAAATTCGTTTACATAAATTAACCAAATTTGAAAAATAAAATATTTTGATGTTCGAATTTCGTTTTTTTAATTTACTTAACAAACATGTGACGACGCTGTCATTTGAATGTTGGAGTACCATTTCTTGTTGCATATCGACACAATTTCCTTCATTCGTATTTATATGCACTCCTGTTATGGAATCAAAAAAAATAAAAGTTGTGATGAGCAAACGATTTCGGACAAACTATATCCTTTATAAATATCTGTATAAATGGTTAAACCTTTATATACGTACTATTAAAAATATCATTTGAATTTAAGATTTTTTATTTAATCGTCAATTGCAATGATTCTTCGTGTTTCTGATATTTCAATCATGCAAAATTTCAACAATATCTACACTATTTCTCCTATCATGTTTACTTTTCGAGAAATTTCTCTGATCTACTCTAATGACAATCCCAGGTCCGCCTAGTTTCGCAAACATAGTACATTATCTTTTATATATTTTGGGTCTTAATATTTAGTTATAATTTAGGTTTTATATTCAAACACAGCTTTCTTGGTATCATGTGTCCACAGCGTATTAAAACTTTTGGCTATTTCTCCCTCTTTGAAGTATTCTTAAATACCTCACCTCTATTCAAGACTTATGTATTCATGAGTTTTTCTCAATCCAAAGGTTTGTATACTTAACTCAATCTAATTAGCTAAAAATATAATATAAAGTCATTATGTTATACGGCCATGTACCCGAAAGAAATTGAAGCTTGAACTAGATTGTGGAATATATACAAACCTTGGAATTAACGAAGACTATGAATTAATAGTCTAGAAAAAGGTGATATATTGCAGAAGACTTTGGAGATGATAAGATATCGAAATTGTAAAGACGGTGTGCGCAGTGTAAAACAAGAAAGATTTGCTCTGTAACAAAAACAAATTTTTACATATAAATATAATATGAATGTAGAAAACGCTGCGTATATTATATATAATATCACTCCTAAAAATTAAACGCTTTATTAAAGTTTTCTACATATGAAAGTTGATAAAGTCAAACTGTAAAGTATCTCGTTATTTCATACGTTGATTCATCTGTTAATTTTATTGTTAAACGAACTTCTTTCTTACCTGACTGGTGACTAATTGAACTTTTGTAAATAAATACCTTGCTTTAGGAGCATAAAACAATTGTGTAGCAATAATTTCATAAAGTTTTTCTTTTATATTCTTTTATTTTAAAATACCTTTATCCATTCTTATTCTCGGCATTGTGCGCACATGCATTTTTAAGGGCTATAAAAAATTCGAGATTTCCTATTTTTAGATTTCTATGTTAATCTATTTAACCGATACACATCATATTTATTCTATTTATAATTACTTCAGAGACATGCGCTAGTCTATAACATCCCCAAAAAAAGTTTATATTTATATCCAAAAGAACAAAAATAAGCATTATTTACACTTTTGAATGAATCAATGCGTTTTATAATCATATAAATAAAAAATCAATATAAAGTTGTTTTTTAAGCACTGCAAGCTCCCTCGCTAATCTTTTATATAATTGATTACTGCAAGAATATATCATCAAATGTACATAACCAATCAAGTACTGAATTGATTATACCCTAGAATTTTTTCTGATAAAATGGATAATTATTTGAACAATTCGTAATTTTTTTCTTCAAAAAAAAATAATTGGAGAGGGAAAACGATTTTTATGTTTATCTATATAGCACTTTTCTAATAGAAATTATAACTAGATATTCAAAAGTGGTAATTCATGTATATATTTTTCGAATGATAAATTGCAAAAAAAATCTCTCAAAACATATATTTCTAAGAAATTCTATCGGGTCCTATGATTTTTATGCGTAAATGATATATAAATAGGCTAAATTCAAGCATATAGTACTTATATCACCATATTTAGATTTTTTTGGATTTTCTTTTACAACAGCTTGGCAATTACAACTATTTTATACATACTCTAATCTAATGCGATCCGATCCGATTGAATTATTGAATAGTATTAAATTTGTTGAAAAAACATGAATACAGTGATTTTTACTACGATTAATTAGTATGGATTTTATGGTTCTGCTTGAACCAATTCTAAATTCAATGATTCATTCTTAATAAATCACTATTTTTTAGATATAATCATTTTACCTCTGCATTTTATATATCAATTATAATCCAATTTATTTTTTGTTCATAGTATTACTCTAATCTATAGAAATAATTCCACATTCGAAGTTTTATTTTGGATTTTAAATTTTTGGGCTAAATAGCATTGCTTCGATGGGTTTAATTGTCATAATTCATCTTTAAAACTAAAAAATTATGATACTGTGTATATATCTCAGTTATAATTCAAACGGCTTGTCTACCTTATTACTTTAACCCAAGAGACGGATTTCTACTGGAAATACACCACACTTTAAATAAAATTTGATTATATTTACTAGAAACATACTTCTGCATTTTTTTGCCTTAAACAAAGCATTATGGTGAGTTATTCTATCCAAAGACAAAATATGGATGTTGCTATTTTATTAAAACTAAGGGCTAAAAAAAAATATGAGTGCAACATGTTTGGCTTGGATTAGTTTTAGATAAAATTCAATGAAATGATAACAAAATATATAGTTTCACCATATATTTTGATATCAATAAAAAAATAAGCTTTGTGCATGTTTATTGTACCTGTTGATGATAAAAATTAATGTGGAAAATTATAAAAAGATAAAAATATATTTTATGCTTCTTATTTACGTACATGTTAGATATTTTATTATTATCATAATAACTATTGATTGCTGTATATATTAGGCAAATTCTTTATTGTCTTGAGAAAATACTTCGTAATCCTTAATATCTAGTCTATTTGCCAATTCCAAGCAATTTTCTATAATATTTTCATATGTCTGGTTATTTATATTTTTTTGATTGAATTCAGCTGATCTTGTCCATCCATCTTGTTCATCATACTCGTTAACAATCCTGCTATGGATCTTGCTAATTTTGTTGATGATATTTTTAATCGCATATTCCATAGTTATATAGTCATTTTGTTTAATATATTCTTCAAAGTAGACCTTAAACATCGATATAATAATGTGTGTCCAATACGGAGTTTTTTTTACAGATTCAAGTAGTATAAGCCATTTTTTTGTTGTAAGCAAACCATCAAATAATATAAAAACGTGATCATGATCATATTTCATATAGTGATAAATAGGCTTTTCAATACATCTTATAAGTCGTATAAAATGAATTTGTCGGGGGTCCAGTTTCTCCCGAACTGTGGCTCTAGGGTTAAAGCTGTACATGTGTTGTTTTAATTTTTTCCCCATTTTAAGCAGCCATATTGGGTAGATAAATCTATTTATAGTTTCCCGCAACTTCGTACGTGAATGCAAAAATTTATCGAATGAAGCCTTACTTTCCTCTGCCAAATGTCTAAAACCTTTAGAAAGGAATATTTTCATAATCTGTCTATGGTATAAGTAAACAATGAAATCCATTACGTGATAATCTATAGCGGCGGGACCTAGATTTTTTTTTAAAAGAGCCAAAGCATTCCTTAATGAATCATCATGTATGATAAATTCTGGTAAAATTCTAAGAAGTTCCCTTTTTTTCGAGATTGAATCTATAATTGCAAGTGAATCATCTAATATATCATAATGTAAGCATAATCTTTTCCTATTATCAAAAATTGGAGCATCAAAACCATCCCTGCTATAAAATTCTGAAGTAATGGACCCAGGCCTGCTTCCAAATCCATCTAGTGTCTCTATCAAATTTAACATATTTCCGAAGTTATTTAGAGACCCAGAATTATTTTTAATTTTGTATCTCTCTTTGATCTGTAATTTGATCCCATCAAACCATTTAGAAAAACCTTCATGAAAATAACTCATTTTCAGTTTTGAATTTATGCTCTCCTTCAAAAATACATTATCACTTATAAAGTCTATATTTAAATCTTCTTTGCGACATTCTGTATAATATAGGCTATTATTAGAATCAATGTTTGATAATTTTACTATAATACAACCCATAGGTGCATGAACATTTTCTAAATTCCTACTAGAATCTTGTATTCCCTTCTCTTTATTAAGGATATTTGATTTCGGCTTAGAAGATTCTCCTAAAAAAGGGTTCTTAGAAGATTCTCCATAAAGGGGGTTCTTAGAAGATTCTCCATAAAGAGGGTTCTTAGAAGATTCTCCACAAAGTTGGTTCTTAGAAGATTCTCCATAAAAGGGCATTTGTTTTAAATTCAAATCTAAATTATTGCCTATCTTTATATGCGGCTGGGTTTTCATATGTTTATGTTTAGAAGTCTCTTTGATCAATTTATTCTGTACCTTCTTTGAAAAAGGAATTTTAAACTTTTTTAGAGCTGGTTCTACTGTATCTGTGTTATCCATTTGTTCTTCTTGTAAACTTTTTTTTGTTTCATAAGTTCCAATCGTGGTTTCATTTCCAGGGTTACTCAATTCATGTATTAAGGGAATTGGAATAATAGGGGTGGGTGGCAAATGCTGATCTACGTCACAGTCAAAAAACAGGTCATCGATATCATCGAAATTCCATGGATTTTCAGTGGTATTTTGCTGTGATAATAGATGTGTCTCTTTCTCTTGCTGTTCAAGTGTATTCGATATAACTAAATTAAATTCATAATCATTTTTGTATTTCTCGTAAGTGCTTTCGTAATATACCCTTAAATTATCTGTGTCTTTTAATATATTTATTATATCGAGTTCTTTTAAAGTAAAACCTTCATAAATTTGTTCTAGTTCAACGGAATTTTGTTGAATTAGGTGGCCTTGATTCAAATTTACATCACTTTCTGCTTTTGCTTTGGCATACCGGTTAAGAATCTCTTTTAGGTCAGCTTCAGAAAGAATTTTATATTCGATTACTTCATTTGAATCGGCATTTTCGGGATCTTTGGTATATGTGTCAGAAGAACATGATGAAACATTTACAAACTGAAGTATTGCAAGTGAGAGTTTGCAAAGCTGATAATTTTTGAATTTATGGCTCATCTGGATGCTTCTTTTAGTATTTATGTTGGTCCAGATTACACGTAACATAGACAGAACAAAAATACAGATCCTTTGTGTAAAAATCATTGTTTTTATTCGATTTTTATCCCTTATATAGCAAATTTAGCAATCAAACAACAAATTAAATTTATGATAAATCAAATATATGATAAATCTAAAAATAAATTAAATTTCAATTTTTGATAAATTTGATTTGATTTTATGTGCTTTGATAACAAATTTATAGTTTATAGTTTATATATTAATTATAAATTAGAATATTTTTCAATATGATATTGCATAAAATCCACTGCAAATTGTTTTCATTTTAGACGTATTGTGTTAAAATCGAGCTAAAAAAAATACAATTTTTGCCTTATGTCACCGATCTGCAACGGAATCTAAAATAAAGCTGTAGCTTTGGTTTTTTGGTTAAAAATTGCCAGAAATAAATCACTGAATGTTCTTGATTTCAAAAAATCCATCTAAAGATTTATTATGCTTTAAATCAAAATTATATAATTTTATTGATTTATATTGTTTAATTTGTTCACGTTTCTTGGTTTTTATTCTCTAATTTAATGTTAAATTAAACAATTTGTTATACAGGAATGTATTTTAATGATATTTATATTGATTACTTATCGCTTTTAAAAAGAAGTGTATCAAATTACCATATAAATCATTGGAAAAATTAAGAATCTCGAAGTAACATATATATTAGAAATGAATTAAAAAGAACAATGGTGGTAGAATTCACAAATAACAAAATACTGAGGATAAATTCGATAAATTCATGAATTTTTAAAAATATAATCGCTGGAAATCATGAATACTAATCGGTTTTTATTTATTTTTTTGTTTGCTATTTATAAGTAAAACCAACATGTTAAATTAAATTGTCATGGTAATTGATGGAATATACATTTTTGCTTCTTTTGGTTTTAAAATAAACGTCTTACAATGATCATATTGTTGCATTCTAAACAAATCATCATAAATAGTAAAGTTCTTCCCAGTCCCATAAAATAAGTTGGTGATTACTAGAAAAAAATTACATCTCGTTAAATAAAAACGAATGGCGTATTAAATATATATTTTTTAAATTTTTAGTATACCTTCAAAACCGTTTCGTGTATTTTTATTTTCACTACATTTTACTGTGCAATGTGCATGCTTATAGTTGTTTACCCATTTTTAACCTCTAACTTTTACTTTCTCAATAATTTTTTCGATGAATTCTAAATTAAAAATTATATTGCTTTAATAAGTATGAAATATCTCTTTCCAGACTAAATTTTAGTGTTTTATATCTTTGAAAACCCATAATATTCACAATTTATACCTTATGGATAGCTGATTCTAAACATTATCGCTTTTTATCAAGCCTTGAGTATATAATCACTTTTTCTTTTTTTGTACAAATTCTGCAATTTTATCAATTTGTTATCTGGTCTATGATTGAATTTCGTAAAAATAAATCAAAAGATAAAAATAAATTGAATTAAAAACTAAATTGTTTGAAATCATTTGATAGAAAAAAAAACGGCTATCTTCAAAAATTATATGCCTATTTCATTAAATATACCTCTATATAATGAACAAATTTACGGAGAACGACTTTATAATATTCGGGCTTGATAGAAATGATACTGGGTTTAAAATATTATTTATACGTTTTACGTTTTAATTGAGTTCATGAAATGAACTTGTTCAAAAATTGAAATTTAATACCTTCCAAATAAATTTAACCTATAATACCATAATAAGACGTGGTATGGTTCTGTCGTTTACAAGTCGGACCACTGTGAGGGGTCGCGGGTTCCACTTCTAGCCCATAAATTTCTAAACGAATTTACTGTAAAGAAAATTATTCAAAGACGTAGCAAGTGATAAATAAAAGATAAACCAATAAGCATTATTGACAAGCCATGAGAAATAAGAGGTTGCTGAGCAAGCCGTTGAACTGTGCCTCCAGTATTGAAAAAGATCCCACACCGTTCAGCAAGGATATAGGTAAGTGTAGAGTGTGGTTGTAGCTTGTAACTTGTAGCGATGAACAGTAGACAGAATCTCATTCCCTCCACATAATGACTGCCGCCTATGGGAAAATGCCCAATCCATGGTGATTACGGTTGACAAGAAGTGCTGGAGGAGTTCTACAAAGAGACTCAGCAGTTAAGCAATAGTTCTTATTAATATAAAGTGAACTTCCAAAAAGTAATAGAAGTAAAACATAAATAAAGTAAATACTCAGATAATAAAATTTAGAATTTTCGACCTGATTAAAAATAAAAAAGATTTGTAATGATATTAGGTCAATTTAAACATTTTGTACTGTTACGAGATTTAATTACAAAAAAAAACACTATGAAAATTCCCAAAAAGTATTTAACTCATTTTAGAGCTCGTGATGTAATTCAGACTTATTAGATAGGCATAAACAAAGGGTTAAATGCATAAATGTGGCTTAAATATACCAATTACTAGCAAAATAAGAATTTTGAAAATACATTTTTTCACTTGCGAAATTTGAATTCAAAAACAAAATAATGGTTTATGGCATTCAAAATATTTCCTTTTTACCAATATTACAGAATTAAAAATTTATGAACGGTAGCATAATAGATAAAACTATATATTCCATCATATTAGATCGAGAAGATTTGCGCGAATGGAATATTTTGAGAAATTTATCATTATATTATATCACCTACATATAAATGTATTCTTAACGCTTTTAAACATTCTTTAAGCTTGATGAATATAACTATTTTTCTTCTTGTTTTAGCCTTGATGTTTTTGTATGAGAACTAATTTAAAAAATCTCATTTATTTCAAGGAGATTATATTGTAATTTACAGAAAAATATGCTTTTTACTATGACTTTTTTAGTTATAATTTGATAACTACTTCCAGATCAGAATTCAACAGATTAATCGATTTAAAACAATAAATATAATTTAATTGAACTTATAAGTGTTTTTTTCTGGCTAGTTTAGCTTAAATTTGTATTAACAGAGTTCATTCTTTAGGGCTATAGTATCTTTGGCATAATTCTCTGTAGGTTCCACCTTTTCAATCTAAATATTCTTCAATCCTTCTAAATTCATATAAATTTTAACAATATTACCTTGCGCAATTGATATCCTTGACTATCCTATTTTTTAGGGAAATTAAACCACATCATATTTTCCTCTTTCATTCCTCCAATATAAAAATAATAAAATTATTCTAGCCTAAAATTCTGTAAATTTTGGGATTTGCTTATGTTCCACTTCCTATATGATAATTAATGTTTTTTATTTTTGTGTTGATTTGATTTTTAGCTTTTGATAGATGTTAAAGTACAACTTTAGATTACTTTTGTAAACATATTTGCTAATTCTTCTTTCCACCTCATCATCTTATCAATCTTACTCGAGACGTCTTCTCCACTCTAGACTTATTGATCTAATTTTCTTGCTCAATTCTAATGTTTTTGCACATCCTTATGTTGTATTTAAAATCTTTAACTCCTTAATTTGCTATTATGGTATTTTGTAACTACACAATTCAAGTTATGACGCATAGAAATATTCGAGATCTATGATTGCAAATAAGGTTGTGTTCATTTGATTATATATCGTATTTTCTTAGCTTCTCATTTTCAAAACTCGCCAGATTAGCAATATTCGTTATTCATATTTCTATATGCGTGATTTAGCCTATATGATATACACATATCCACAAGAAACAATAAAAATTACTATTGTTTATTTAACACTTTTAAGATGTTCCTAAAAAACATATAAACTAAAATTGCGTTACAGTTAATAATATGAAAAATTGTATTCAAAAACGTATTTCGGCTCCTTATTTGTTTAGCATTTATTGTATCAGAATCTTATTAAAAAAACATATTTTTAACCCATTACATATCACAACATAAAAATATATGTTTTATAATAAATTTATATGCGATAAAAACATTTACTTGTTTCTATTTATCCTTTTTATAAAATTATATTATTAAAGCTCCCATTCATACTAAAAACAGCTTTCTTAGCCCTTATAATTATAATCTACATTTTTCTGCCAAATTTCGAACTGTATATGTTTATTTTTAGAACATAATTTTTAAAAAAAGTTTGTTCTCTGAAGAAGATTTTTCTTCCAAAATTAATTGTTATAGAAAGATTTTTTATATAAGAAGACATTGCCGACTCTATCAATATGTCTTATTTATTTCCTTTTGAATTTTTTTATCGGTACACTTTAAGGTTTAAATGCAACAATTTTACATTGTTTCGAAAGATATGAAGGCAAAAATTTCCTTTATTCCCGCTATTCATTTTATTATTGAAATCAGAATTTATATATTTCAAAAAAAAAAAGATTAGAGATTAAAATATTCGTTGAATTATTTTAATTTCATCCTAAATATCATTTATATCTCGGAATTACTAGATTTAGTAGGAATTAAGTAACGATCCGGTAAATTCTGGCATATTATTAAGTTTATTTTTTGCTTGTGATCAAAAAATTTATTTTTATTAGATTTGAATTTCCGCATAGTCTAATTAAGCAAAAGAAAACATGGTTCTAAAACCAAATCAGACTTTTCAACTTAATTCTAACGATAAATATTATATTAATAATTAATAATTAATAAGAAGAAAGAAAAACTTAAATTGTTACTGTGCTTTGAATGGTGCACGAATGAAAATATTTAAACAAAAAAAAGATTATTTTTGATGATGCAAAGGCTAAACGCATAGATGTCAAAAACTAAAAAGGATGAAAGAATCATTTTTACACGGGTGGGCTAAAACTGTGGTTTTAAATACACAAAACAAATGATGGTAAAAATTTCAAAACCGCTGAGATATCAGTATGATCGAAAAAAACTAAAAAGGAATATCAAATTCTTTTTAATACTAAAAAGAGAAGATACTGCTCTCGTAAACTAAAATGAATTAAGAATTCAAATGCAAAGCATTGGTTTTATATTAAGTCAATTGAAATTTAAAATTCGAGGCGAATTCAATTTTTATTTATTTATCTTCTCGTATAAATCTTTTTTCTACGAACTTCGCATATTACTATTAATTAAATTTGCTCAATCTGATGCTCCTCAGCCTTTTTCCTTCACATTTTTTGCAGCCTATTTGATCTCCGTAGATTAGACCTGTTTTACCATGGGGTTGTCGATATGGTTTGGGATGTGATTCTATCCACTTTCCGTCACTGGTTATTATGCTATCATCACTCTACATTTACCCATATCTTTGCAGAAAGGAGCAGACTTCGTTTAATACTCTGGGTACGTTTTGGAGACTTAAAAAGCAATTTACCAAATTTATTCTCGGCTTGTTAGTTTTGTTATGTTTTAATTTATAGATTCCACGGACCACCCTCTTGCGGTTACACTCATTTGAGTACATTCATTTAATTCTGAGGTGCTTTATGGTTGGAACTCAGGCAAATATCAAAGTTTTCTGAACCAACTGCGTCTACATTACTCAAGGAAATTTTATGCATACATTTTACCTAATATTGACTTGAACATCATCTTTATATTAATCGTTAATATCAGGGATAAAATTTAAGTAAAATATATATTTGAATCTGATTCAATTGAATTTAATAAATTCATTTAATATAGGTTAAATTATTTGATATAGTCTAAATTATTTGTTATAATTTTAGCTTTTGTTCTCAAGCACAAATCTCTTGATCTCTCGTGGCAACAAGCGTATTAATACTTTCGGCTATTTTTTCCTCTCTGAAGTCAACTTGTATACCTCTCCTCCGTTCAACACTTATTAATTCAAGGGTTTTTGTCAATCCCAAGGTTTGTATTTAAGCCACAATCTGGTTATTTTACTATGAGTTCTTTTAGATATCTATTATGATATTGTGTTACCACGACGTCCCAAGCTATATTATATGGACTAAGTCTTTCATTGCAATTGTATATTAATGACAGTGAAGATGTTGGCAGATCATGTTTTTTTAACTTTTCGTTTTCAATCATTTTTATGTTTTCAATACTAGTCACAAAAATTTCTATGTGAGTAATACAGTTCTTATTATTATCATATATAAAATTATCATGTCTGTTGTTTGATAATTTTATATAGGTTTTAATTCTTGTATTTATTTAGATCTCCGCGAAGATATTTTCCAATTAGTTATGTACTGATTTTCTACAGATTTTTCTGGGTTTTTTTTGAAATTATAATTTTTCGCTAGCATAAAGTAAAGACACCGACCATTTCATTATGCCTTCTTGTATAGTCATGGCCAAGCGTTTTTACATCTGTTTGCCAAGTAATCAACAGTTTTAAAAGAGCCGTTACAGTGCGGGAATCTTCCTCTTTTACCTAAGATGATATTTCTATCCCGAATGAAACGTAACTTAGTTTCCTCTGAAGGTCTTATATTTCCGCAAGTTAGCCACTTTAATGATGCTAGTATTTTTATCTTTATTTAATTTTGTACATTGAAAAGTTTTTGATTGGGTTTTTTTTTATTGCGAATTCTAAAATATCATACTTTTCACGGATTGCCTTAAAATTATATGGTAAGAAAGCATTCTAAAAATATAAACTTTTCCATTGCAAAATTCATAATGATATTTGGATTGAATTATAATGGTCAATTATTTTAAAGGCTGTACATCAGATTTGACTAGCATCCCTGAGACTTTAAGATATGATTTTAGATGTTTTAATAACACTTTGATCACATCAAATTATATCTAGATAAACTATGATCTTTTATATTTTTTTACATCTTTTCCTGGATTAAAAAATATTACTCACTGTTTCTTTTTTCGCGAAGATACAAAAATTTTTGAGAAATTTTTCGAATCTAAAAGATTGTAAGACAGATAGTAACTATAAATATGTTAAAATTGAATAAAAAGGCATATTAAACGCATGAAAACGGTAAATCTAGTCCTTTCAACAAATAAAGTTCTATATATTTGGGGTAATATATTGAAAGAATGTATTTTTGTGATTCCATCTTATAAAAAAACAATATTTACTAAGGATGGAATTCGAAGATATAACAAAAGCTAAATGAGCTTTTATAAATAATAGAAGCTGTGATTTACCACTACATAAATAAATCACAACAATAAAACCTATTTTAGCTCACTATAGTTGAAAAATAAAGGTTTATGTTTCCAATCAGATAAAAAATTACACTTAGATTTTGTCTGAAAATCTTGGATCAAAAATAATTAAACCAACTTTAAAAAAATATTGATGTGTAAAAATAAGAATTTTAAAAAAAGTATGCGCTTCAAGATTAAAAATAAAACAAGAAAATAATCGTAATTAAAAAGATTCTCGATATTTTATTGAAAATATGACAGTATATAGAAAGCTATAATTGAATATTAATCTAAAATAATTTTTAAAGCGTAATTATGAACAAATTGAAAATCGAATTAACAAACTTTTTACATGAATCGATAGTAATGCTGATAAGTTTTTATTAGGTGCAATAATATATTAAAAAATGATGAAAAATAATTATCACAACTAAATAAACTATTGCTAATTAATAAAGCCTACTAGTGAGTCCCAAGCCTATTAATAATTAATAAAGCAATTAAAAATTTATAAAACATCAGTAAAAACTATTTGTAATGATCAAAGTATGCCTAGCATACAGTTTATGAAAAAAATTATTGAACATATAAATATTTATATAACTTTCTGTAGTACAAACAAAAAATAAAATAATTATTTAATTCCAGTAGCCAAAATTCAAATATCCCAAACATTAATTGAGTATCAAAATAATTATCAAAGATCCAAGTGTAAAAAAGAATAATAATTTATTGCGCAACATTAATACATAAAGGCAGATAAAAGATACTTATGAAGGTAAAATTGTATTGGAAATAAAATTCACATAATAAAAAGATTTTTTATAGTTTTAAAGGCGAGCTAATATTTATATTGTAATTTTTTATAAACTCCCACGCCTCTATTCCTCAAAAAATGTGTTTATTTATATTAATTTGTAACTTTTGACCAAATTGGTCTTGTAAAAAATGTTTATATCCTTTTAGATGTATATAACAAACCCTTAAAAGCAAAATCACGGAGGGTATGCATTTTGAAAATGAAATCAAACTGAGATTTGATTGTATTTGCGTGGAAATTTCTAAAGGGTCTATATAACCATATTATCTTTATCAATCGGCAGACATGAATTTTTTAAAATTTTTTGATTCATTTCATTATTCTGCATCTAAATTTTTTTATCTATGGTTGAAAATGTCTACGAATCGACACAAAAAGAATAATTTTACATCTTTTTTCTAGCTAAAAATAATTAATTCTTAATTTAGGTATATGATGTTGTAAATTGAGAAGTAAAAAGAAATTAGATTTCTTATCTGTGCTATATCACTTTATAATTCCGTCGAACGTGGTATAATTGTTGTTTAGGATAAAGAAATATTTTTAAAAAACTTATTTATACTTTATCTGTGTTATTTATCATGCCTGAAATTAAATAATGTTTAAGGCACAGAAAATTAATTTTGTGGTTAATCCCGGCCGGCTGAAATTCAAGCACGCCGCATAATTTTTTTTTATAAGACGCTATATATTTGTTTATTGGTATCTTTAAAATGTTTATATATTATTTCTAAATTACATCTTTTGATTAAACATATATAAATATCAATAATTGATTTATTCACACATAAAAATTTTTCTTTTATTTAGGAAAAGTAAAACTGTCCTACGTGTTAAAAATATTTCAGGAGTAATGTTTTTGAATTTCATGCTTTTTTTTATTTGGTAAAAGACAATTTTGCATTAGCGCTCTTTGTAGATATTTTTTATCAGATTATGAATTTCATCTGCAAATACCGAAGGATATTGTTTATATTTACAGTCTGTAAATCTAAACCTGATCCTTTAATTAAATTTATAATGGGTTTAAAAAAAATTTGGCAAAAAAACAATATATATTATATCGCAGAAAATTATTGTGCCTTATTTTACACTTATCGGTATGGTTAAAAGATAAAATTGACCTATATAATAAGTATTTTTAAAATTATTCTAATATCACATTATTTTTTAAATTATCGTTATCTATAAGTTTGTTGCTAACCGGTTAACATGATATAGAAGTAGTATAGTTAATTCTGAGACAAAAGGATGCAAAAAAAACATTAAAGTATCAATCTCAAAATATGTGTAATATTTTTAGAAATCTATGCGGCATTTGCTGAAATAGATATGGGGTTTTGTAAATTTCACATATGCATTTTGAGAATGGTGCCCAAGGCAGTTAATTTATACATTCATACAGAAGGGACATTTTAAGTGTACAAAATACATGAATGATCAATAAACTAGTTTATATTGAATTAAAATTTACCATTCGTGTTTAAAAAATTTGTATCAAATAAGTGACTATAGTAAAATTTATTTAAGGTGTGAACAAGTGCAAATAAGGCTATAATTTTAATTTCAAAAATATTAATTACCAAATTAAAATTTTTTTGGGTTCAAGGTATAATTTTATATTATTATGCGATTTTGGCACAATCTTTTTTTGATAATCTACTTTTAAAAATCATACATATCAGGCTGTCTCTTTTAAAAGCAGGAGAGACCAAGAAAAATTATATTTTTTTAATTAATATTAACAATTCACCATTAAAGTTATGTATTTTTTAAGGTTAACGTTTGTGCCAAAACATCATTTTCTTCCTTTGTGAATTTTAATGGGCCGAATAGGAGCAATAATCTTTGAGAAATAGACTGTGATTAAAAAGATAATATTTTCAACCCCTCAAATGTCAGCTCTGTTTAATTTTGATTCCTTGGTCCGAGTAATTGTATTGACAATATGCCTCTCAACTTTTATAAAAAAGTATGCGCCTAATTTTATATCCAATAAGAGAAGTGGTCTAGTATCTATATTTTATAAATGCAGTGTAATTGGTGAAAGATTAAGTCCATATGTTTGTATTTTATGCATGTACATTGGCTTGAAAATTTTGGTGGGCATCATTTTTAATTGAAATATATTATATTAAATTTGAAACACAAATATTTACATAAACTCTTTAATTTGGCTTGTTATAATGGTTTAATTTATCATTAACCGAAAGAAAGCCATAAATCTAAAATAACCCAATAATTTTCTAAATAATTTAAAATATTGGCATATTAATTAAAATTACGTGAATAATATTTACATAATACTTAAAATATTATTTAGGCGCTAGCCCGCTCTTACCAATATTATTTAATCAAAGATTTGTTTAAATGACATGAAATTTTTTTAAGTAATAAGTAAAAATATTATGGCCGGTTAGAATATTCCGTTAAATTTTTATTTCCTTAAAGAAATCTTATAAGCTCATTGTGTTAACGAGACGTACGAATTGCATACTTTGGATCTCCAATTCTATTTTGTGCGGAGATGTGTTTGAATATTGCTATGCTTCACTTTGAACGCATAATTTATCTACATACTGTTTTTTACATATATATAATAGATGTAAATACACATGAATTCATATATTACCCCTATCGCCATTCATATTTTAACTGGTTGAGAATTCGTTCTTGTTCCTCCAATCCATGTTTTTAAAAGTAGTTTATCGGATTTATAAAGCTTAGCTAATCAAAATTAATGAAAATAACCGACCATTATGTCAAAACATAGGATAGTGTTGTCACAAAATAGCATAAGTCGTATATTAAGGAATTATGGATTCCAATGAAAGGATAAGCAATTCACAAAAAATAGTATTGAGAAAAACACTTAAATATACAAATCTTGAGCATATAAGATGTATTGGGATGATATGCCTGAAAATACTATGCAGCAAGTCTGTAATATAGAGCGATCTTAAGTGTTGCGCGAGCAAAAATGAAAAGCTAGCATTTTAATAAATATTATATAACCGACAATTAAAGGAATGTTATCTTGTACAGAAAAAATATATAATTTATTTATGTGTTAATTTGATTTTCAGCTATTTAAATTAGTACAAGAAAACTTTGGATTTCTTATAGAACTAAATTTTTTATAATTCTTTTATATTATATCATTTTACAATATTGCAAAGTGCATCATCTTCTTTCAATATTCTTTAACAAAAAAATAACTTGAAAAACATTTTTATGTGCGTATGGTCCCATTGTGATAGTTAACTGCTATCATACGACTTATCGTATTTTGTTACAAGAAGATCTCATGTTATTATCTTAAAAATTGTAATTTTTTTATAAATAATCTGCAATAATTGACTCTTTTTTCAAAACCCAGTGAAAAATTATTAAATCATAGTCACCAATCTAATCCGATTGAAAATAAAATATGTTCTTCATATTTACACAATGAAGGATAATGAAGTGGTCAGATATATTCACTTATTGATCTCAGGAAAATATGAGTACAAAAAACCAAAGGAAATCAGAAAATATAGTGCGTTTTATATCTATAATCAACTAGTATTCAAAGATTAAGTATATGAACGGAAGAAAAGCAGAATCGAATTTTCGAATGTGAACCAGAATATTCATATAAGATGAAATTTTATTGTATTCATTGAGATCGAATTTATGTATCTATAACTTGACAAATCTTGAAAAGACAAACAGTGAAAAATGATTTGCTTGCAAAATAACTTTAGCCGATTTATAAGTACATAACAAGAACAATAACTTCGCCATTCATGAATTTTTGAAGACATAAAATACCAAAGTCATATTATTAAGGTGTTGGAAATGTCTAGTGAAACAGGAATAGACGTTAAAACAACAGTAATTAACAAGAAAACTTATATTAATAAGTCTTCGAGTTTGAATTATAAGCACAAAGGCTCATAAGAAAACCATTTTGAAATTTGTATAAACTTGAACAACTTAAAAAACCAGTAAGGTATTGGTTGTTTGAAAAAAAATAAAAAGTAAATCGATAAAACTAGCACATAATAAAAATTTGAAACAATAATCTATATAATATTTCTAAAAAATAGATAAGCTGTTATTTGATATCCATCTTTGAATTTGAAAACAAAAATATTTATATTTTTATATACCATTTTAAACCTTCACTTGTAGTTGTAAAATTTTTGCATACAACACTCTTTTTGAATTCTCAGAATGCGTTATATATACACTTTCGATGGCTTTCATATAGTATTTTACCTTTTTTACGAACGATTAATTCCTTCTAATACCATACTTTCTTAACTGTTTATTTTATAATAGAAAATGTCAGTGAAATCGTTCTCGAATATTTTTTGGTATCGAATGATACCGACTTTTTTATAGGTTCCAGATTATATTGATATCTTTTTAAGAACGAAATGATATTTCAACTAGTTAGATATTATTGCATATAAATTGCAGCAATAAAAAATTAAATAAATTACTCTGTGCATTATAAAAAGATTACTTGTTAACTAAGGAGTAATTATATATAATACAGATGTAAAATCGTCTACTACGAATTCACTATATATCATTTATTATCTAGATCGATCTTTTAGGAGAGGCGGGCGGTGGAACTAACTTGTTTCTACCATGCGATATAATAACGCTACTTTTCAGATTTCTATAATGTTATCTCTATCATATGTGGGGAAACTAGAAAATTAATATATTCTGTTGTTTTTCTATCTGTTTAAAATATCATTTAACTTAATAATGATATTGTTTCAGCATAATATTTGTATTAAAATAAATATATCATGATATATTTGCTACGAGTAATTATAGATAATTTTTATTTTATTTTAATATACATACTAAAAGTATAGGAAACAATTTTTTAAATATTCGTTCTTGTTATTCAATATATTGTATTTTATTTCAAGCTAATCATACTGAAAAAGTCTACACTTATTCGTCTTATCGTGGCTCAATATAGAAAATCACATAAAAGTTATGCTTCTAGTTCATCGAATATAATCCCATCATGCGGATTTAATAATAAACTCAACTTAAAACTATATATAGTGTAATATCAAGTTAAAGAGACGTTTAAAAAGTACAATATAAATGAAATTAATAAAAGTGATAAAAATAAAAAGTATATATATTTATGTTATCTAAATAAAAACCACTCTTAAAAGTGAATAAGTCGCTAATTATTACTGAAATTTATACTTTATAACGCTTAACTTTTTTTTATTTAGTATAATTATCTAAACTTTATTTAATTTATAAACATTTGGCAATTAATATAATATAACATAACTCGATAAAGAACCCAAAGAATCATTCTAATAAAATTTTTTCCTTTTGAAACTCATCTTATCACAACTTAAAGTGTGTTTTAGATTACATTATACTTGGTTGGCCATTTTAGTTGTTGCGCGCTAAAAAATAGTTTAGATACCATTTATTCTGTCATAGAAGTATTCCAAATTTATCTGTTCATCTTGGTTAGAAGCTGCTAGCTACTTACTTGTGAGAGTGTCAAGTGTGTGGAGACCTTAATAAAAAAAACAAATATTTAACTGAAATTTCGATGATTAGAAAAAGCCTTCGGCTTCATTTATTCCTTCCTGATAAGCAGAATACTTAAATTTTTATGGGATGGTGATAAATAAATTATAACCATTAAAGTAGATTAAATTCCTATTACATTTGCAAATATTATACTTGAAAATAGTTATTGAAACTAAATAAATAAAAATTTCATATAAATATCACCATATCGCATGATTTTCGACCCGACGATAGCTTCTTTATATTGAATTCACCTATTATACGTATAAAAATGATATCCCTCAAATTTTTCATCTTATTTTGTAGCTAAAAATAGATATTGCATTATACCGAAATTAAAAATAAACCAATAAATAAGAATTTCGTAAATTAAACTTATGATAATAAACGTTCTTTTTATACTCAAATAATTTATAACACACTTTCAGACGATATTAAAACTTTACCAATTTCTCAAAAAAACACAATTTGTGAAAAAATTTATAATCTATTTGTCATAAGAAAAAATCCGAATACAGATTTTAATATATATAATTAATTGAATCATATAGGTATTTCACCCTTGGGGTTGAGAAAAACCCTTTAATTCATAGGGCTCGAAATAAGAAGGGGTATTTAAAATGCTGTAGAATTGAGACGATAGCCGAAAGTATAAATAATCTGTGAGAACAGAGAATCAAACCAAACTGTCCCTGAGAACAAAAACTAAAATAAAAATTTATAATTTAGCCCATAAATAAAAAATATATAGCTATTTCATGATTTCAAATTTTTATGATTATCATAGAGGGGGATAAAAAAGGAAAAGAGAACTACAGAGATAAAAATAAAAACCTGCAACGAAAAATAAAGCAAACGAATTTCATGAACCATATTCACAAGTTCGCAATAACGCATCGTCTCTTATTACTCTTGATCTGGTTTTTAAAAATAAGCCGATGGAGAAAAGCCATTGAATTCAAAGGCTTATATCTCGATCCCGAAAATATCGGATAAACGCCAAGATCTAACTTTCAAGAATTCATATAAAACCAAAATGATGTCTTATTTGTTATATGAGCATGGTATTTTTTAAAAATATACCAGCAAAGGTTCATAAAATAATGATGGTATAAGAAAACAATTATATAAGTTAATAGAAATAAAAACGAAACAAGAACACTAAAAAAATAGGCGAAAGACTTTGAAAAATCGGATTAATTTTATGAACTATATACATGAAAAAAACATCTCTTAGAGTACTGACGCCAATGTTTACTAAGGACAACAAAAATTTCCGTGAAAAGAAAAGTACCATACACAAAATTTAAGCCCTAAAAATAGATTTTTCTGAGTAAGGCGGTCAATGCGCATACGACAAATTACCAACCAAAAAGCATGTGGGAGATTACAAGAATTTAAATGGCTTTTCCAAAAGTCTACGTGAAATAAACTTCGATATCAGCTATCGAAGTCTTAAACTAGATCTTTATAGATAAGGAAAAATTATCAAACGTACAGCCCAATAAATAAAATGCTAGAATCTTACAAAGGCAATTCACAAAAACCAAAGAAAAAGATACGAGATTTCATGAAAATATACGAGACAACACAACAATATACTCGAGAAAAATATGATTTTCTTACTATAATATGCAAAAAAAGAATACTAGTACAATTTTTAGAGCAATACGTCAAAACAAGGGAATTCACAAGATCAAATTGGCATTTTATAGACAGCTAAAGATAATTTTATGTTGCATTTCAAATATAAAGAAAAAAATTATAAAAGCTGAAAATGGGAATATTTTAAATTTCTAGCTAAAGATGTATTCGTATAGCTTTTTATGACTTAACTTCAACGCTCAATTGCGCAAAAACGCGTTATAAAACACCCCTGAAGTGTTCTTTATTGCAGAAACAAAATACCCAAGATCATAAATCGTCCATAAAACTAGAAAGCTGCAGGATGCGATTGTATAAAAACTAATTTATATAAAATTCACAAAATATCGCCCAGTATATATGGGTCAGTCAAATTAGAATGCCTTTGAAGCAAAGGGGCAAAAATTGGTTAATCTCTGATATTATTTACCCAATATTCAAACAAGAAGTATAAATGAATCGGAATTCGGGCCTTTAAAATGTATTGAACTGTTACAAATCGACAACTTCTGCATTCACAATGATATTATAGAATGAAGTTGAATACAAAAACAATATCGGAAAACTATTTGCGATGATCAGACCGGTAGAAGGAGCTCAAGGACTGGTAATCGTTGCAATCAAGGGTGAATGCAATAAAAAATAAGTAACTTGGATCAACAGAAAAAAAGGCTTTTGCTTCAGATGCCCACGATTATCTTTTAAGCCGCTTGAAAAATCGAAACAAAAAATAAAAGATATTTTTATTTGTATCCGATTTTTTTTATAATTAGATTTATTTCTAGGATTTATTCATGAATTAATAATTTAAAAAGGAATTTTTTACGGAGACAGTCTATCACCACTACTATTTCTCTTATGTATGGGTCCGTTAAGCCGCGAACTAAACGATAAATTTTTGTCAAAATCAATATACCTGGGCAGTAAAGACACTTATAACCGATCATTTCCTTTTTATTGACTATTTAAATATTTTGGCAAAAGACGATCATATACTTAAAAAAAATTCCGATGTAATGACCCAATTATTCAAATAAATCGGTTTGGTAATAAATATGCCACTATCCATGAAAATTGCAAAAATATCTCCACTATCATAGATGAAAAAAATAGACATATATAGCTAAAATACTAAAGACTTTAAATCATAAACGAAACCTAAAACAATGATTTATATAAAAGCATAAATGTAGAAACTGGTTAGTATTCTATTGGAAATAAATATAAACGGTTAACACATAATGCAAGTGATATAATAATGTGCAATATTGATATAAAACTAATATGTGGGTATATTAAAGCTAGAATCAGAAGACTTTATTAGGATAGAATTTATAAACAGGCGGATATGAACAGAAAATGGAATAAACCTGCAAACATCATATAAATAATGACCATAGTCAAAAAAATACTAGGACACGTACTAAAAAATATCAAAAATTAAATCATTAAGATTACTCACCCAGCTACTATTATCGCTGTATAAGAAAGGCAGAAATATTGAAATTTGGAGTGTAAAATGCATATATTTTGTAAATTAAATATAGTCTACCCTTTAAAATATGCTTCCGTAAAACTAGATATTTTAGATTTTGAATTTAAAAAATAGAGTTTATTGTGTAAAATAAAATCTAAAACACTGCATCAAAAAACTATTCAACGCTTGATATACCTGGATCCACAAAGTGTCTATAATGTAAAAATAATAGTACACAGACGAAGCTAGGTTCTGTTTATTCAATATAAAATATTTTTGGGAAAATATCAAGGTGCCCACACTGTAAAGACGCATTAAACTGTCGACTAGTTGACAATCAGATGTCAAAATAGTCTCGGTCATCAATTCACCGATAAGAACAATGAGATAATAAGATTTCTATATTCATTGTTTCGCGAAAAAATATAATCAATAAAAAAAACTAAAGATATACGTAGATACTATGTACAAGAAATAATGAAAAACAAATTCAAGAGATCAAACTAGAAACATAAATGAAAATAAAATACAATTATCGATAAAAAAACAAATATTTTTGTTTATAGTAAAATAAAGGCCTGTATCATTCTGCTAGAAATTGACTTGACTAGTGTCAGAAATATAAGCATAGTTGAGAGCATAAAATATAAACTTATGATCTGCTAGCATCTCAGCTGATACTAATATACAAGTCCAAGACGTTAATTATCCCAAATGTAATAACTTGACACACGATGGTGACACAAAATCATACAATTTACTTGAAGTAATTCGATTTCACGGACCAGATCGATGCATATATACAAACCGAATTTATAATTCTTGAATAAATAGGTCTCAAAAGAAAGAGAGGAATTGAACTAAATTTCAGAGCAGAGAAGTTAGCCAAAATTCTCAATACACCGTGCGCAAGGGAAACAAATCAAGTTGATCTCGAGAAAAAAACTAAATCATAACCAACAATATGGCCACATATAGAAATCTAGTATTATAATCCTAATTTTTCAGAATCTTAACATAAGTTTAGATCCTATACAAATTGAAATATACACATTTCAATTCATAACATGTATGCGTAATAAACGTTTAGTTAAGATGATTACTGTGACGTAAGTATGTTAATAAACTTTACTAGGGGTTATTCTTGCCTTAATTGATTCTTTTCTCGTGCAATATTCGAAATATATGGCTTTTTTCGAAAATTTCCAAAAAAACAGGTGAAAACGGAGAAGGAAAAATTATACTCTTAAGTATTCCTTTATTTTGTACTTTATGGATATAGGCTTTTTTATATTAGATATGTTTTCATGGTTTATCGGAAAACTGGAAGAAATGTAAATATAATCTCTTAAAAAATTATATCTTTAAATATTACTAAAATTTAATTGTGCGAATCAATTAACAAAATTTTTACCTGAGACAATATTTTTTTTTAATACTAATTTCTCAAAAAACTGGCACACAATTTTGTTATTAAATGATTTTAAACCAAAAAAGAAACCTTAACTCTGTATAATTTTTATAAACTAATTAAAAATGATTTAAAAAAAGTAAAAATATACTCTATAATTTTTTTGTGTTTAAATGAAATATATCTTTTATGCAGATGATTGCTTACATATCTAGCCTTTTGTAATACAGATTCCGTGAAATTTCTTAAATTTGGTTATATTTTTACATTAATTATTCTGTTTTTATTTTGCGCATCGAATTTATCAATTAAAATATATGATTGTTTCAATATTTGAAGTTTTTTATTTTAGAAATTACAAAAAATATATTTTTTAATACCATTTTAGAGCTAATTAGCATCACTAGGGTAATATAACAATTCAGCCTTTAGAAACCTCTGCACTGGCATGAGAGTACCTGGTGCTAATATCAAAAAAATAAGAGTTTTTATAGTAATTTTTTTTCTATACATCTACTTTTAATTGTTAGTTATAGGCTAAATTAAAAATTTATTGATCAATTATATCTGGTTTTTTTGAAAAATAAGCTTTTAGTTGGATTTGAAATTCACAAATAAAAATACCATTTTTAATATTATGAGCTTTTATATATAAAATACTTAATTTAAACAATATTAATATCCTAAAAAAACCAATACTCTATAAAAGTTAAATGATACGAATATGATTAATTGTGAAAATTTCCATTTTTATCATGTGATAATATAACCTTCTAATCGGGCATATATGATTATTTTATATATCATGAGAAACACTTATTGAAAAAAAAGAATGCGATTCCTACAAATTATGTGCTTTATATTATATTTAAAACCTATTTTTTCAATAAATTCGGAGAACGCGGATAATGATATACAATTTCCAGCTTCAAATAAAATCCCCGAGATTCCAGAAACTAAATCTATTTTCTTCAAAGGCGGGATGTCTGTTTACAAATATGGGGTAGAAAGGGGTTTTGAGTCATCATTTAAAAGTTCACCTAATGAAATTGTGGGTGCCATAAACTTATTATTACCTAATAATAATACCAATGGAATGATGTTTAAAGTGGAAGGAATTGTACAACAAAGTTTTACAAACCTTGAAGCAATTAGTAAAATTCTAAATGACGATTTTTTAATTATGTTTAACGAAAACATAAAAAAATTTTCGGACATGGATCAAGAATATATAAAAAAAGAGGGGAATTTAAGTGGTATTTTTAAAGATGACGAATATGACTCTTACATTAGTAGCGATACATTTTTTTCCAATGAAGATGAAAACGAAAATTCGGACAAACTGAGGAATACTGTCTTAAATAAAGAAACTAGTGAAGATGAAAACCCCCCAAAATGCATATATACTGAGCGCAGGTTTAAAGAAACCTCTGTTTGAAAACTTTTACACTCTATAAGAACTTTTAAATTAAAAGAATTTAAAATGTAATAGAGGTATAATAAATTATTTGTATTTAGTTACCTATAAATATTTATACATGACATAATTGTTTATTATATAATTTTTCTTATTAAAAAATTATAAATGTCTATTATCCATATAAAAAACGCAAATAAATCGTTTCGAAATATCTTTCTAAACACCATGGAAATTTTGTAACAGTTTGATATTTATTTACTATCTATCAAGAACTAAGTATAAATAAAAAAAGATATGTAAATTATAAATGATAAAACCCTCTTATGCAATATAATGTAGCAATTTTTTTTATTTGTATCTAGGAAAGTATGGTGTGTCTGAGATACAAGTGGAATGTCTACGCGTCTTTATCATGCAAATATTTATAGTACCTGCTCATTTATTATAAAAATCAGTAAAAGAAAAAATAGCTTAACGTAAGATGATGAAAATGGAATTTATGATTATTAGAAATCATGCTACAAGGAATAAATCACATTTAAAAGATATGAAAGAAACTCTAATAAAATATTAAATCACAAAAATTTAGAAATTAGTCTATATAAATAAAAAATTTCTACAATTCTCAAAAACTGAACAAATTTTATAGATTCGATAATTTAACAAGGCTAAAATAATGTATAATGTAGGTAAAAAAAACTTCTTAGCACAAAATTGATACCAACAGAAACAGCTTTAATCACATAAATTAGATTATATCTGGTTAAATTTTTTGATAAAAAATAATTTGATAATGAAAATAACTTTGAGCTCTTTATGATCCACTTTTTCAAAAGCATATTCTATAAATATATAATATATATTTGATCATAAATTTGTCGTATAATTTAAGTTTAATTGATATATGAAACCATTTAAGATCAGTTTTTATCTTGTATCTTAATTTTCGTTTTGAGAGGTTGTTTGTTCATCAAAGAAAATATTTAAATTCACATTTATACCTTGTGCAAAAAGCTTTCTTTCAATATTTAATAATTTTCTTTTTATTAAAAGGTACGCATGATCATCATAATATCTTGAGAAATTATATTTTATGTTTGCTACATTATTTTATTGGCTGATACTTATCTTCGCTTTCCTGTTCAATTAATGCATGTAAAAATGGTAATAGAATGATCTTTTTAAAAAAGGTTAGACTGATCATTATTTTATGATATCTTTTTAATTTTAAATATTTAATGTGTGATCTTTCTTTTAAATTAATTTAAATACATGTCATAATAGCTTAAATTACTGAGTTAGCTAAAAACATAAAACTATCATATAACTGTTGAAAATATTATATAATATTTTTTCGTAAATTTTGGGAAAAAAATATAATTTAATTTCAGATTTTTGCGTTTGTCACATGAAGAGGTTACGACTATAAAGGTACAATAATAATGTATGCTCAAAATTACAAATCATTCATAAATAGAAGAATTCAAGTATCGCGATAAAATTAATTCATGGTTTTTCTATACTAATGGATAATAGTAAAGATATTTTGTCACGATTCGCATGTTATATCAGAAACATAATATAAAGTGATAGAAATTGATATGCATTTTTTACCATTCTGTTTCGAGGAGTATGGTGGGATTTAATCCTAATTTGATGCATTTTAAAAAATCACAGCACACAAAGACCATGCTAAACGTGTATGGTTTTTATATTTACAGTTATTACGTTTTATAATAATTTGTAGGACATGACAATTTTTTAAAATAAATATTTATCAATAACATCATACTATTAGTATCTTTAATTAGATTTAATTTATCATGCTTAAGGGCTAGATATCGTATTGAACCTAGATTACCTAGAATTGAATATTATGTTAAAAATAGAAAGTAAATTTAAAAATCAACTACCTCCACATTTTCATGTGGAAACGCCAATTGATACACGTATTTTTGCATTCTTTGTAGATTTTCAGTAAGTTAAAACTAAAATTGGGACAAAACAATTAATCATGTTTCTATATGAATAGAATTTTAGTAGATTTGAATATAAATATTTTTACAACTTTAAAAATTTTGACTTATCTTTAATAAATGTGAAGATCTAATTCTAAGATAAAAATGTGATTACGATTTGTTTTTTTAAATTTTAATTTAATAAATATACTAAGGTATCGTTTTAAAATATATTTTAACATATACACTGGTAATTTTTTGCAAAATTTCATAAACTATACAAATTTACAGGCATAAAAGAACTGAAATATATAGTTAAATTTATTTGATTGTGTATTTTTCTTTTAATCAATGCAATTTTTTTTAGTTAGCTCAATCAATATTTTTACATTGCTCCTAAAAGATTTTTATAATCAATATAACTTTGAATTTTTATATATCGGTTCTTTAATGTCTATATATCCTTTAAAGCGTATCTTAGGGGTCGATTCAGTGTTTATTTTTTAAATTGGTTTGTTGGAATTATTTTCCCTGAAAAAATTGATATTTTATGAAAACATTTTGACTATTGTATATGAAGCTTAAAATAGTAATTTTTGTAAAGTTATTGCGGAAAAAATTCAGATAGAAGACTTATTAAAATTCTGCTAAATCAATATTTTCTGTTACAGGCTCTTTTAATGTGTATTTATTTGTTGTTTAGATATATTTTTGAATATATATTTAGATTATATGCTCTAAAATATAATATGCATTGAAATGGTAGCTTCTTTTATTTAAAAACCGCATAATATCTAGTTTTAAACACCGAAAGAGTTAAAATGAAAATATTTTGGAAATTTTATTCGAAAATGATCTTAAAAACCACGGCATGGTTTAATAGATAAAGGCTTGCTTTCGTCAAAAAAATTAAAAGAGATTTGTGATTATGTTTCTTGACTGTTTTAAAGGGACAAATTTGCTATTTTTATATCAAAAAGCATATGTCATAAACCGATTTTTAAATATAATACTCTATTAAATGAATTGTTATGAAAAAGTATAAAAAAATACGGCTATAACTTAATTTTTAGAGAATTTGCAATGAAATACTTTGTAACTGTCACTTTTCCGGTGACTAATTGGATGTGTCTTTTATGCTTCCTTAGAATATCTGAATTTAAAATTTTAGCAATTTCATACTTAACATAAAAGTTTGGCTTTGGCTCTTAATATATATCTTAATATCTACTTTTTGTAGTTATATCGGAGCATTTTAGAATAATCCTGCTTGAACAATACAAATTTCATCTTAACAGCTTTAGAAATTATATAATATAAAAAAAAATCTTCAGCAGTTCATGTTAAAAAAATTAATGATCAATTTATCATAAATTTCATTCCAATCCATATTCTTATCATTTTTCATGCTATAATTCTTTTTTTTATCTAATATGTGATTTTATATTTTCTATATTGTTTATGGTGATACGATGTGTCCTGTATCCAAACCAAATATATTAAAAACTCTGTTTCGCGGGGTTTGTATTTGGCTGCATCTTTACGTAACAATATGATAAATTATAATGAGAATTTATAATTCTAATCATGATTTTTCTGTACAAAAAAATAACATTATGGTTTTATGCGCTTTAATGCGCAAAATTAGTCGCCCCTGAAAAAATACCACGAAAATAGGACATTAATAACAATGAAAACAAACCTAAAAGCTAATTATTAACATATTTATGTCATTTTCATGTAACCACACGGATTTTATAAGGTTATTCAACATAAAAATATAGCTAATAGCATTTATTACTACCAATTGAATGTCTCTAAAAGGTCATATTTTGCATATTATATTTTTATTGCTTAACAATAGATTTTTTTAGTGAATCATTCTATAACCGAATAAAGTACAAGCCGATGTCAGAAACAATTTATAAACATTCCTTTTTGGTGTGAAGGGCTTTAAAAAGATTAAATTTGAGGTGAAAATGATTAATTTTGTTTGTAATGCAAAAAAAGATCATTGTTGTAATTGAGATGTGAACGAAATTGTACACAACTAAACAATGTTAAAACGAGTTTTTCTACGTTATTAATATAACACCGAGGCAAGTATTTTATAGTTTTTAATCTGTATATAATTTATTTATTACTATTATATTATATAAAATTATATTAGAAGCTCGATTTTTTCTATATGGTTTCTAGTTTTGGGTTCGATGTAATATTATTTTCGGATTGATAGAAATCTTTTTTTGTGCATAATTCAAGAAAATTTGAATTATGTCGAACTGTATTATTCGGAAATTCGTAAAAATTTTAAATTTTATTTTTTATACACTCTCAGATTATAATTATGTTCATAATCAAGAAAAGTGATTAAGACTTTACCAATAAATTTATGCTTATTTGCACTATAAGTTCTAATTAAAGAAAAATATTCTATAAGATATTTAGCGTCTTACGTATCTGCGCAATTTTTATGATAGTGTGATATTTCTATAGCTGAATTCTTAAAAAGAAACGTATCTGTCTATAAATTTTTATACATTTACTATAGGGCTATAATATTAAATATAAATCTTTCAAAGAGATCATTTTCTTATAATATAAACGTTTTGTTTAAATTTGGGGCTGTATAGAATGGTAACTCAAAAAAAGAACTAAATTAGCATATATACTTTCCCCCCCCCCCCTAGAATAAAAAATTTATATATGTTTCCAAACACTGTATTCTTACTTTTCTTTCTTCTGAAGACAAAATAAAACCCTTTTAGACGTTTTATTTGAAAATTTATATATCTTTTAATAAACTATCTAAAAAACTTCTGGGAATATTTTCGGATGAAATAATATATCTAGATCGACTACCGATTCTTGATTTCACAAAATATAGGATTCTATGTTTCTGAAAATACAGTCTAGTATGATCACTAGAATATTTACAGCAATATAATAGCAGTTTCTTGTCCCATTTTAAAATACACGCAAATTCTTCAATGCTCTTCTTTAATTGTCTATTTTTTTACAAAATAAAAATATTCTTTTAGATTTATATGATAAAATAAAAATTATTTCTTATTATAAAGAGCCTGTTGTGTTTGTTTTACATTAGATTGGTGTTTTTCATATATTTTTTTACAATAAGATTTTAAAACTAAACTTATGATGGCCTTTGAGGAGATTGATTTATTTTTTAATTATTCCTATAATAAAATTTTATAGGAATGTATGTCGTGTATATTTTAGATCAATATAGTAAAAAATATTATATTAATAAGTATTATCTTTATTTGAATAGTTATAGCATTCCTATAAACTTTTTCTCATATTATACTAAATTTAGAAAGAAATTATTCGGAAAAACCTGTTTTTTAACTCTCGAATAGTTGTTTAATTTCTTTTACACATAAAATATTAATAAAAATATTTATGAAATGTTCTTATATGTGGCTGAATGCGTGTTCATTTTTTTTAATCTGTTCCTCGTGCAAAAATCTTGATAGTTTACTATGAATTTTTAAATCATTTTTATTAACTCATATTAATTATTGAGCTTCTTGTTAAACTCTAGATATTTTTGAGTTCATTACCTCTTATTTTATTCAAAATAGTTATCATGGAAAAAAACAAAATTTTTTACAAATTTTTTATATAAAAAAGCTTATGTATATATCTTTCATTGCATGATTTTTCTGTTTTTTGTAATTTTTATAATGCTTTGTTGATTTTATCGAGCACATGAAAACTTTCATTCAAATAGGCATAAATTTCATATAATAAGACTACGGAATACGCTTTCTGAACGCCTTTCTAGCTTTCTGGTCATGGTATATTATTTTTATCTTCTTAATGGTAAACAGTCATTATTTCTTAGGTTACAATTATTGCTTGATATAAAAATAATTGCAGTGGGTAAATTACTGAATACATTTATTTTGTCTATCGGTTTAGAAGTGAATTTAATGCACTTAAAATTCATTTAAACTCTTGTTGCATTATGTTTTTTTATAATTCCAAGCGTATTTTTTTTTAATTTATTAAAAAAACATATAAAATCGAAGGAGAAAAACGTCACAATTCGAATATTGTGGATTTTTTTTTCCTTAGGTTTTAAAGCTGCAGCAGACACGTTTCCTAAAATATGTTTTATTTTCATTGCAGGCCTATAAAGATATGACCATGTGTTAGGTAGTATTTCAATATATTCTGGCATTTTTATTTAGTCAAACTATTTCACCTGCGCTCTTTCTTTACTTGCAATATGATAAAATGTTTTCTTCTCTGTTTTTCTAAATATAGCATTTATCTTTAATGTGAAATTTTAATACGTAATTAATTATGCATTTCCTTTTTTTAATGATCTATATATAGTTTGTTGATAGCTTTTTTGCCAAAATATAATGTGTTTATGGCTTTTCTAGGCCCGTGGTGTTTTTTAGAAAATTTTATAATATAAACACCAAAAACATCCTTATTTTATGCTTTATTCCAACTAATACTATGAATGGCCCAAATATGTTTAAAAGGCAAATTGTTGCTGTAAATTTATATTTATTGTTTTTATAAAATAGACATGGATGGTTTATTATTTATCTTAAAGTTCCAGAATTTATAGTTTGCCTAAGATTATTTTAGAGTCCATATTTTTTCGGCATTTATAGATTTCTTATATACATTTAAAAATATTTTACTTGTCAAAATAAGATTTTAAGACACGATTTGGAAAATGGCGAAAATATGGTTGATTTTTGGTGTGTTTATGAAGATAGAAACAGGATTCGAGTTTCATTGTATCATATATGTTTAGTTTAAGTCTTGTTGTGCCATATTATAACATATACACTTCAAGATTTCACGTTATAAAATTTAGACACTATTTTGAAATAAATTATAGACAATCTCGGTTTCCTCATTCCATGGTTTAAAGTTATATAGTTATGAAAATATACTGTAATAATTATCTCTATGCTGCGTTACATGCAGTATAACAAATATTTGAATATATTGATTGCCATATACGACGAAAAGACTACGTATTGGGTAATTTTGATATATTTTTACTATTATCACAAATTAAATTTTTAAATAATTGTTTTAATTTTTTAAATCGTCGATTTAAGTTCAATTGTGAATCAATATCCAGAGTCGAATTTAAGCCTAATGACTTATATAAACATAAACAATTTAAGCGTACGATATCATAACCATATCATCGCGAAAATATTTTTGCTTCTTTTACACATATAATTATTAAAATTCATCTTTGTTGGGACAAATTTATTTATTGCTTCAAGCAAATAGTTTTATGTAGAAGGGTCAAAATATGTTGTAATTTCAAAATTTAGCATAAAAAACAATCTCATTGGTAATAATGAGGTGGATACAAAATACCATAAAGTCTTCATTAAGTAGTTTGGAATGTCGACTGAATCGGAAGTATAAACAAAAACAATAGGATTGAGGAATACACTTGAACTAATAAGTCTTGAGAGAAGGGGATAGATCGGGGAAGTTTTTCAAGATAATGAGGGGAAATATGTATCAGCCAAATCTTTCTAGCGAGCGATACGGATTTGGCTGGAACAACTATAAAAATTTAAAAATTAAATTAGAAAATAAATAAAAATCAACAATATCATAGGTAATACATCTTTTAAGAACCAACATTATATTTGGTACAAAAGAATTTTTCCCAATGAGCTTTTAAAGATCACTAAAATCATATTATCTAAACCAGAAGAAATTTATGGTTATTATACAAAAAAATCATCTTTGGTTATTATATGATAAATTAGAATCTAAAAAATAAGAAATCGAGTATTTTATTTTCAATCTATAAAACTCACTCAGCTGGCTTATACAACATATCATTAAGATATCTTCTGATTCTCACTGTTAAATCTTCTACCCTTTCATTGGTAACTATCAGTTTTCTTTCTTGCATCAATGCACTGACGTCTTTGAAGTAAATATTTTCGTCAAATGTATTCTTTTTCAATCTACAAAGGCAGTCGAAAAGCATAATTAGCCCATCGTTTGAGCCTGTATTATTTTTGCAAAGTATATTTTCAATGAATCTTAAAAGTTCATGTAAAATTGTATCATAATCATGGATAGCTTCGTGAAGAACATCTATGTTCCTATCCATCATTTTTTCTTTGTTTTCCAAATGACGCAAATGTATTGCTTTTTTGTCCCGGCTTTTTTTAGCAGCCAATCTATTTCTTTCTTTTTTCCATGCATTTTTTAATTGATTAATATCACTAGTATCTCCAATAAGCTCATGATATGTTGGGCAGCTTGTTCTTGTTAGAGTTCGGTAATTTCTATTCATATCCTGATATGGAAAGTTATACGGCCCCTGGTGATTATTAATCGGTAAGTATCTCTGATGCTCTGGAAATATCTCACTATACTCGTTGGGTGTGTACTCTGCTGGATATTCCATTTTATTTTCTTTAAAAGCGCCTCCTTCATACAAGTTATCATCGTATCGATTAGCCTTTTCCGACCTTTCCAAGTTTTCTAATTGTTTAACTTCATTGTGGTGCTGGGGATTAGCGTATGTGATGAATGTTGGTTTGTTTGTAATGTTCTTGTTCTGATCCGCGTCATTGTTTTTCATTGGATGTGACATCATTAATTGAAAATGTACGATGATATTTTTAAATAGTATGGGGAATTTAAATTTATTTCTAAATTTAGATTAGAACGTTTAATTTTTAATGTGACTTTAAATGGAAAATAATATTTATAGCCAAGCTTAATTTTAAAAAAGTTCCATTAATGAATATAAATTAAATGACAAATTTCATCAAAAAATTAATGAGCAAGAAAATTTTTATAAAAAATTATTTTTGATCATTATCCTCTTTTATTTCAAGATTGACATTTTTAAAATATATTATCTGATATTTTAATTTAAAAAATGATCTAATGACGTCATTATTAAGATACGAACCTGAAAATAAGAAATGAATTTCTGCACACAATAAAAAAGAAATTATAATTCAAAAATTTACGGGGAAATAAGACGGGTAGTTCTACGGGTGTAAATTGGATATTTACACGGTTTATATCCTAAAAGTATGTCTCTTTTATAGATAGTTTCGATATAATCCTTTAATATTTAACACATGTGAATCACTTTGAATTTATTGATTCTCTTTTGAATGATGTAATGTATGGTCAATTAAAATTCAAACGTTGTTTTTCGCCTTTTAAGCTACGGAAATTTTAAATCCTCTTCAAATTATATGGATTTCAATAATTCGTAAACAGATAGAAAATTAAATCTGTCATGTCGAAAATAACTTTCGAAGTAGTGATCATAAATGTTTACTTCTGCGAATAACAACAGAAGTATAAAAAATATCGAATTATACGCACGATAAGATTACCAAAGAAACATATAGCCTAATTTTTTATAATTAAAATACCGCGTACAATTTTTTATTATTATGCTGGCTCCGATAAAATATTACCTAAAAGCTTTTTAGATAAATAAAATTTCTCATAAGTTCTATATTCTTCAAATATTCAGTCTTTGGCTAAATTAAGCTTAATATATAGAAATTACTATTTCCTTCTTTAATTAATAATTATTGAAAATAAAAATATATTTTTAACGACAAACTAGAATATTGATTCCAAATACTATGGTTTAATCTTGAATATCATTAAAATTTAATCTAAAATCATCTGTTAAATAAAGAAATTTTTTGTCTTAGCGTTATAATTATTCTTTTAATTTTTTTTCAATATTACATTTTTAATATCGGTTTTGATTATTGGGTTTATATGCTACTACAATAACGAGTTTGTACAATATTAAAAATCTTCATAGCAACATATTTATTCGATATTATGATTAAAATTAATTTGGAACATGCGATCTTCTTTATTAAGAACGTGCTAAATCAATTCCAGCTCCAAAATCAATGCTCTTGATGCAAATAATTTAAATCATAATTTATAAAATTTGAGACAAATTTACTTATTTTTATTTATTTATCTGCTCCTATATATCTTATTTTTAGGATCTTCGCATATGACCATTAGAAAATTTTTGTTTATCTGATGTACCCCCGCGTATGATACTTCCAATTTCCTATAAACAGTTTGATCTCCGTGTATTAGACCTGTTTTACCAGAAGATAGCCAATATGCAGGGAAAATTAGATTCTATCTAGTTTCCGTCGTTTTTAATTATGCAGCCATCCTCCTATACTGACCCATATCTTTGCTCAAAGGAGCAAACTTCATTCAATTTTCGGGCCATTTTTTCAACATATTTCACAGAAACCTCTTAATTCATTCTCATCTTGTTATTTTTTACTTTATAGCTTCAATGGACCACCCCCTTATGGCTATTTTTCATTTGGCAAATTCATTGAATTCCGGGGTGCATTGCGGTTAGAACTAAACCCACTTAAAAAAGCTCTTATAAACCAACAGCGTCACCGCACCCATAATGTCATAATACTATAAAAATTCGATGAGATATTAAACATTTAAACATACCATGACGCAATATAATTTCAAAGTAAAATAAATACCAACACAAAAAACTCATATTTTCCATTATTAAAATTTTCTATTGTTTAATCTTGCATTTTTTTTTGTCATAAATAATATTGCAAGTGTATATACCTGATATAACTCGAAGTTACAACCCAAAAAGAGGCATATATTCAAACTATAGGATTGAATAAAACCTTTGAGCTAATAGGTCTTAAAAAGAAAATAGATTGATAAAGATGCATAGGGAGAATAGGATATAGCCAATGGTATAGATGATGTACTATGAGAAATTAACCACGTTACATTTAAACAGAAATTCTAAAATCACTATACCAAAATAAACCCAGGATAAAAAGTTTAACTAAGTGTGGTGAATCTACACCACAGCGAAGATAATTATGCAAAATCATATATATGTAAGTGTATATGTTCTTTGTTTACTGCACTATAGAAATTTATAAGTTTAATTGCTAATGATGAATAAGTTACAATATAAGTGGGTTTTTTTTATTTTTATAGTTCGCCATAACTTCGATAGTTTATATTAAATATGTGAAATCTCAATAACATATCTAAATGATAAACTGAATCATATGTTTACTGAACATCGTAGAATATATAATGCAAAGGCGCTGATAGCACCACTTTTGCCTATATTTACCGCTAATATAAATCTTATAAATCATTTTTGGACGAGAATATATTTTTTACATTGAATTTTAGTAAAAATATCGTACTTCTCTATTAGCAAGTGGCAATAAAAGTAAAAAAAAAATTATCTATTGCTAAGATTAAAATATAATAACAATTCCTTTATACCATGAAATGATATTAATATCAAGTTCTGTAAATTCCTAAAAATTTTTTAAAAGATATGTGGATAAAGGTGTAATCCATTGATTTCTCAAATAAATTGATAATTCCCATTAAAATTCGGAGATCGCTGATAAGCCGAAATAATTAACAATATGAGCTATGTATTTATTAGGAATGAATCATATAAATATTTTAAATCTAGAAAATCACAATTTAAAGATATAAATCTAAATACCTTGTATGTTTATTTTTTAATAGTATTTAAATCTAAATCTTCATACCAATTTTTTTGCGGCAAAAATACCGTACTTTTTTAACTAAAGATTAAATATTAATTTTAACTTCTGAAAATTTAACTTGAATATTGTTCAAAAATATATTAGAACTAAAATTATGTATTTCTCGTCTGTGTGTTTTTATAATATGCCACAAACTGCCTCTAATTTTAAATTGTAGTCGATTTTCTCATTATAAAATATTAAATTCCATGCATCTATTCAAAATACCAATAGTTATTACGATAATTATTTTCTCTAGTTAATGTTCATTTGCAAATAAAAAACATTTTTTAACATAAAATATCAATAAATATATAGTGTTGGCACTACCTATATATTATTTAAAATATAACACATTTTAAGTTGGTAAAGTCTATTGTAAGAATTAGTTTCTTTGATTAATTCCAAAATAGTATAATTTTTAATCGTGAATAACTCATGGGGAGTCTTATATATTGTATAAAAATATTATATATTATTGCAGAAAAATTATGTGGGATTTTTTATTAATTAATCAAAATGCGATCTTTTTTTTAAGGACTCTAAAAATATTTCTCTTCAAGACGGAGTCTATTGTGTCTCTTAATATACATATTTTTTTTTGCCAATAAAAGAGGTTTTTTACACGAAGATAACGGTGAAAATAGACATCAATAATGCTATTCGTAATTTAGTATCCTATATGTTTCATTTATCAAGTTGCTGCTACATGAAAGCGTTTGTGTAATGGTATCAGATAAATATTAAAAAATTTTATGTTTTAATTATTGTGATTCGAAAAAAAATTGTTACAAACAAAATTTCTACTTCTTAAAAGGATTCAAACTTGCAAATTTTATATTTCCGATATTTTTTAGATCTTTTATTTTAATAAGAGGCTTAATTTCCCCATTTAAGTGCACAAAGAAGCATCGGGGGAGTTTTTTTGCAACTATCCGGCATATTTTTGAAGAATATAAAATTTATAAAATGGTTTTTCTATATTTTTAACGTGTCTTCTATTATTATTGATTCTTATTCAATTTTTTATATAATTTATATATTTTATTACGATTAAAATATCCAATTTTATCTCTATTCCCTGATATATTTATAGATTTTTAGACAGTTATACAATGGAAACATTTCTTTCCTATGTGATTTTAAGTACGCCTCGGTTTATTCAATATTTGAGATTTCATTCATGCCTTTTATGAAAAAAAAATTTGAATCTAAAGAATAGAAACTGATAGGATTATAGATTCTATATTTATGGTATAAGTATCTTTTTATCAATTCCATCTATTTAGACATATTTGGTTCATTGGGAGCATTTCACAGCTTCTTGATATATCTTTTTCTACCTTCCTTTGATCTATCTTCATCGACAGCTCTTCTTCTCTCAAATGAGATGAGTATAAGTGCCTAGCGAATATGAATATTATAGTATTTTATACAAAAAATGGATTTTGCATTAAATGTTAAAAAAAAATGTTGTATCAAGTCATAATAAAGTTTTACCTAAAAAATTTATTCATTTGATGATAAACTTAAACAAAATATAATAAATTGAAGCTATGGAGCTTATTGTAAAGTACGCTGCTTAATTAACGTGTTTATACACCGCATTTAATCTTTAAAATGTGAATATAACACAATACAGAGCTTCATTTATTTATATTAGATGCTTGTCTTGTTTTTTTATTATTCATCTATCATATGATTTAATTATTCTTTCTTTGTAGATTTTCATTTTTTGTGTAATTGTTTTGTGAATCACACGTCATATAATTTTTAAATAAACACATTTATCAATAATTCAAGGTAATTACTAAATTAGAAAATTTTTTAATGATCTCAGAACATACATTGTGGAAATATATATTTTTAATTAAATCTAATAGCTGTGTTCACTGATTAAAATAGTATTTTCCCAGATATTTTGAATTTTATTATGATCTTTTTTGATACTTTTAACTTTGAAGCCCTAATCCGCTAAATATTATGATTTATGACGACTACACGATAGAAATTATATGTAAAACCTCACATTTTTAAAGCGTAATTTTGAAATTCTTTTCAACAAGTAATTTGAAAAATAAATGTCAAAATATAAAAAAATTGGGCATGTAACTATTTTTCTATCTATTTTTATTTTTTGAATGACAAATAAACTATTCAAAAATTTCCTATAGAAACATAAAAAATATTTTAAAAGGTAAAAATGGACTATGTATCGTATCTTAAAAAATTTTCATTATTATCAACTATTATTTCTGCAGAAACACGATCATAGAACGTCTTTTACCTGAAATACATCCGGATAGTTATATGTCGTTTTTTGGACAAGAAACAAAAACTATATTATTTATTTCAATTTGATGCAATTTTATTTAAACAGAATTCCATTGAACATATGGTATGTATTTTAACGAAATGGTATATGGGTGTTTTCCCTGAAAATTTCAAATTAAACCTGCAGAGTATTTTTAGCAATTATACCCCCAAAATCATAATTCTCTAAAAAAAATAGTGAATTCACTTAGAACATATGATTAAAGCATATTATTTTTGTTTTAAAATCATATTGAACTATATATATACAAATGAAATTGTAGATATATGACATAAGTCAAATGATCTCTTTTATATGACCCCTAATAATTTGTAGAATATTTCTTAACATAAAAGGAAATTTAATAGTAATTTCGTAGAAATTTTTTCCTTGACTATAAAATATTATTCTTAATATTATAATCATACAATTTAATCTAAACTTATGAAAAAAATATCAATCGATGTTTAAATACAAAATTAAATTTATAATTACAATGATCACTTTGGATATAATAATAATAAAATTGAAATTTTAAGTGTATAAATTAAATTTTTACAGATCATCTACCATTATTTTTTAAACATCATAGACATAAAAAAAACGTTTATTATGGTGACTCTCGTATAGATATTTAAAATAAATAAGTTATATACTCCCTGTATACAATTCTATTTGGTTTAAAATATGATTTTTATTTTTAAATATAATTTAATAATATAAAATTTTCATATACTTACTCCATTAAATTTGAATATTTAAGGTCATGTAAGTAATTAGTTTATCTTTGTTTTAATTGTGTGATTGTAATTTAACGCTTTGTTACTTTATATCGTTTTATATATCAATTACTGGTGATTTTTAAATTATATGATTAACAGGTCAGATTGATGGTTTTCGATAAAGTCAATTTTTATCAAAATACAAATAAATTTTTGCTTTTCATCATAAATTTTTAAAAATTAATCATCTATAAGATTAAATAATTTCGTATACCTTAACTTCGTGCCGATTTCTTATCGTTTTCGTTTATTACCCCAAAGATAAAATTTTAAATATTTATTTGGGGTAGAAAAAGGTCGTATCACTCTCTGTTTAAATATTAAATTGGTGTTTTATGTTTTAAACGTAAATTTCTTCTAAATAAACCAAATGAGCTGAAAGCAGTTTAAACAAATCCTATGCGTCATTTTATTTGATTATTGTAATAAAAATATGTTTATTGGGTGAAGTCATTCAGTAGAAATTTTTGTGCTACACAGGGATTTACAATTAATTCTATGCTATTCAAAATCATGTATATATTTACAAAATTATCAAGATTGATAGATTTATTTAAAATTATATGATATGAGCTATAACCATAAGAGATACATTTAATTTTGGGTTTGTGATGCAGATAAAAATGAATAATTATATTTTTCTAATTCTAATATTTTTAAAAGAGTAATTTTATAAATGCATGTTTTTATTTTGAAATATACTGCAAAGTAAATCAATTAAGGTTACAATATTAAATTATGTAACTTTAGTATGCGTAACCCACATTGATTTAAAATCTAACGGAAATAACTCGAAACCACAACCAAATCGAGACATAATCCAAACAATATGATTGTGAAAAAACCTCGAATTTATAGATCCCGAAAAGAGGAGAGGTATCAAAAAGATGACAGAGAAGAGAATATAGCCAAGAGAATAGATGTAATGTGTCTACAAGAAATCAATCAAGATATGCTTGTGAGAATATCTATAATTGTATGCCAAATTTTAATCCATAATAAAATTATTTTAAAATAAGTATACGAATATAAATAATATTTCTAAGCAATATTCGGTATAAAATTATTTTTAATGATATTTTAGCGTCTAAAATACAACCGAAACGGAATATTATTATTAGAAATATAATTCCCTTTAGAAATACGATCAAAGAAGGCACAGAAATTTCATTACATGGTAACTCCCGAATCCGTAGCCATATGAATAAATATGATATTATTAAAATTAATATTGCTTTTTTCAAAGCCATTATCTTGGAATAAACCCTTTTTTTGTTTTTTCTTTTATGAACTTCACTGGAATTAAATCTTGTATCTATTTTGATTTAGGTTTATTGTGCTTTTAAATTTTTTTAATAATATATAATATTCTTGAGATGAAATTTTTTTTTGTTTCTCAATGTGATATTTTCTAAAATACAACAAAAAATGATAATATACCCACAAAAGCCCAATAAAACAAGATTGGGATAAGGTATTCTTATATATGTAACTTGTTTGTAAGATACTCAAGCATGTAAGGGATTAAGCACAATAAATTCAATGCGACACCCTGTTTTTATGTCTATAACCCATTTAAAATGGTAATGTATTGATAAAATATTTTTATGCCCAAAACCTATTTAAAATCCAATAAATCTATATTTTAACAAGTCTATTAAAAACCGCTCAAATATTTCTAGTTTTATTTATGCCTAATATCAGAATTTTAGTCATAAAAATATATGTGTTTTGTAGTTATATATGCGCAAATAATTTGATCCGAAACCCTCCTTTTGTTTGTTCGATGTGTGAGATAACGGGGTTTTACAGCCAAAAGAAAGTTATTTTTTCTGGAAACTAGTATAGATTATAAAACAGAAATTATATTTGACATATATTACAAGACGCCAGAAATATATGAATTTTTACAAACAATCAAACCTCTTTTTCAAAATTTTCTTTTGAACGTGGAATTTGAAAGATACGAAAAATACATTTGAATTGAATTCATACGTAAAATGCTGGTATGTAAGAATTTGTGAAACTTACTTTCATCAGATGAAAATATTTGGAGGGTAAAGGATATGCGTTTTATTATTTATTTGTGTTTTTCTTTCACCCTTATTTTTTCAAATAAAAAGAACTAGAATTCCAATTTTCAAATGTTATAGTGTGTTTTTGATGAAAAATTAAATGTTTTAAACAGCACAGGATCTTTTCAATATGTAATTTTAAAAAAAATATGGTCTCGGGTGATTGCTTCCTAAACTCGTTTGTTTAATTAATAAAAAATTTATAACGAAATATACCCGAAATAATTTAATTATACATAAGGTTTTAAGAAGAGGAGAAATAAGAGATTTTTTTGACTTCGAAAAATTCAATAGCGTGAATCAAATTTAAACAATAAAGTTTTTTCAAAATAAAATGTTGTTGGAATTAAATGTAATTTTTATACCCTAGATGATTGTTGAAATTAAATGTAAGGGTAGAAATTAGATAGAGGATTCCCGCTAAAAGATACTATATTTTATGGTAGGAGAGAGCACAACACGTCTAAAATTTTTGATGCTACTGAAAAATCGACAAAAGTCCACCTTTAAAACAGTAATATTAGAATAAAACCAGCACACGCTTCTAATAATATAAATATGTTTATGGTTTCAACATGTCTGTTAATAGCGCGCAAGAGGTTTTTTTTTTGTCTTTGGACTTCCATATTTTGATGATAGCTTAGTTGTGATATAGTAAATGGCTATAAAAAATACAATTTATTCTATATGATATAAGATTAAAAAAAGCAACAACCTTATGGTGATATAAATGTATCAAGGAAACTATTATTGCATTATTTTTTATAAAACCTAGAAATTGAGTATATATTTCAAAATTTTTATAGATAGTTATTTATTGCAATAATACGGAGTCTAAAATATTTTTTTTTGCAACTAATAAATGTTGTGAGGGCCCCATATTTAGTTATATAATATATTTCCATAGCTTTTTATATGTGCAAACTGCTTTAATATGTCAATAAAATATATTTTACTCTAGAAAACAAAAATAATTACCATTAATTTTATATTTTAGGCCATTCATTTTTTAATTTCTATAAATTCATGATAATATCATAGAATAACAAATTAAGTCCAGCTTATATGTTATTTTTGTGTGATATCACAAAAATTTAAAAAAAGTAAAATCCAATACTTTGAATATTCGTGTATAATATCAAACGAATAAAGATAGATTAAAATAGACTATAACCTGATCTTCCCACTTTTTTTATGATAAAAAGTCCATATTAAAATAGAAAGATTTGTGATTAATAAAATTTAACATGAATTATTACTAAAAGTTATCAATATATTATCTTTAATGAGTTGACGAATAATATACTCGTGCCATTTCCATAGATTAATAATCTATTTAGAATGTAAGGCAACCAATTGGAAAAATCGGATGCCATAATTTTATAACAACAAATAGAAATAACTTAAATTCGATTATCGCAATCAACGTTATTATTTCCAGGTTATCGAACAATGATCTGACAAAATATTGCGCAGCTAGCCAATGATATTACCGATAAATATAAGTGATCTGGGATTTATTAAAAATATATTTTTAATTATCAAGATATGAAAAAATAAAATGTGGTTGTGCCTACGGGTATTCTAAATCCTTATATATTCCAAAAATAATATATTCGCCATAAATAATTACTTATTTGGATATTTATTTATGGTTTAATTTTCTTTAAATTCATTTTATCTATTTAGACGTGGTCAGCGTGTTGGGAATATTTCACAACTCCTTGATGCATTTTTGACACCTTCCCCTGATCTATCTTCATCAATTGCTCTTCTTCTCTCAAATGAGATGAGTTCAAGTGTCTTGCGGAGTGTGAGAGCTTGCATGTATGCTTCTACTTCGTCCGGGATTTTTAACTCCTTAACATATTTTTTATGATTTTGGAATGAAAATATAAATTATACATATAATTAAGATGTATTTTCTGCATTCAAAATTTAGAAAGAAATTATTATATGCGTAAATATTATGAAATAAAATTTGCATTATATTGCTTTTAAATAAGAAATTAGCATTAATTATAAAATATTTTGTATTGAATTGCTAATCATCTTGTTTTATAGTAAAAAATGAATAGAATATTCAGCTAATATTATTAAATAATTTTATAATATTCATATTTATTATACTTTATGTGTTGCTTAGAATTAAGTTAAATGTTTAAATATATTTTGAATTACAGACAAATCTATTTTCTTATTTTTAATATTGAGTGAGGCAGCATCTGTCTATTATAATATTTTTATATAAGTTAGATCATCTGGTAGTTTTAGACAAGCGTAATAACCATCATAAAAATAATTTTATAAGCAGAAAAGTAGTCAAGATAGTCCTTCAAGATTTCTAAAATCGATTTGTGTTTAATTTATGAAGATCGTATACAAGAAAGCAAATATATTATTGTAATAATTTTCATTTTTTTTTAGCTCACACAGTCTAGTCAATTATATCACAAAAATTAGAATAAAAACAATAAGCGTATTAAAAATTTTACATTATATTTAAATCGATCGGGCAACAAAATTCATTTAAATTAATAGATTTGCTTGGCAGCGTATTCCCAAAGAAAAGGTTGACAAATTTTATTTAACACGCCAATTGCGGCATCTCTTTGGAAAAATTCTCAATATATCAATAATGGCTTTTGTTGTTGAACTTGCGAGTAGTAAATTCCCAAACTTTTTATTTTTATTTCCATATTATGATTTTGGTATTTGATCAAAGATTTCACTAAATGATTTTTGACAGCTAAAAATTTTATAGAAAATATCAATAGCGATAGTTATCAAAATGAGAAACGAAAGAAACATGACTTACTAGCGAATGAATTATCACACATCATAAATTCAGAGTACAATAATACCATAGGTCATAAATCAGGATGGCATGGTTAAAAAATACCGTAATTCGTACATTAAAAAGCAGGAATGGCAACTGAAGCAGGAGCATTCATAAAAAAAAATAGGGTTGACGAAGGCACTTGAACTAATAAATCTGTAAATAAGAAAGCGCATTGAGGAATATCTAAAGATAATAAAGTGAAATGAACTCTCAGCCAAATCTGTTTTAAAGAGCATTCAGAAGTTTTGCGTGATATAAATCTAAACTTTAAAGAAATATATCTGTCGCACAGATATCGATTATTTATTTTATTTCAGTATGGATAAATTAGAATGACAGATAAAACCAAACATAAAATTATATGGATGGAATATATTTTAGAAAATTCAAATAACCATATTTAATTTTGAGATTTTACCAGATGTCAAAAGATGCGATGGAGAGGTAAAATCATTTCAAAAAAAGGTGCATGAAAGAGCACGAAGTCATAAACCAAATTAAGACATATATTCAAACTATAGGATTGAGGACAACACTTTAATAGGTATTGAAAAGAAGAGAGGCATTTAAGAAGATGTAAGATAGATGGACAATTCCAAGACTATAAATACGATCAGTGTACTTGAAATCAATCAAGTTAAGCGTTGAAGAGAAAATCTAAAATTATAATACCAAAATTAACAGATAAATAAAAATTAATTGTAATTTTGATCATTTAATATATTGATTAATATATTTCATATTTGAGTATCGCCCTGAATTATTTTCTACTTTATAATGGCGAAATAAATATTGTGGATGAAATAATAACTCTACTTGAATTTGCGGCTGAATATACGGTAAATAAGTCAAATAAATTATGTCAAAGTAACTTAAAAAGCTTCACCATAAAAGACCTGTACTTGGTAATACCAATAAATAATTTTAATAAATGATTTTATATTTAAATGAATCAAGATACGTATTTTAGATTTATTTAAATCCTACAGTTTATTTAAAGAAGTAATTTTATTTTTAGCCATTTAAATTTTTCTGAACGGAATTATGGTTTGCTTTAATGAGTAAATTTTGGTTGTGTGTTTATATTTCAACCCATTTAAATTTACAATCTTCCTCCTTAACAAAGTTATCACCAATGTACCATCCAGCCTAATTTATATTTCTTAAGATCACCTCATCCTTAAAATCTTCTTCCTTCAAAAACTTAGCAATAAAAGTGCTATCCAGTCTAATTTATATTTTCCAAGATCACCTCATCCTTAAAATCTTCTACCTAATAAAAACTTTCTATAAAAATATGCCATCCAGTCTAATTTATATTTATTAAGATCACCTCATCCTTAAAATCTTCTTCCTTCAAAAACTTAGCAATAAAAATATGCCATCCAGTCTAATTTATATTTCTTAAGATCTCCTCATCCTTAAAATCTTCTACCTAATAAAAACTTAGCAATAAAAGAGCCATCCAGCCTAATTTATATTTTCCAAGATCTCCTCATCCTTAAACAATCCTCTTCTTTTTATTTCATACTTTCAAGACTTATTAATTCAAGTGTATTCCTCAATCCTATTGTTTGTGCGCATGTTTCAGCTTCAGTTGGCATTCCTAACATCTTGATATACGACTTATAGTATTTTATGGTATGACGAATGGTATTTGTTTACATTTGTAAATTATTGGGGGTTCATTTTTTAGTAAATTATATTTTCTTGGTTTCACATTTTCAACATTAATGAGGCTATCCATACTCTTTATTTCTATTCGTGTTGTAATCAAGTATTAAAAAATATATGTTCGGATATGCGATTTAAAATGTCTAATCGTGATCTGCTGGTAAGCTTGATTAAATTTCTTCTGCTTTTGTAATAACTTTATTTAGTAGTAAAAAAGGTAAATTTTATGTTGCAATAATTTTAAATTTAATGATAAATTTTTGTAAATATTGCTCTCTTACATAATAAAAAATACAAATTATAGTTATTCAAGATCAAAATGGGATATTTATCATCAAAAGAAACTACGGATGTCAAAAATCAACAATTTGATCTGTGATCGTGCTAAAGATAAAAAAGCAAATTTTTGACATGATCTTTAGATCCTCAAGATCACAATGCATGGATAAATCTTATAAATAGAGGGCTGAAACAATTAATTATATAAAACAAATAATACCAATCACCTGAAATTAATCTATAAAACATATTCCAAACAGAAAAAAAAAAGTCAAATGTGTTTCGGCGTGATAGACTACATGGGAGGAGCGAAAACACCATCAAAGGTCAAATGTGTAATAATCGGTGATTCTAAGGTGGGTAAAACAGAATTAATACATGCGATTGTTGAACGAGACATATTATTTGAAAAACCTTTTAATCAGAACATCAAGCCAAAAAAATATCCGCAAATGCCCGAAATGCCTTATAAATATGCACGTACACAATTCGATAATTTTCAAGTAAATTACAAATACGATCGAAAGTATTACACAGTTAGTATGTTTGATACGGCTGGTGCTGAAGATTTCGACAAGATACGTAAATTGTCATATCCACTAACCGATGTATTTGTAATATGTTTTTCTATGAATATTCCTGTATCTTTTAGAAATGTCTATGAGAGGTGGATTCCCGATATTGAAAAGTATAATATGCCGGTTTTAATTGTTGGATGTAAATCGGATACTTCACATGACGGTATTGGATCTGGTGACAGAATCAGTGAGTCGGATATTGAAAAGAAACTGAGGCCCTTTATAAATAATAGAGGTTATAGATATGTTTGTTGTTCTGCTGTTGAAAAAGAAAGTATCGAAGACGTTCTTATGACTATTGTTGAGGTAAAGGAATTATATGAAAAAAACGTGGAAAGAGAACGGAGATGGCGAAGACCTTCAATTTTTAAACGGATCTTTAATTTTATGTGTTGCCGGAATGTTCCGCTGTATAATTGAGAATTCATAGTCATCTTTTCATCAGAAATCCTTTGCATGCATATTATTTTTTCATGATTTTATTTGATGAACTATGTATCATAAAAACACAACAAAATATTAATAAAATAATCTGAAAACTATTTTTTTGAAAATTTTATATCAAGCAAGCTCTTTAACCTTTTTTTAAAATGTGAAAAAATCATAAATCTTGTGTTCTGATTAAAAAAGAACATGAAATTTGCAACCGTTCACAATTAAAAAATATAACTACTGTTTTAAATAGTCTTTTTTTTTCTTGATCGATTCATAATTAAGTTATATGTTGAATAAGAAAGATATTTTATGTAAGATGCAATCATGTCATCTATTATAATTTAAGAATAAAAGAACAGTTTTTAATCGGTTTATAGTTAGATGCGAAAAAATATAAATCTTATGCTTGTTTAATAAAAGACCCTAAACTTATTGTGATTGATAAATAATTTTATAAGAGCAATAAAAAAATTATATCCCGTAGAAACCTAGTATTCCTTAAAAAGATAAAGCTTACATACATTTTTATAGTTCTTTGCTTTAATAGGAATTTTACTGGCCATAAAAAATTTGATTCTATTTATATTTTATATGCCATAAAAAAATTATAGGATTCTTTTACATATGAAATAATCTTTCTAGTATAAAATTTCATTATAAAAAATAAACTATCTTTCATATAATGAATTTATACCACCATCCAAACTTTTTTTTTAATTTTATAAACCACATTCATCAGAAAAAAGAAAAATTTGCCACGGTTCTTCAAACCTAAAAGTTTTCTCATTTTTGTTTTAAAAAAAATTATATTAATATTCTATAAGAAAATATTTGAATTTAAAAACACTGAAATCTTATTTTTTTTTCTTGAAACTTTTGTGCCTAAATTCACTGACGCGTTTATTGCCAGAATTTACATTTTTTTTGTAATTATTTTTTGCGCTATTATTTGATTTAAAAAAATATGAATTCTTTTGAATGATAAATAATGGTCATTCTAGCTATATTAATAAATATCACCGATTTTTTAAAAATTTAGACCATTATTTGGAGCGCATATTGATGGAAACATGTGATTAGGTTCAATTTTTAGCTCTCAAAAATTTTTATAGGCACATTACAGACCATTTTTATTTATAATCAAAAAAATTTAATCAATATCACATTCTATTGTTTGAATTGTAAGAAATGATTTTAGAGATATAAAAAACGATAAATGTCTAAATTCAAGATTCGAAAATCATATATTACACTTATCTGTGCACAAAATTATTTAGAACGAGACTACATGTATTTTTTTCTCAAAAAAAAACCATAAACACAGTTATTTACAGATATGCAACGTTTTATTATAACATATTTCTTTTTGATAACATAAGAACTAAACTACTTTCATCCGTAGATCTGTTTATATCGGGCTCATCAAAAATAAATGATAAATACTTTGCTCACTATGATATTTAATAAGCTTATTTAAACATTTACAAATCAAAAAAAAATTGATTTTAAGTATTTTATACAAGTTATCAATTAATCAATTTATATAGAAATCTGATTTCGCATATTCCACGAATGTTATCAATTATTGTATTTATCAACAAACAAAAATTTTAAATTTAAAACCTAATCGATCAATTTAATCTATCTATAAAATCAAAAAAATACGATTTTGTTTTGAGATTAAGTTATTTTTTTCGGAATATTGACTACCCTATAACAACTATAAAAAAAACACATCAATTTATTTTTTCCCATTAATTTAAAATATAAAGATTTATGCATTATTTTATTCGAGAAAAAATGAAATTAATTTATTTATGGGTTAGTATATGGTATTGTTTTTTGGATTTTCTCTTCAAGCATGTCTTAATTTATTTTCTGTGAGTATATCATATTTATGCTATTGTCTATATAAGCATCCATTTATTGTTATTCTGTGCCTTTCCTCTTATTAAGACTTGTTAGTTCGAGGGTTTTTGTTGAGTCTATAGTTTGAATAGACGTATAAGAGAAAAAGACAATTAGAATAACATCGAAAAATTTAATGAAATATTGTAGATTCTAATTCCTTAGAAATTTATTTACTTTTTTATTATCTAATATTGATAATTTTTTACAATTCGCAACCAACTATTGTTTTTAGATTTGGTTATTTCTATTTTATAATTTTATATTTAAAAATAAACCGAAAATTGATTTCCCTTTGCTTTGCAACACAATCAAAAGTGCCAAAAAATACAATTTTCTGATGATTTAAAAATCAAAAATACAAAAAAAAATGATTTCCCTTTGCTATAAAACACAATCGAAAGTGCCAAAAAATACAATTTTCTGATGATTTAAAGATCAAAAATAGAAAAAAAATGATTTCCCTTTACTATAAAACACAATCGAATATATTAAAAAAATATGATTTTAAGTTTGCCTTTATCCAGTAAAAAAGCAGTTTTAGGCATTACCTCCTTTTAACGAATAATCATTTTGTGTATTTCATAAGTTTGTAGCATAAAACATGATGAATTGTTAGATAATTAAGTATAACTTATATAAAAAAATACTTAGATACGGAAAATTAACTTATGTGTGCCATTAAATTATATATAACATAAAATAAGTCACCACTTAAAAATGAAAAAAACCTATTACTGTTTGATCATCTTTAATTTATTGCTATTTATGATAATTTCTGGAATATAAAATGTATTAAATAAGGTTTCAGTTTTTTTCTGCAATTTAAATGTTTGTAAACACAGTAAATTTTTAGAGTTTAAATAATGATATTGAACTAAAGTTATTTAGATATTAGTTAGCTTATAAAAGCATTTAAATTATTTTGTGTATGATCAGATTGTAATTTTTCATATTTTATATGCATGATTTTTTATCCATTACTTTCATGAACAATAAAAAAATAATATTTTCTTGTCTATAAAGCCTAATGCCTCATTTTTTAAATTGAATTGTTAAAATCGATGAGAAAAAAAGCACAAAAAAAGATATACTGAGGCAAGATGAAAAAATAAAATTAATGGTAATATTTTACAACAGAGATGATGCATATACAAATTTTTTATTAAAAAAAAAATTATACTGGGACGTAATTTTTTTATAAATCTAAACAATAATTTTATATGAAATGATAAGAATCCAGAAAATTTATATGCCGCGTTAGATTTTTTTGTGTGTTAAGTTTTATCAACTAACAAGTTTCTTTTGTATAAAGCGTAGTTTTACAATCAAGAATTTTGCAAGATTACTTAAGGTATCTCTTGACATCACACTCTGACATATTCTCATATACAGCCCACTTCTACTAAAACTTATGCTTTCAAGTTTCTTTCAAAGTGTGCCTCTGCTTCATCTAAATTATAAAACCATAAAATATTATTTTATGTATTTTTATGACACATACATCCTTAAGCCATTATATATGGTATGTCCGAATTTTCTAAAATCTATAAATATTATTTTATGTATTTTTTGTAACTCACCCATCCCTAAGCCATTATATATGGTATGTCTGGATTTTTAAAAGCCTTAAAATATTATTTTATGTATTTTTTGTAGCTAATATATCCTAAGTCAATATGTATGATATAATTTTTGTTTTACATTTGTATTTTAAAAAGTTCAATCGCTTGAATCGCTTATTATAACTATTTGAAGCATTTATATTTATATAAAAGCATTGTAAATGTGCTGTATAAACTGATTAATACAAAAAGATTGTAAATTTGCCGTATAAACTTTGTATATTTTTTTAAAGATTGAAAGTGATTTTTACTGTTTTTTTAAAAAGTAGAGATAACATTATAATATTCTTGGAAAAATTTTTCTACTTTTTTTTCTAAATTTAATGCGAGATTGGCCGTAACAGAAAGATTAAATCTACATAGTTAATATGGTTTATGAAACGTTCCCCCCAACATTTTATGTTACTAAACTTTCGATATTTGTTATTAAAATCAATTATGCGTTGATGTGTTCTCAAAATGCCATAAATATAATATTAAGAGGTTGGGAATACCAATTTAAACACGGTACAACGCAGGCACAGTAAGTTTGAGAAAGATCTTTGAATAAATAAGGTATGGAACAATGATATTACGAAAATGAAGAGATTTAATAAAGATTAAAATCATTGTCTGCTCCATAAAGCCACCTAAGGTCTTTTTTATTTGAAAAATAGCAACAAAAAAAACTAAAACATAAATATGTGATCAACCAGCTCAATAAATCTTTATAAAGTTTTTAGTGTATTTTAAATTAATCAATCTAGAATATTTTATAATATAATTTAATTTGGATTATATGGAAATAAATGAGTTTTTAATTAATCTAGACCATATTTTAATTTTAATAAAGGGGAAGATATCGTCACTAATTTTTATTCATTAAAATTATATCCATTTTATTTTAATATGGATTAAATGGTGAATTATCGGGAGTTAATTTATACTGTGATTATTTGGACCGAATTTTAAGAGTAAATATATGTGATTATATCGAAATTGATTTTTTATACATAATTAATCTCGACAGTATTCTGAAAATGATGACATTTATGGCATATTTAATCGTGAAGCATCTTTAAAGTATTATTAAATTAAACAATTGATAGAAATAAAAGAAATTTTTAGTTCTACTTTAAATGTAAAGCCTCTTGAAAGCATTATTATATATAACATAAAATTTATTTATTTGAGGGCTAAATTATTCATTATTATTTTAGTTTTTGTTCTCAAACACGACTTGTTGATCTCTCGTGTGCATAGTATATCGGTACCTTGGTTATTTTCTTCTCTATGAAGTCTTCTTCTATACCTCTCCTTTGTTCAAGACTTATTAATTCAGGATTTTTGTAAATCCCAAGGTTTGTATATATGCCTCAATCGGGTTAGTTACTTCGAGTTCTTTCTGATACCTTTTATGACATTGTGTTACCACGATGTCTCAATTTATAATATATGGAATAATTTTTGTCTTGTACTTGTATATTAATGACACCTCAGATGCTAGCAGATCATACTTTTCAACTTTTCGTTTTCAATACTAGTCACACCTATTTCTATGTGAGAAATGCAGTGCTTCTTTTTATAATATATACAATTATAGGCCTGTCGTTTGATAATTTTATGACGGTTTTAATTCTTGTATCTACTAATAATAAATAATAAGGAAATTTTTCATCCTACTTTATGTAATGACTTGAGATGGAGTGGTTACAAAATTCCATAAAAAATATGTTAAGGAGTTGAAAATTACGGACGAAGTAAAAGCATACATGGAAGCTCTCACACTCCGCAAGACACTTGAACTTATCTTATTTGAGAGAAGAAGAGCAGTTGATGAAGATAGATCAGGGGAAGGTTTCAAAAGATGCATCAAGGAGTTGTGCAATATTTCCAATAGGCTGACCACGTCTAAATAGATATAATTGATAAAAAGACAATTAGCCCATAAATAAATAAATATTCATCCTACTTAAATGTAAATCAATTTAAAAGTATTAATAAATAAATAACATAAATAAATGTAAATCATCTTGAAGATATTAATAAATAAAATAATATAATTTTTAATTCTAATTAAATGTAAAGCATATTGAAAGTATAATAAATAAATAAACCAATATAATTTTTAATTCTACTTCTATTTAATCATCTTTTAGGTATAAATAAATAAACTAATATAATATAAATATGATTTTTAATTCTTATTAAATGCAAAGCATATTTAAAGTATGAATGAATAAATAAAATTATATTTGACGCAAAAATGTACTGATTTTTTTTAATCACATGTCGATGGGACTAAAATTTATAATTTCCGGTTCATCATAAAATTTATCATTTTTAAACCGAAACAAATTATTGAGAGCCCCCATATAATCATATTTCCTTCCGACTCTCATTTTATTTTTATTTTTTCCTTCAAATGTATGCAACTTGTGTTTATTAATATTCATTTCATCTTTAGTGAGACTATCTGCATCATTTCCCTTTTCATGCAAATACATACACTCATTATTCTGACAAACAATGCTTTTCAAATAAAAGCTACAATATTTTGTCGTACCATAAGTGCATCGAATAATTTTACTCGTGTCGATAAGAGACTCGTCGCATTCCATAATGCATTTAGTCGCTGAACATTGGTCTGCATATGTTATATAAGCGGATGCTGTTGATTCACTAGTATCGTTTGCACCGTTTGTATTGTTTCGCTTGTTAATTACAAACTTTTTTATTAAACCGAATTGCCCGAAAAATTCGTGTCTTTTGAGAAGATTTTCGTCGGCATATTTTTGTGGAATTCCAATTACGTATACAAGATTTTTCTGTATAACGCGGATGTTCTGTAGATATGATTTTTCTAAAACATCCGATAATGTTATCGGGGTGATTATTTCTTGTGCATGTTTTTCCATGAACTCGAGATTTGGAATGGGCATAAAAAATGGGTGTCAATGGGTGAAATTGAATAAGATTTTTTGATTTGTCTGATTAAAGATTGAAAAATCATTGGATAGAATTTTTGTGATATTTTGAAAGGGATTTCGATCTAAAAAATAAAGATATTCGTACGCTAATTTAATGTGAATCAAAAATATAGTTTAATTTATAATAGTCTTCCAATTAATATCTGAAATATTCCCTTTTTATTAAAGGAATGATTTTTATGCTAATGTTGCAATTTTTTAAAGGAGTCATGTATTCTAAGATAATTAAGATAAACATGTTATCTTCGTATATTAATATAGTATGCTCATAAATTATTACCGATAAGCATGTATTCTAAGATAAGTGAATTATTAATGTTTGTTTTATCATTAATTTATATGGTATACTATAATTTAGGAATGAGAAAATGTAAAATATAATATTTGTATATGCTCACATATATTGTATAAGAAAAAATTATAAATGAAAAGGTGTCATTAAAGCCTTTAAAAAATATAATAGCATTACCTTTCATACATAAATAGGCGTTCTTTATATTGATCTATAGAAAATGTAATCATTTGTGTAAGTGATTCGTTTCTATAATATATTTGTAATTTAAAAGCAATTGAAGTATAAACATGTTCGCAAAATTATATATCATGTAAATTTAAAAGCAAACGAATTATAAACTATCTTCACAAAATTATATTTTCAGTAAATTTTAAAGCAAGAGAATTTTAAACTATCTTAATAAAATTATCTATCATGTAAATTTTACAGCAAATTGAAGTATAAACTATGTTATCAAAATCATCTATCATGTAAATTTTAAAGCAAAGCGTGAATAATGTTTATTTTTTTGAACTGTCTAATAAATATAGCCTCCATACCATGTTTCAAATGAAAAGGGTATATTTGGCGATCTCAACGTATTTGGCATAAGGTACAGAATAGTTATAAACGAATTATAAATCTAATTTCAGCCTTCCATACATCGATTCCGTATAATTAAAAACTCTTGGTTATAATTTATAAAGACTCTATCCTTTACTAATCACGAAGTTGCAAATCTTAATAATAAAATCTAGCCTAATTTACATACTCTAAAATTACTTTTACTGCATTTTTTCTTAATAATCAATTCCAAATACTCAAAATTTTATTTCAAATTAAAACACCAATAATTTACATCTTTTTTCTATATAATTTTTCTTTGGTGATTGCGAATTTTGGATGTGATAAACGATATATAAGTAACAAAGCAAATATTTTTCAAGACTTCGTTCTTTATTTAAATTTAGTATGCAAAACATAACAATATTAAATACTTTTAAATAAAAATAAATATTTATCATCATTTTTTTTTACTTTTTTATCCATACATTATAAAGTAAGCATGGATGTATTCCCCATATGAAATTATAAACTAAAATTCTATAATATTTTTTTGCAACAAAACATCAATAATAAGCATAATCTATTATAAAAAAAATTTGAATGTTTGATTTTACTACAATTCAGCATCATTACAGAAACACTAGTCTGCAAATATATTCTAAAATATTTTAATATCTGTTTTTACCCCAATTCTTCATTCTAAAAACTCTGAAAATTATTCTTTCATAGATATATTAAAAAAATGTAAATCAATGGATTATTTTATTATAAGCTAAAAATAAATTTAATTTCATATAAGTATATTAAAAAAATATAAACGAATAGATAAATATAAAATTAAGATGGCGGACAAGGAATCATGCCAATTCTTATAAATGTAAAACAAAACACGTCAAGAATTTTCTCATCTTATCTGTTCTTATACCTTTCTTGTTTGGATATCGAGCTTTAATTCATTTTCAAATGATTCAATGGCCTGTGTATCAATTATTATTAGACTATTTACAAACATGTATTTATGGTGCTATGTGCCATGAATATAATTATAGATATTTAAGTTCTGATAGGCCCAATGCTTATCTATATAGATAATATTAACAGACATAACTTAGGTACATATAATTGGGATGGCGAAGGGTTTTTTATTATCGGTTATTGTAACTGTAAAACACCTACCAATATGTCCACTTGTTTCCACAATGCATAATAATCGAGTCAATTTTTGTAATCCGATTAAAATTCATGATTTTGCACGGTTTCATTCACTTGAACTATTGATCTGAGTCCTCCTAATCGAATCTTAGAAAATTTTGCTTGTGGAAATATACCAATGATAAGATTGATTATTTTTAACTGATCGGAATAGATGCATAGATCGAGTAACGAGAGTTTCGACATGAATAATTAATTAAAATTTTTAATATATGTTTATAACTTATACTTATGTCTTCAAAAAAATGAAGCTATTCTAATTGAAATAGATTTATCGATCAATTTAATATATATTTATTACAAATTTGTTGACCATACTCACTAAATCGAACCTGTCTTTTAATGAAACTTTCATTCATCAAAAATATCATGTGATCATAAAATGTATATTTTATGAGAGAATTGATTAATAAAATCGCTTAAATTGCAGTCATTGTGCTATAGATACTTATAAATTATGCATTAATTGTTAAATTTTTATATTTTTTACAGGGGGGAGGGAAATATTCGATTCGATTCACAATATCCATAAAAATATGAAACTTTACAAATACCAAGAAAACATGAAACTTTCAGACTTCACTTTCTGTCAAGTGTATACTATGATTCAATATTTTTAATTTTAGTCAAAAAATCTGCATTTTGGAATTTATTATGCATATTCAAGTATAAAAAAACCCTATTTTGCCATTATATATAAAAATACCAGAATGTACCCAAAAAAATATTTATTCACATATGAAATACTGTATACAACCCGCTTTTCATCAATTAAATTAATTTTTATTCTTTAATGACACTATCTAGTTTAGTTTACACATGAATTTATCAGAAACCGGAATATGATCTGACTAGAAGCCACTTTTATAACTATTACAAACGAAACCAATCAAATGGTCAATTTTCGCACGTAATATGGTCAATTTTTTTTTTATAGACCCAATATTGAATGCACATTTTCTAGATTGTAGACTAGAAATATGAATGTGACTATTAAGTAAATTTCTCAAGATAACATAAAAAAATGTTTTCGAAAAAAATAGAAGATATTACTAAATAGTTAATATTAATAACATCTCTGTTCATAAAGCAATTTAATTTTTTTTATTTGAGTATGGGTTTCTATGTTTTAAAAAAATTTAAATTGAATTATGTATAATATTTATTTCAGCTAAACATAATCATTATTTATAATATTCATATTTATTAACAAAAATTATATTTTAAATTTTTGGAAATTCCATTATAATAAATAGAACTCTATATTAGAATTTCGTTTGGTCTAGAAATCTTATGTATAAGTTTATAATTGCTAAAAATATACTTTAATCACGAATATAATTTTTTTGTTATGTTTAATATATATAATAATTCGAATTATGTTAAAAGAAAGTAGTACGATATAAATAGGCGAAAATTCAAATATTAATAGTAATAAATGATTATATTATATTTTTTAAATTCAATTTCAAATTATAATCAATTAAACGATCTTTTGGATTTATAGAAAATAGGTTTCAAAAAAAAATATTTCTATAGTGATTTTTTGATTTAACTCTAAAATGATATTAAAAATATATCATACCGCAGTTAAATTAAACCTTTGTTGATTTAATCAATCTTAAATTTTAAAAGTTATCAATGATAATTTTAAGACCCATTTTTCTATCTTATAAGCCTGAACTACCATGATTGGATTTTTAAAAAATTCCAATGAAGCTTAGAATACCCAAATGCATTTTTATCGCGTATATAATTAGAAAGTATAAGTAGGAAAATGTTTTTTTATTTTATTATCACAATTCTCAGTTTAAAATGTTTGAATTGCGTTTATACTTAAATATATAAAAAAAATAAGTTTATATATCAATACAAGACACTTGAACTCATTATATTTGTGAAAAGAAGATCAGTTGGTGAAGATAGATCAGGGGAAGGTGTCAAAAGATGTATCAAAGAGTTGTGATATATTCCCAATGGGCTTACCACGTCTAAATAGATATAATTTATAAAAGAGAACTTAACCCATTAATCAAAAATATTGATGAATTAAACTCTGATATTCGGCATTTTTACATATTTTATTATTATTTTCTCATTGAACATAATAAACAAATATACTGGCGATCGCATTCAAAAAGTATGTTATCTATGCCCATGAACTAGCACACATTAGTTTGTTTGATGATAAGATATGAATCGATCATAAAAAAATATATGCCTATTTGTCAAATTATCTTTATGGAATTAAAATAAGAAAAGATAGGATAAATAAATAATGAATTGTTTATCTTTTTTAATTGATTGAATACTAACAAAGTTAATAATTTCAGTTTCATTATAAAAAAATTAACAGTAGAACATGTAAAATATCAGCGAATTTGCACTAAACAACACACGTTTATACAGCTATGATTTTCTTTTATTTCCAAGCCTATAATTTTTTTGAAAATTTTATATATTTCTATATGTATCTGTGTTAATCATAATTCCTATCTAACCTATTTATATTTATAACATACTCTTTCTCAAAAGATCATGAACAATTATTATAATCTTTAAACGTTTTATAAATATTTTGAGTGTTAAAGCTACCATGTTTACCTTATTTACACTGTTTTTACAGAGATTATGTAACATCAAGTCTCTTTCTTGTATAGATGCCAATTTCAAATCATCTTGTATTGTATTTAGCGTTCGATTTATTTGATTTGCAAACCAGTAAAAAATACATTTAATAACAAAACTAAAAATTATGTATTTCAATCAAGTGCAAATTTTTACGGATGATTATATTATGCATAGCCCGAAAAAAATAATTTTTATCGGTCCAGAATTGTCGGACTCGTTGGCTTTTCAAGTATTGTATTTAGTAAAAATAAAAAAAAAGATATTTTTTAGAAAAATTTGCCAAAAACACGATTATTTAATAAGTTTAGATTTGCTTTTTATCGCAAAATAATTTAAAAAATCCAAGACGGAAAAATAGCTTCTCTATTTAATCTTTCCCAATTCAAATTATATCACATATACATATTACCGAATAAAAAAAATTACTTTAGATCATTCTAAATGGTTTACAAATATGTGTTGTGATAATGTTACATCCCACATCATTTTTTAAAAAATATATTTTTTAGTTATCCATTATTTATAGATATTGCTTTAGTGATATTTAGAGCCCATTATAACGTATCTGTTTTTTCAAAAATACAAGTTTTTCGATTTCAAAAACAGAAGTCTGGATTTAAAGGCACAAACTACTGAGCTACGTTTGAACAAAACAACATATTATGTTTTTGATATAATTTATCCTAAAACATGTTTATAAAAAACAAAAAAAATCATCATATCTAAATTATAAAACAACTATCTGTCATTTTTGTCGAAATATAAGACGACTAAGTATTTGTTTCATATGTCTGGCTTTACTCAAATATTGCGCTTTTTGGGGGGCTTAAAATTTATGAAATTGGATTTTTTTGAATGGGCGGCAATAATTGTCTTGTGCATATCTAGAATATATCCAGTAAATATAAAACATTATGAATCTCCAGTCTAATAAAAATTAGCGATAACATTTTTTTCATAATTTATAAGCGGTATGTACTAGATAAAAGGTATATATTTTTTAAATTTAATAAATCTAGAGCTAGTTAAATTTGTTTTAGAAATTATAATCAAAAAACACAAAATATAGGCTATTATATTTTCCGAAAGCATACGAATAATTCGAAGTCGTTTTTATTGGTGGATGAAGCAAAAAAATAAATGTTTGTATCTAGATAAAATAACCACAGATATAAAATTTATAAATTCAAATATAAATTTTCGTTTTGGTAATGTTTATTAGATTGATTCATAGTCTCCTTCCAGGATACTATAATTATATATTATATATAACATAAATAATTAAAATTTATAAAGATAATCAATTGCTCTGTTAAAAATAATCAATTTCTCTGTTAAAAATAATCAATTGCTCTGCTAAAAATAATAAGGATCGCAATTATAATTTGCTTGATATAGGAATCATCTAATTTAAATATTTTAATTATTATGTGGTCACTAACCCACCCTAAAAATAAGGACGTGTTTTAAGTGTTTAAAACAATAAAAAAATAGTTAGTTATTTGAAACAGATATATGAGTTGTAAGTGGTTTGTTGGCAAGAAACACAAAATCGACAGATTGAAAATTCTAACATAATTGTTATTTCCTTTTTTGTCTCAATTTCGTATTTAGAAAACTATAAAGAGTTATAAAAAAATATAATTTTTATACGTTCGACGCTGTGTTTCTCGTACTCGAGAAAAAGATATCAGTTTTTATGTTAAAATAAACATTTGAAGCGACTAAAATATTTTAAAATAATATCTATTTCACAAATAGGGTGCTTAAGTTTTCAAAATATCATGGGATGTATATTAAAAAGCTAAAAATACCAGCGGAAGCGGAGAAAATGCACTAACAACCCAATTTGATTAAGTAATTTATGAAAAATGAATGCTAAAAAAATAGGTTGTAAAGAAAATGCGATTGGTGAAAGGATAAATAGGGCATCTTTACAAATCCATCTAAAGTATCGGTTGGTTCAAAAGGAGCAATAAGATATTCAACTACAAATATATTTTCAATTTGTTTATCTTTCAATATTTCTAATTTCGAAAATTTAAATAAATAAAAACATATGAGAAAAATTATTAAATTCTATGTCACGAGATAAACCACAATAAGAAAATTAAAATTAAAAAAAAACTTAATTTATGATTATTGTTTATAAAATTGATAATAAAGCATTATGTCTAGAAATTTTATGAATCATCGATGGAAATCCAACTTCGAAGAAATTATTGGCCGAATATATTATTCAGAAAGTACATTCTAAAAAAATTGACCAATAAAAATTATAAAATTATGAAAGAACCACAGAATCTCAAAAGAAATACCATTTCATCAGTATTTCCACAAATAGCAAATTTCACAAACTTTTCTAATTCAGAAATAAAGAATTGTTTTGATTATTTTTATATTTAGAATCAAATAAATCAAATTTTATTGCAAATTATAATAAATACAAAAGAATTCATTTTTATATGTCTGTTTTTTTATTCATCTCTCCATTAATATCTTTTCTAGATATTTTATCACACTCGCGAAAACATATATAAGTGGTAAAAATAAAGAGCTTCGGCCAGATATTAACACAATTTTACAGATTTTTTTACATAGAACGTTCTCTTGCTATTTTATTGCTTATTATTGCAAATTGTTAGTAATAATGAGTTATGAAGAAATTTGGTTGGATATTAAATCAAGTTTCAAATCAACACAGAAGAAAATGAATTTCGAATTCGAATAAATATGTTTACATTTCACAGTGCTTATATTTTTCCTGATCAAATTAATCCATTAAATGATTGACTATATATGTACATTAAATTTATTGCATTCTAAAAATAAATAATAGAATAGTATATTTAATATATCTTTTTAGGCATAGATTAGATTTCATCTTTCCTTCATTCTTATTCTAAAACAAAATTGAAACATTTTACCATTGAAAAACTTAATTTCTGTTTTAAATTAGATTTTAGATTTATTTATAGCTTCCAATAAACATAAAATAATATTCTACATCGCCCAGAAGATAAGAAAAATGAATAGACATGAAGCACCTGTGAAAAAAATTGAGTCGAGAAATAATGATGATGACGAAACATTTATATTGACTGAAAAGCCTATAAGCATCCATAGAAAGGTATTTATGTCGAGTATAAATGGAATACCGCTTATAAGAGAAATAGTAGTAATAGAAACAGAAGCTTCACTAACAAGAGTTTTCGGAATCATATTATCGATGCTAATATATGCCATTATGTTTCAAATAATAATTTCATTGTGGCAGAAATACCATATAAAAAGTTGCAAGGCATTTATATCGTTCGTGTTGTTTAGCTTTCCCCCAATATTTGCCCTTATATACGGCGATTATATATTTTTTAGCTTTTGCTTTATATATAATGTAATAGTGCTGAAGACAGTGATTGAATGTCTGAGAAAACCAATAAGAAGTCATACGCCTAAAAAAACGTATAAAATATTTAAAACGTTATTTAGAATAACATATTTAGGCGCTTTTGGTTCAAACGTGTTTTTAATGATTGGCTTCTTTTTCAGTTCTTCAGTAATTCTCGCATTCTCATTGATGGTAATGGTGGGAAGTCTTTATTTTGGGCTGTTAACACGTGAAGCTATCGAATTTCTTTCCGAAAAAATGGCCACTAATATTGGATTTTATTCAAAAGATGGTGTTCCTACTAGAAAAATGGAAAATGATATGTGTGCAATATGCGGGGATAAAATAAATAAAGATATCTCCAAATCTATATCAGACGAGAATTTGATACTGTCTTTAAAATGTGGGCATGGGTTTCACGAGGAATGCATCAAAGGATGGCTCTTTATGGGCAAAAAGGGATTTTGCCCTTGTTGTCGTGAAAATGTAAGCCTAGACGGAATTAGAGTGGATTTTTGGGAAAGAAGCGAAAATATGTTTACTGATTTCATCGATTTGCTACGAAAAATGATTGTCTTTATTTCAATGTTCATCATAATGTCTGTTATATATAGGCTTAAAAAAAAAGTTACCCCTAATTAAAAAGTATTCTTTGTCCTTTAACGACTCAATTATAAATGGCAACCCATGTAATTATATTCATAATTTTTTATATTTTACAACAGTAAGAGATAATATATTATATCTTTTTATTAATTAATTAAATATTAGTCCATCGGCTGCTGTTTTTTTTTAAACTTAATGGATCTGTTATATATTTTTTACTGCGGTTAAAACGAGTTTTAGGGGCAATTTTTTGAAACCATAGTAAAATAAAAACCTTAACACAATACAAATTTCAATAAAAAGAGAGAATTAACATTTAAAACTTTTATAAGCAACCGTGATATTATTTTTATGATGCACACACAGTAGAAAATTTATATACATAAAATTAATAATAAAAAAATAAAATTCACATTAAAAATATATTTTAACAACCAATTAATTTTTTTATGCCCACATAATGTGGAAAATTTTTTTTTACAGCATCACTTTAAATAGAATGATAAAATTAAACTTAAAAATTCATGTAAATTACCATAAAGTAATCTTTATCATACGCATTATAGAATAAAAATCTTTCTAAATTTACAAATTCAAATAAAAAGGATATTGTTAATGTGTCGTTTTACAAAGGAAAGGCCTAAGATCCACCATTAAAGTGGCCGAAAAACACGAAAATTGTTTGAAAACTCTAAATAATAAGGTTTTTTTCAGAATAAAAATACTTAAATGAATATGAACATCCATCAAGCATTCATTAGATTTTGTGTATATTTGGTTCGGTATTGTATTTTTTTAGTACTTTAGCATAACAGAAACAATTAAAAATATATATAGTTTAATATAAAATTATTTATCCGATTGTAAAATACCACAAATCAGTGTTACATTTGGTGCTTCTCTAAAAAAAAGAATACAAATTTTATGTAAGATTTAGAATTAAAAAAAAAATGTGGGTGATTAATATTATTATTTATAAATCATAATTTTCGCATCTGATATGAAAAGAGATCATTCAATTGGTATATAAATCGAAGTTCTTATAAAAAGTGATTTAATATATAACAAATATAAATAGCATTATATGAAATATACCAGCGGTATAAATTTATATTCTCAAATCGAATGGACTTCAATTTTGTATATATTCTTTAAATAATTTTATTTGAATTTTATTGAAAAAAACTCACAGATAATGACCAAATGGTGATGAAAATATTCTAAGGATAAAATAAAACTGTAGAAATTTATGTATTCGAACGCGCTTCCTTATCTATAAAAAAAAATGAACTTTTAATAAATAGGCGATATTATTCATGAATAAATCTTCCCATTTTAAACTGCTATCGATTAAATACCCTTGATTTACAGCTGATTTGTGTTTTTAGAAGATTTATGGCGGCATAACATTCACAATCGGTCGTGATGAATTTAAGTAAACAACGAAATTTTATATAATGGAAAATTTGATATAATCGAACTACGAATTTTAGTTATGCAAATTTGTTATAGAAGGTTTACTTAAAAAAAATATATGATATAAAGGGTTTTTTGCCAATATTAATGCTAAATCAACTTCTTTAGGCTGTATAAAATGTCGGATAGACGAGGAAATTAAAAAAATGGCCCGAATTATGCATGTTCAAGCATTAAATATGTAAACTCTGCATTTATTAATATTTTAAAATTAAATTTTATCTTTATAGCATAATCGAAGAAAGAAATAGTGCTATTACATAATAAAACTGAAATGTAAATAATTTCTATTTTTAATGCTAGTACTAAAGACCATAAGAAAATTACAACGCAATAAGTTTGGGTTTGGAACAATGATCCCAGGTTTACATGTGACTAATATACATTTAGTAACCATAAACTATTTATACATTCGAATTATAAGTTTAATGTCCAGGGTATTGTATTAATTTATGTGAAAAGTATCTTAATTACAGCTATTATAAGTCGACATCCACAGTTTTCTAGCCTTAAAAATTAAAAAAAATTATTGAATCAAGTATAGCACTTTAATCACATCCCAGGATATTTTTAAAATAATTCTTGTAGTTGTCATATTTTTATGTGTGTCAATGAAAACCATCGAATAAAAATTTATGCTTTCATTATATATAAAGAATATTTCCGACTCTTTTTCAATTTGATATAATTTTTTTATAAATAATAATTATAATTTTTGAATTAAGAAAATCCATTACAATTTTATATCAGACAATATTAAAAATGATTTTTATATCTTAATATATTTTTTAATACATAAAAAAATATTATTGAATTAATACACCATTTTAAAATTTTATCAAATAATTCAGATGATATTTTATTTGTTATATTTTATTTTACAATAATTATAACCTCTAAATTTATATAATTGATTTAACTTCTCAATAGAAAATATTTTCAATAATTTTCATCGTATTGTGTATTTTTTTAATGGATTTAACTAGAATTTTTAATTGATATATCAGATTTACACTTTATATTAGCTAAAATTTATAATGATTACATCGGTTTTGGATTTTTATTGTATTTCTCAAACGATGGTTTACATTCTTACCCAGAAAGCAAGCTATTACCAACTTTCTTTACAATATATTGATATATGACGTTTTATTTTTTTTTAAAAATTTTGAAACATGGAAAATTCATTTATATCACCAACTTTTTGGGATAATTTCACGTAGTTTATTTTAACCCAAAAATTGCTTTTTTTTCGAAAATTTAAAAGGTTTAAACATTGAAGAATGTATTGTTTATAAAGATCTATGTAAAATAATTAGATCAGTGATATATGTTAAAAAATAAAATATATTAAATTTTATAATCTATTAATAAAAAGTGCTCTTTCTCCTCTTTTGCGGAAAAATTTGAATAGAGGGCTTTTTAAATTATGCCAAATAAAAATGAATCAGTAATATTTAAGTGAAAAAAAGACAAAAGTTCGTAGACTGTTTATAAAATAATATTATATTTGGGTTCAAAAGGATCACCATAAAGAAAAAACGATAAAACAATAAAATGGCTTGTTTTTATATGATATGCAACGTTTTATTATTATTTATATGGATTCTTTGTTTAAAGATAGCCAATTAGTGCTTTTTTCTTCTAAATTAAGCGAAATTATAATATTCCTTCTAGAATTTAATTAAAAAACATATTCTACCAGACTTGAAAATTTTTTTTATGTTTTTTATTGATATATAATAAAAATTTTATTAATTATATCCATAGTTTAGCTAAGACCATAATTTTTTAGAACGCATCAAGATTTTAATTAGTTAAGCTCGATTCACAAATACCAAGACTTTTGGGGTTATAATATCCTCCAACTTCGCATGAAGAAGTTTATAGAAGATACCTTTTGTGATTTTTAGTTTAATTCACTTCTGTCGCATATTTTTTTAACAGCTTTAGGATAATTTTAAACATCTTTTTTATTACACCCATCTACATACTAATGATTATTTTGAAAGCCCTTGTAACAGATCGGATCATATAGTATAAATTGGTGGGTGTTTTTACGCATGTATAAAATAAATTAATTGATTTCTATTCAATATTTTCATCACAGCATACATATTTCAGCGAAAATTCACCACACTTACATATAAACGGTATATTTTTATGATTCCGTACATATTTATTCAAGTTTGCATTTTTTTCTGTTTATTTTAAAATTAAGATATATTTTGGGTGCGTTTAAACATATTAAGTTGTCGAATATTTATAATTTTTTTTCGACAGATATTCTATTGACAAACCACATCGTGCATCAGTTAAGGCCCTTCAAAAATCCACTTAAACGTCAATGTAAATAGACATTTAGGGCATGTGTAACCGGAAATAACGCATTATTGTTCACAAATACTTTATATTGCTGATAGTTTGTAAAATTGCACATATGTACTGATTTTCCAATAATTTGCATAATTTAGCATCAAAGATAAAATAAAATGCACAAAAATTTATTCTCTATAATAGCAAAACCAATCTATAATTGACCCAAATTTTCTGATATAAAATTGATTTGATTATATACATATATAAATTTATTGCATCGGACTCCATAAATCTAATGATCTTAAGAAGTTTAAGAGTATTATAAACCAAAAAAGTGATTTACCATAAAATAAAAGATGAAAAAGGGTTTTTTTTAATAAAATCAATTTTATAAATGAAAGTAATTCAAGTTAGACAAAAAATTTCATGCATACTAAACATAAACACATTCTATCATTATTTAGAGTGTAGTGAGAATATAATTTCTACCTTGGTTCAATTAAAATTTATGGAATTTCTATTTCGCTATGTGTAAATCGTAAACCTTGGTATTAGTAAATAATCGATCATTCAATCATTAATTTTTATAATTTTTTGGGTCACTGTATAACCTCTTATATTTTATATAAATACTTGCATAGACTATACATAAAAATTTTAAAAATCGAATGTATTTCAAAAAAATAAAATTATTTTATTTTCAACTTCATTGCATAATTCTAGATTATTTTTGTTGTTTAAAATAGTATAATCGATTATAAAAGAAATAGAGCTTCTAAGAAAGTAAGTCTCATTTTAAGCCAGTGCTTTATTGGTTTGATCTACCTCTGATGGTATAGGAGATATATACTTAATATTAAAGAAAACTAGATAAACTTAGTATATTTCATATATATAAAATACATATTAAGGCATCAGGAAAGTAAAAATCATAATGGGAGTTATCAGCCAGCTAGAAAGAATCAAAAACAGTTCAAACTGATAATTTATGAAAATATTTTGGTGATAAAAATAACAATATTTCTGTTTATCGTTCTATTTTGTCTAAAAAAATCATTATCTAATAATAACCGAGACATTTTTTAAAACCATTTAATATATCCATGACCTGTGTAATATTATTTATGCATCTCGAATTTTGAATAGCATTACTTTGATGCAAAAAATAATCGAACATATATCCTCGAAAATATTGGAGATGATTTAAAATTGATCGTGCCACCAGAATATTTTTTGATGGAATTCTTAATCTGCATTATAGACATTCTATAAAAAAATATGTAAAGAAATAGAATTTATCTGAATTTATTTGTATTTTTTTTTAATGAAAATTTTCGTATTTCTTAACATATTATATAAGGGTTTGTGCCATTTTTTAACTAGAATCAATCATAAAATTAAGAAAAAACCAACGGAATACTTTTGATCCGTTTACATTTATTGTAAGCTTCCCTCAAGTTTAGGATTCTCATATTTCTCAAATGAATATAAATAGAAGAAATTTCGGGATTTTTAGAGATACCAGATCTAAATAAATATTAAAAAAGAACAACATAAACTAGTTTTTTAAACATGCAGACTCTGATTTTATGTAATGCCCATATAAAGCTCCTTGACTTAATAATCTAATCTGATTAGATTGATAAAGTAACCCACTCACAAAAAAAGCCTATACTTTTTAGCAACATAGCATAAATTTTATAGGTTTATTTTACTTGATAATTATTACGTAAAATAATACCCAAAATTGATTATAAACCAGTAATATTTCGTGTTTTCTGACTATTCAAGTGCAGGAAAATTAATTTAGAATTTATTTTCAAAATATATTAAATTTTCTTACTCTTTTTAAATCGACTTATTATTGGTAATTGTGTTATCCCATTTTTTAACTTCCATGCTGATAATAATCTATGCTTAAAAAATATCATATCATTCAAATAAAAAATATTAGTTTCAACTAAAAACCTTTTTTCTGTAACATTGATTAAGAATTAATGGAATTATCTAAATAAACTTTCAAGATGATGATATAAGTAAAAATATATAAACAAAAATGCATGAATAATTTTATTAACGTAGTTATAGGCAATAAAAATGGTGAATACTTATGCTAGATTAAGGTTTAGACGATATTCTAGTATCTAGGCCAGGCTTTTACGAAAAATGCTATTTAAAATAAGTCTAACTTTTATAATATATTTTTACGTAAAAAACGAATTTTTCAAATTTTATTTGAATATATTTGATCTATAAAGCTAGCGAACTAACGTAAAAACAGTTGCTGCATCGAATTCACCTATTCTAATTTTTATGCCTAAATTTTGTTATATAATTAATCTATTTAATATTTTTTGATCTAACTTTAGTACAGCCCAGCTTACCTATAATATATTTGTTTGTTGTGTTTACACTACCACACAGACAATATTTTGCAAGTTTATTTTAAGTAGAATGTATAGTACAGTAATTTCAACCAGTTTTTTATTTCTATTAACTATATTTTCCAATTTTTTATGCTAGTCTTATATTGATGAGTTGTTCAGTATTTAAAAGTCAAGAAGTATATCTCGCTGTGTATAAAAAAATCGGAAAAATCGTCATTATTAAATGAATAAACATAAAAAATGTTAAAAATCATGCTTCTGTTAATATATGTATTGTTTCTTTAATGAGTTTCTTCAAAAATATACGGTGTTGGATTAACAAAACTTTTAATTAAACTTATATTAAGTGGACATTTATGTTTTTTTTTCAATATTCTCTAAGGGAATCTGTATGTAGAAAAAGTAGTTTTTAGAATATTTGTTATCATTTATTTTACCGGTGTTTTATATGATTCAATTAGAATGCAATGTTATTTCTAATTTCAAAAGAATCCGGGTGGAATTATTTATATTTTTCTCGATTTATAAGCCAATTTTCCGTTAAATATATTCGGTAGGCAAAAAACAACGAAGAGAGAAATTTTATATCAAAAAATTATCAAGCACTGAATTAGATTGTGCATAAATGTTATATAAGCATCTTAAAGGTTTTTAGACCAAAATTTGAACAAAAAATTTAAAATTAAAGAAATTTAAACGTATTAAATCAAAAAAATAGATCGCGTGAATTCGATAGCTCATCCTATTCTGACTTATTTGTAAATTATAAACAACAAACAAAAGACTTGGCTCGTTTAAATACAAGGTTTTTTTAGCATATGTTCAATAATTTGAATATTAAGTGCAACAGTAAATAGTAAAATTCTTCTAAATATTTTAAAGAAAATTATCAAAAACACTAAAAATAGCTTGTGAATTTATTTTTAATTTGACTTTTTTTGATTATTTGTTTCTAAATCATTTCTTAGCCTCAAGAGATATTTAAATAATGTAGAACTATTTTTTTTAGAAATAAATTATATATTAATCTTATGAGATACTGTGAATAAATTGATAAATGTATGCGTAAATTTTAAAATTCATAGAAATAAAGCAGACTTCAGGAAAAAGATGCATCAGGAATAGTTTTTAAGAATAATTTTTATGTAATTAATATTTTCTATAGAGATTTTCTTGCAATTGTATTTTCTATATTTTTTATAGTTTTGCCTTTTACAAAACTACCCTCATAACAGTTCGGTGTGCTGTATTAAGATTGTACAAAGCCTATATTTTTATCATTAAAATATCTTTCAGTAATTATTAGTTTAATTGTGCCATCATCACGTTTATCTAAAATAAAATAATTTTATTTTATTTTGCTTTGGTTTAGTTACATCGTGTTTCTGCTACCATATAGCTGATTTAATTTTATTACTTGTGTATAATTAAGATAATATTGTTTTTAACTTACTAAATAATCATTTTATAAAATTTTCTCGCTGTATAATTACCTTTTGCATTTATTGGATTATTCATGACGTGACCAGATAAACCAGATATTGTTTAAAATGAATTATTGTTAGCTAAAAACCCTCTATCACAAAAAATAAAATTACATATATATAATTTCATCTATTTTCGAAAAGCTTGATAATAATTTCGGCATTCTTGTAGTTTCTTTGCCTTTTCTTTATTAGAAAATTTATATTTATTTTACTAACTTCTAGATAAAATAATAAGCCGAGTCTATTATACTTACATCACATTGCAATGATGATTTTATGGTCTCTGTATAAGACTAAAATGCAGTATTTTAGCTAAAATAGACCACCAGCAACTATTAAACAAACAAAATACTAAAAGGGTATTGTATAAACCACATACAATAATATAGTAATGAATTCCCTAAAATATACATTATACAAAAATCGAAATTAAAAAAAAATAAAAAATATTTAACGATGTATTTGATTGTAAAATACGAAATTTTACAATACATTATTTTCAATGTCAAATATAATTTTATTAAGCTGCAAAAATACGATAAAAATGGAGTTCGAACTCGATTTGATTTGTAGATAGCGTGGTTTCTCCTTTTAAATTCAAAAATATGACATTAAAGGTAAATTTATTGCATAGAATTATTCGTGGGGGCATTGTAGTGATGAAAATTTTAGAAAACACGGCTAAAATTTAACCAGATGTTTTTTATTTTTAATCAATGAAGATATATTACCATGGATTTATGTATATTAATAAATAGTAAAATAAATGTGTTTAGGTTTTTTTATATAGACATCCAGTGATCGCATATATTCTTTTTTATTGTTCAAACGTCTCGGTTGCCAGCATAATTTATAAAAATAAACATTTTTAAAAGTATACTATATTCTGAACACACGCCATTTCCCATTCGAAATTCTTAGGTTTTATTGTTAGTTATACGCTAAAATTGTACACAATATATCCCTTTATAGATGATCCTCGTTGGTTTTTATATCTGTAATTTCATTGTTATAACGTTTAAATCACCGTAATTGTATTCATGAAATAAAATATTTTACAATCCTAATCGATTTTAATGCTTTAATCTAATTAAGTTTTATCTAGAACAGTGCAAAATTTCATGCCCATGCCTTATATTTGAGTAATAGCAGCTATGTGCACTTTAAATTCAATGACTTAGTGATTATACATATAATAACAAAATAACACTATAATTTATCAACGAATTCAATAGATAATTATATAGTACAATTTCAAGGTATATAACGAATTGCATGTTTAAATCGTTAAAAATTCAATGGATTTCAGAAATGCACAAGAAAAAAATGTACATAAACAAAAAAGTAAAATATGTAATCGGGATAAAAAACGGGTACAAAACTTTTCATAATAAAGATGCTAAAATTTAATATAATAAAGATATAATAGACTAGCGTTGAAACATAAATTTCATAAAAATTTTAATGGTATTACCTTTAAAATTAAATAGGAAAAATCTATCTCTATATTAATATTGTGGTATTTAGAAAATAAATATGGTTTATAGTTTTTGGATCATTTTTAGCATATTTGGTTTGGTTATTCTTACAAAAAAACAAGTAGAATAATTTTTTACATAAAAATGTAGAGTAGCCTTCACTTTATCTTCTACTTTCATACTATTAGGCAAGGTACTAATCGAAAGCTTATTTTAAAACAAAAAATTACATGAATAATTTCCCGTGATTTCTCTAGCTAAAATTCAATTGAGTTTAAAGCGCATCTGGTTTTAAAGTTTAAAAACTGCGTTCAATATTTGTATCGATAGATTAAATTGATATGGTTTTTCGCCTTAATTTCTATCATTTATTGATTAATCACATCTAACTAAACACCGCTACAATCCCTTTATTTTGTAGCTATTCTCATTGATATCGTGAATTAAAACAACATGATCAAGATAGCTTAACTTCACTTAAAAAATTATAATACCATAATATAGGTTGATATTTTTTTTAACATATTTAATAATAATTAACCACAACTTGGGATTGAGAAAAACCCTTGAATTAATAGGTCTCGAAAGAAGGAGGGGTATTGAAGAAGGCTTATGAGAGGAGAAGATAGCCGAAAGTATAAATACGCTGTGCGCACAGAGAATCAAGCAAGCTGTCTCTGTGAACAAAAACTAAAATTACAACTATAAATTTAGCTCATAAATAAAAAATATTACAAAATTAACCACAAAAGAGGGTATTAATAAATGTTAAAAATGGATATTATTATTTTCAATACAAAAACAATATCGCTATATTTATGGGTAGATTAATGCGTTAAAGGTGCTATTATATGGTCTAAAATAGACGAAACTATGTAGTTATACTCTTATATAGGAGCATTACCATATTAAAAAAATTATAAAGAAAATATTTGATTTAACGGTAGCTTACACTATATTCATATTTTTTAAAAAATTAACTACACTAAAAATAAATCCAAGAAGAAAAATTATAATTTACACATTATTCCAAGAAATATAGTTAAAAACACTTTTTTAAATTTAAGTATAATTTATTTGTAATTATTTATATTTAAATGTTTTTGTGGAGGGATGATATAGAGATGTGATGTGTATTTTGGGCGTTTGATAGTCAAATTAAATATTTTTACCAATTTCAGAAGATATACGCTTTTTGTGAATTTGAATAAGCGAAAAGTTGATATTATAATTTTGAATTACATTCTTAATTCAAAAAAAAAGAGCCCGATTGCTTAGATTATTCATTAAGATTCAATTAATAAAGGTATAATAAATGTTTTTATCTGTGGAAATTCGCGAAAAATCATATAGATGGTTTTATATCGATATTTATTAATTTAATGGTGGTGAATGCCCACATTTGCACCAAGACTTTCCTCTACCCTCTGTACTTATATAAAAAGTATCTATCACACAAGAATATTTTAAAAACAAAAATATAGTTCTAAGCAATATTTTCGTGCGTTTGAGAAAATAATTACCTAAATAAATAGACTATGAATTTGAATTAAAATATTGCCTAAAGTTTTTGTCAACATATTTGGGCGTAAATTTTATTTTACACAGAGTTATCGCATCCTATAATCATCTAATTCGGATTAAATTAAATTTTTAACCATTAAGAAACAGTACCCAGTTTTAGTGCTGTAAAATAAAACCTTTATATCAAATTCTTTTTTATTTTTAGTCTAGCGATAATTTGAGGATTTCAACGCCTATTTCTGCACCACAAGATCATTATTATTAATTACATTTGAATATATTTTCTTTTATTGATTATAATAATATGATGGTGTATTTTCTGTAATTATAAAATTTACATTCTTGGGTATAATAAATAATTGCGATCAAATTTTCCTTTTATGATATGTATTTTTATATAATCAAATATTATTTAAGGCGAAGTATTTCATAAATAAACCATTTCATTCCTTCGTTAAAAAATTATGAGATATTATGAGTGTGATGGTTTATAAGTGTAAATATTTGACCTATAATCTTCACTATAAATCTTTATTTGTTGAATCCTCATCACGAAGGGCATTTATAAATTACCAAACTTGTAATTAATGCCGCCTAGATGCAAGGGATACAGAAAACACAGATAGTCCACCCACAGTTAATCAAAGCTTTCGGCTTCAAACCTGCACTTAATTGTAGCTCTGAAACAACTTGACTCGATTCTCAAACCAAGTGCAAGTAATCAAAGTCATATTAGTATGATGGGGATGTTTTCCTGCAGCGGTTATCCGATTATGGTCAATAGTATTAAAATTTTTCTATGAGATATTCTTTTAGCATTTATTCAACAAAAAAATAATTTGTAATTAAAACTACGCGTGAATAAAGACCCACAATAATATATAGAAATACCCATATTTCTTAAATTATAACCAAATGAACAAAATGATGTAAATTGTATTGTCTAAGCTTTTATCCGTTTATAAAACTCATATAAGCAATAAATATTCAGACTATGCACCAAATATAATTTACCCTTTATAAAAATCTTGATGTAGCTAATTTTTACTTCATAAAAAACATGTTCATAAAATATTTAGCCTCGAAATGCTATGAAAAAAAGGTTTTTATCAAATTTTAATACAAAAATGGCTCTAAATTCACGAAGTAACAAGCATTATTTTTAATGCATTGAGCTCCTATATCACATCAAATAAGTTTAAATTTAAAAGGGACTTCAATAATTAGCGCAAAGATCAATCATGTTTTTATCAGAGCAAGCCTTCAGAAATTTTAACACTAATGGTATTTTTTCACTTAAATACAGCTATCTCATAATTAAATTTCAATAATTATTAAAAACCAACTTTATATGTTTCATTAAAACTAAATAGATAACAAGAGAGATTTATTTATTTAAGAAATAAAAATAAAATCATAAATTTAAGTTTTAAAACAACTTTAAAATAGCATTGAATTAAACTAGAACCGGGCTCTTTTATTTATTTATAAAAAAAGACTATAGATTTTTCTCGATCACCATTAATTTCTTTGATGGGCCCGTATCTCTTATACTATATGCACAAAAGTTAAAATTACAGCGTAAATTCATGAAAAATATGCATCTAAAAACAAAAAAAAGACAAAAGTATCTACAAACACCCCAGAACATAGTGTATGAAAAAATAATATGGTAAAAGGAAATTGATACACCCTTTTTAAAACCAAGGATCTTGCAAATGGATATTTTTATAACTTTAGAATGCTGTGATGTTTATGTGTCAAATTAGGGGGTAAAAATACATGGATTAACCGTAAATTATTTATTTTTTACTATAGATATAAACATCATGACCTTATTATAAGGTGATTTGAGAATAGTCACATCGGAAAAATCTATCATAATTAATAAAGTATCGTTTCTTTTTAATTTATGCTTTCTTTAATAATTATAATTATAAATATAAAAAAGCATCTTAAAATGATTAATATGTATTTGTCCCAAATAATTCAAAAAAATATCTAAAGGTAGTATACAATCCTTTTCATTGAAAAATAGTACAATTACAGAAAAACAAAATTTATACTGTCTAAAGCAGATTATGCCTAAAAATAGTAAATAATACTTTTTTTGCATATTTTTACATTTTTTTGTTCGTATATTTATAAATTAATATAAAAATAATGTAAAAAGCATCGCTAATCTTTATTATTTTTTTCATAAAGTCTTGATATTTTATTTTTGAATTTAGTTTTTCTATATTAGAACACTTTTAATGAAAAGAGACATATATTATTTTCAATCTACATGTCTGAATTTAAGGTATCAAACGATCTTATTTCTTTAGATACTAAAAATGTTCAAATGATGCATATCTTTAGATGAAATAAACAGTTTTTACATTTCAAAACTATAAATATAAAAAATTATTATTATAAATTTAAAATGTTTTTATTATTATAAATTTCATTTGTATAAAATCGCATGCTTCGATGAAAATAGCCTTCAACTTACTTGTTAGAGTATACCGGGTGTAAAAGGTTTTTTTTAATCATTTCTTTGGACTCGAGACATTACTTAAGCATATTGTTTATATACGTATAAAGGGATATATGTGTTTAGAAATCACTATGATATATAAAAATATGAACGTTTATCGGCAATCCGGAACAAAGGAAACAACATTATATGTTTTGAATTGATTTTTGCTGTGATATATTTGTTTAAATAAGTAATTTTTATGTGTATTCATTATACTATTTAGATTACTATATTTTGTGGAAAATAGTTCGTTAAGCATTAAATTTGTTCCGAATCCATATAATTATAAAAAATTGAATACATTATTGGGGCCTGAAAACGAGTCATTATTTGCATAAAATTTTTATTATGGTCCTGAAAGATTCATTATCTATATTTATTTCAAAGCAAATATATTTATGAGTTTCCTATTCAGATTTAATTTATGGTATTTATGTAATAAAAATGCGTAAATGCCGCTGTTATATACAAAATTAATTTAAAGCTGTTAAAATATCTCTTTTTAACGATTTTTTTTATTTAAAAATTGTTTTTAAAGATTTTAAGCAAAATATATTTTTTTTGTGATTTTCATTTTCATTTTCTTTTTTTTATTATTATAATTTTAAGCTTTTTGGCTTTATGTGAATTCGTATTCTATTGTTTAAAAATCTTGGCGATGCTATTTTATCTATAAAAAATTCAAAAATATCTTGGATAAAAATATCTGACGTCATGAATTAAAACAATTTGTTTATATGAAAAACTCAAATAGTGGAAATTTACCATGCATTTTTTAATATAATTTATTGGGATACTTTTGATTTCGCTTCTCAGTTGCTTAAATAACAGTTTTTTTATCTGACTATTACATTAAGTTATTCACGATTTGCATAACAATATATATAAAATAATCAGAAAAGGCCCAAAATAATGTAAAATTTTTAAAAAAAATATAGACTAATAACCGAATTAGAGCTAGGAACATGTAATTTACATCACATCTAAAAAAATTTAGACTAAACAACTATAATATAGTGATTTATACATATGAAATAGATAAATATTTATATAATCTTCATATACTAGTGAATCATAAAACTTTAGATAAATTTAATTTAAGATAATAATAAAAGATATACAGAACTAAAAATAGGCTGCTTGGTTGTATAATGATGATGAATTTAAGCTTTTTGCAGTTTTAGACTTTAAATAATACGCAAATTTTTTAAACCACATATTCTAGAAATTCATGCTAATTACTCGACTGCAAGCTCCTGTCTAAATTTAAATAAATTCTTTAATATTAAAAATTTTCAATTGAATTTATAATAATATAACCATTTTTGCTATTTTTTGATATCTTATAAAAACCATGGTAGTTTTTTTGTAAATATTAATTATATTACAAAAATAAAATGCCAAATTTTAAAAAATATTTGATAGATAAAAGATTTTGTCTCGGTTCTACTTTTATATTTCATCATTGCACTCAAATAATATCTATAAAGAAATATAATTGTATTTTTATAGGGTGTGTGTATTCTTTATGCCGAAAATTTAGTAATTGGCTCTAATTTATTAATTATTAAACTTGCATTTTTTTAAATTCAAATAAATAAGGCCTGGGATTATTAATATTTTAAAAAAAGGGGTAAAAATATAATTATTTATTTATTTTAGGGCTAAATTATAATTTTAGTTTTTGTTCTCAATAACGAACTTTGTTGATCTCTCTTGCCCAAAGCGTATTAACACTTTATGGCGATTTTACCCTCTCAAAAGTTATCCAAAATACCCTCCTCTGTTATAGGCTTATTAATTCAAGGATTTTTCGTAATCCAAAGGTTTGTATATATGTCACAATCTGGTTAGTTACTTTGAGCTCTGTATAATACCTTTTATGATATTGTGCTATCCCACCGTTCAGATTATAACATATGTAAAATTTTTGTCTGAACTTGTGTATTAATGACACTCAGATGCTAGCAGATCATACTTTCTCAATTTTTTGTTTCTAACTATGTTTATGTTTTTAATACATATCACACTAATTTTTATGAGAATGATACAGTTATTTTTTTTATCATATATAAAAATATCAGATCTTTCGTTTGATATCTTTATATCGGTTTTATTTCTTGTATCTACTTTGATTTCCGCGAGTTCATTTAACATAATTTCTTGTACTGAGTGTCTACGGTCATATATTTGTTTTTTTTTGAATTTAATTTTTGTTCACGAATAAAGGGATGACACCGTATAATTTTGTTAAGTCTTGTTGAATGGTCATGGCGAAGCATTTTTTTACATCTGCTTGCCAAGTAATCAAAAGTTATTAAAGAGTCGTTACTGTACGTTCATATCTATTTTTCACCTATTAAAATATGTTTATCCTGAATGAAACAGAACTTTGTTTCTTCAGTAGGTTTTATTTCCGTAATGTAGCCTCTTTTATGGTCCTATTATTTCTAGCGTTGAATTATTCTCCACATTGAATGGTTTTTGATGTAGTGTTTTGGTCTTTATTTTACAAAATAAACCCTCTTTTTGCTCATATTCGAGTCATAAAAGATGTGGATTTACCATACCATGTTTTTATTCCATAAATCATTTATTAGTGCCAGGCGCGTTGCGTTATCGTTTGCAAATTGCAGCAAAGCCGCTTATCTAGGTGATTGTATTCTTTCTTTATCTAGTGTTTTTAGTAGCTAAAAGATTATTATTCTTATTTAAATTATATGTTACAAGACCGCGCCCTAGTTCTATTCTTTTGAAGTAAAGTCGGAAAAATATATAATACACATTTTGTTATGATGAAATCGAAATTTGATTTTTAGATTCAAAATTCTTTAATAGACTATATTTCTAGAAATGTTATTATATTATTGGGACAGTATCTATTCTTTAATCGATCTATAATAAAAAAAAGCTATAAAATGGAGGATTATTAGAATAAATATGCCTTTTTTTTATATATTTGCAAAAAAAGCGATGATTAAAAAACGGCAAATCATACTAATAAATTTTAATACGCAAAATAAAACATTTAATTGGACACCATATTATTTTATTATATGATATAACTCCTTATAAAAGAAAATTATGCTTAAGTATCTATGCTATTTAGTTGAAATATAATACCAGATTTTATTAGGAGTATAGAAAAAAAGCTGCGTCTGAAATTCAAAACCTTCAATAAACGTAGATGTATATATTTTTGTATTTCAGGAGTAGAATGCATTCCAAAAGAATTCAAAAAAAAACGTTAAAATTTATAGAATATCGATTATAAACCTTTCCTATACAGAAAATCGTATCGAAAATTGTAATTTAAATAAGTAGTTTACAACAAAAAAAAGAACCTACAAGTTACCCTTACCAGCCCTACCAATTTATTTTCAGATAAATTTACGCGTCTAGTTATTGAACTTAGAATGCATTATAGAAATATACGGCGTCTCTTGGTAATCGATTAATCCTTTTTAAAGATTTTTATCCATTTAATAAGAATAAATTATTTTGTATGTTATGTGAAATAAATATTAATAAATATGCGAAAACTAATTATTTGATTGAAAATAAACCTTTCACTTATTAAAATTCTATAATTTCTTAATTTTTCACATCAAAAACCAAATAATATACAAAGGGCTATTTAACATATATAAAATTTTCCATATTTTTTTATATTGAAGTTTGGTACATATTTTTATAGTTATATAAAAATATTAGGGAAATTTTATAAAATATAAAAAAGTAACGGCATTCTTTTATCTAAAACAGTAACCTAAAATGTATGAAAATTTTTTTTTATTTTTTTTCTTATATGAATAGTCACTTGTGTATTAAAACAGAACAAATTAGGTTCTTAAAATTATACAATAAAAACTTTTATAGATAAAAATTTGAATTTCTAGCAGAATTGTAGGATTAAAAGTTGCTCTATTTTTCCATAGTGACTTTATTAATTTTTATCCATGATATTAAACCAAGCTGTTTATTTTATCATTGAAAAAATTTATCTGTAACTAAAATTTCAATGCATGATATTTTATAGGCAAAAACAGGTAATAAATGGTATATTTGATCTTCGTTTTTCCTAATTTTAAATTTTATATAATCTTAAAAAAGATAAACTTTGATTTAGATTTTGAAATTGAAAGTATTTTTTGTATATTTCAAGAAAGAATCTGAAAATAAAGAGATTTTAAACACAAAAGGATCGATATATGATAAATATGAATGCATTTCAGCTGTTTATACGGAATGTTTAATGGGTATTTTACGTGATGATATTTATACCTAAATATCACTATTAAAAGGATTTTATTTATCCATCAGAATTTTATTGAATTTCAAAGAATATATCTAATGAATAAAAGTAACATAATTCTAAAAAAATTGCTTTTTACAATGATGTATAATGTAAAATATCTTTATTAAAAGAATTTGATTTATATCAGTCAGAACTTTATTATATTCAGAAAATAAATTATTAATATCAACATAATACTCTAAATTGAAAAAAGTACTGTTATTGGGTCATTGATTTTAGAATAATACATTTATTGTTATTAGATTTGACTATTTTAATATTTGCTGTCTCGTGATGATAATATGTATTTTTCTTAATAATCTAAAATATATATCTTTTATATTCAAAGACCTCAAATATTATTTTGATTTTAAAAACCCAAATGATGTATAAATTTCTAAAGATATGCGTTTTAGCAGTGGAGGTACCCCCATGTGACTTAATTTAGCAAATAAAACGATGATTTTCGATGATCCGTTATATTTTAGCACGCCAAAATTTTATAATAGCCCTTGAAAAACATATACAATATTTACAAATCCACTAAAATTTATTTCGGTTTATAAATAAATATATATATAATTCTTAATAGGTGGTATGGTTGAGTGGTTTACAAGTCTGTCCCCTAGGTCAGGGGTCGCGGGTTCCATTTCCACCCACCACACTAATTTCTGAAACGAATTTACCTTAAAGAAAAATACCCAAGGGGGCGGCCACTGAACCATAAAAGATAAACCATTAAGCACTGACAAGCCATGAGAAAAAGGAGGTTGCTGTGTAAGCTTATAACTGTGCCTTCAGTATTGAAAAAGATTCCACACCGTTCAGCAAGGATATAGGTAAGTGTGGTTGTAGCTTGTAACTTGTAGCGATGAACAGCAGACAGAATCTCATTCCCTCCACATAATGACTGCCGCCTATGAGAAAGGGTATTATCGACGGTGATTACGGGTGACAATGAGTGCTGGGGGAGTTCCACAGAGAGACGCATCAGTTAAGCAATAGTTCCTATTAGTATAAAGCGAACTTCCTAAAAAGTAATAGAAGTAAAACATAAATAAATAAAGTAAATTCGATTAGAATATTAATGAATTCTTATACATACAAGCTCTATCACTCCGAAAGACACTTGAACTCATCATATTTGAGAGAAGAAGAGCAGTTGATGAAGATAAATAAGGGGAAGGTATCAAAAGATGCAACAAGGAGTTTACAATATTCTTAATGGGCTGACAACGTCTAAATGGATTAAAAAGAAACTTAACCCATAAATACATAAATTAACAAATTCTTAATACTGAGTGAAGCGGAATCATACAAACAAACAATAGGATTGAGGAAGCCACTTAAACTGATAAGCCTTGTGAGAAGAGATGTATAGATGAGAATATAGCAGAGGAAGAGATAGAAAAAAGTGTTTATAAGGTTTGATCCAAGGATTATATCACACAATCTGTTTGAGAAAATATAAAAGTAAAATTAAAAATTAACACATAAAAAAATTATATATTGATTTCTTAATACCAACTGAAGCAGAATCATACAGACAAACTATAGGATTGAGGAAGACACTTGAACAAATAAATCTTTAGAGAAGAATATGCATCGAAGAAGATTGTAAAGATGATGAGGTGAAAAGAAAATTAAGCCAAATCTGTTATATACAGAAATCCAACGTTTTGCTTGAACAATAAAAAGCTAAAAATCAAATTAACCCATAAATAAAAATTTATTGTATGTTGATTTCTTCAATTAATTCGCGCCTTGGATATTTAAAAGTAAAATATAAAAACAAAAAAAAAACAACAATTTTCAGATTTTTAAATTACCATGCTTTTATAAAATAATACACTTTAATTTTATTCAAAATAAAACATTTGTATAATCATGCTAAAAAATTGACTATCATATATAATTGTTACCTTAAAATTATTTACCCCAATAATACCAAGTTGAAATAATATTATTTCTTAGAATATAATAATGATTTTACAAATAATTTGACTTTTAAAAATAACTTTTGGCATTACAATAAATAATTCAAAATCTTCATAAAAATAACAATGTGAATAAAATGTGTACCAACAAATTATAGTCAGAATAAAACTATAAGATGGTATTCAGAAAGTCATATTGAATATCGACATAAATGATATTTTGATATTAGTTTTAGGTATTCATGGGTTGATTTGATTTCTAGCTATTGAAATTATTGGTAAACTTTAGATTGCTCCATAGATCGGATTTGATCAATGATTCTTTCATTCGCATCATATTTGAAATTTTCTTCAATGCATTTCTCCGGTGAAGACTATGGTAATACAATAAATCATATAAATATTAATTAATATAATATTATAGTATTACAATAAATAATAAAAATTTCCACGAAAAAATAAATTAAATAGCACCCATCTATGACTATATATTGATGTGTGACTGTTTATGACAAGCTATGAATTTATAGAAATATACTATAAAAACAAAAAGCCGACCCCATCAGAAAAAAGTAAAAATGACGAATCTATCAAAGCAACTTGAGACACTTCTGACATCATTGAACAGAATTCACAAAAGGCAAATTCTTAATGATATAGTGGTTAATATTCGAGAGTATCGTGATGATGTTCCTATACTTTTGAAATATGTTTATCGGATGGTTTTTAGTTCGATAGCAGATGATCGGTATGTTGGATGTACTTTGCTGCGGCATATTTTTTTGAATTTTTTTGAGTTTGAGCATTGTGTTAGTGGATTTTGTGAAAATATAGGGATTAATCATTTGTGTAAGAGTGGTGGTTTAAAAAAAAGACAATTAAATTGTGATATTGAAAATTCAAGCGCTATTGGTGGTATAGAAAATAATTGTGCTAATGGTGATACAGAAAATGATTGTGTTAATAGTGATATTGAAAATAAAAGTGCTAATGGTGGTATAGAAAATAATTGTGGCAATAGTGATATTGAAAATAAAAGTGCTAATGGTGGTGTAGAAAATAATTATGGCAATAGTGGTATAGAAAAGGATCGTGTTAATATTGATATTGAAAATAAAAGTGCCAATGGTGGTATAGAAAATAATTGTGGCAATAGTGATATTGAAAATAAAAGTGCTAATGGTGGTGTAGAAAATAATTATGGCAATAGTGGTATAGAAAAGGATCGTGTTAATATTGATATTGAAAATAAAAGTGCTAATGGTGGTATAGAAAATAATTGTGGCAATAGTGGTATTGAAAAGAATTGTGCTAATAATGTTATCGAAAATAATTGTGGCAAAAATGGTGTAGAAAATAATTGTATTAATAGTGATATTGAAAAGAATTGTGCTAATGGTGGTATAGAAAAGAATTGTGGTGTTGAAAAGGATTGTGTCAGAAGTGGTATAGAAATAGACACGAAGTTGACAAATAAATTTACAGACTACCATAAAATAATGAAAGGTGGAACAATGAAGTATTTAGAGTCCCACAACGTATTTCTGGGATCAACTGGAAAAGATTATAGTGCAACAGTTCTCGATATAAAAACAATGCGTCGAGAAGTATCCAAGCAAGCAGGTATAGATGAAAGATTTGTTAAAGTTGATTTAGTCACTGAAAAAGACTTTACAGTACAGCCTGTTTCAGAGTCGAAGCCATTGTCTAAGCGGGAACAGCTAGCACAGAAGAGAAAGGAGAAGATGGTTAAGAAAAAGGCAGAGAGTGTTGGGGATACTGGGAGTAGTGTTGATGTAGTTGAAACTGTTCCAGATTTTTTTAAAGTATTGTATGGGAATATGATGAGTAAGGAATGGGGAAAGAGGCATGGGTCTTTTATGGCTTTTGTAGAGATTTTTGGAGGATGCGAGAGTGAAGATGTTTTTGTGTGTTGTGATGACTATGAAAGTATCAAAGTCTTAAAGGAAAGGTATGAAAATGATCATAAAAGTAAGGCTCTAGATAATAAATTAGATGATGATAAAAACTTGGATTGTAAAGGTAACAATGATATTAATAAGCATATAAACATGGATGGCAAATTTAAAAATGATATTAATAAGGATATAAACTTGGATGTTAAATCTAACAATGATATTAATAAGGATATAAACTTGGATTTTAAATCTAACAATGATATTAATAAGGGTACAAACATGGATGGCATTCGTAACAATGATATTAATAAGAATATAAACATGGATGGCAAATGTAGCAATGATATTAATAAGGATATAAACATGGATTTTAAATCTAACAATGATATTAATAGGGGTATAAACATACATGAAAATGAATTTGTTCAAGATAGTAAGAAATCAACGGGAAAGTATGTCTATACTGTTCCCTCTGATATTCTAATACGTGTTTTTCAAGTTCTATATTCCGATAAGCTTACCGACTTTGTTTCTGATCAAATTTCACTTCCTGTACGGGAACAAGCCAGCAAATTAATTTCTCTTATATACATAAAAAGCAATATAATAACCTTAAAAGAAGGCATTGATAAAAATAGCTTAAACAGCATATATAGTGAAAATAAAGACCATTCTATTTCCGATGAAATTATAAATGGAAACGAGAACATAAAAATAACGCATAATAATTTTACCAATTATACACTAGAACACGCTTTTCTATGTTTATTTATTCACGACATACTAATTTCTTTTATTTCTAGTACAGATTGGCAAATACAATGCTCTGGGCTATTATGTATAAAAGAAATTCTCAATAGAAATCCAAAGGTTTTTGATCAAAACCCATCTTTTGAGCACTTAAATTCCAATTTGGATTCGAGTAATCAGTTTACTTATAAAATAAGGTTGGCTAATATACTTACTGATCTGTTGAAATCTAAGGATGAGGATATTAAGTATCTTGCAGCTGATATTCTTATTAGATTGGTGTGTTATGATAAGGATAAGGTTATTTTGTATTCCTGGAGTAGCATTGAAGACAAGACAGAAATTGCCATTGGAAAGAAATCCATACTTAAGCTTATAATACAAGCCTATCAGAATCATGATAATGGGGATGCCATGATGGAATCAAACCAAAATGTAAATATGCTAATAGATCATGAGGATATAAATATTTGTAATAGCAACACTATACAGAAGAATACTTCATTGCCTGGTAACGATTATAATGTGTTTCCGCATAAAGATATTGCAGAAATTGCGGATAAAACCAATGATATTGGTATTAATGAAAGTCGATCTTCTTTAAACGAAAAGAACAATACTGATATTAAACAAGGAGATAATGTGGGTATTATACAAACCAATAACGAAGAAATTTTTCATAAAATAGGGGGCAAATATGGTTCCACCATTTATATGAGCGAAAAAACAAACAATGACCTTCTTAACCACAATATTCCAAAGATTTTTCATTGTTTTAGATCACAACTTCCAGACATTAGATCAAGTGTTCTTGAAATGACAGAAAGTGTATATAGAATATTATCAAAAACCAATAAAGAGAAAATAGTTTGTTACCTGATAGAATCTCTTCTTTTGGAAGAAAAAGATACACTTCGATTATTTATTTTCGATATTTTGAAGAAAAATTGTATATCAAGGGATAATATACAGACATTCATTTTATATCTCGATATTATTGGTATTGATCTAGATCGTGGGTATAACAAGGAAATGTTTGTCAACACTAGTGATGAGCTATTATTAACTGATAGTGGAGCAAAGTTACTTGGAAGAAATGAAGTTATAAAAGGCCGAGTCATGTTGGTAGAACTAATTAACTATTTAAACAATTATAAAACATCACAAGATAATGGCAAATATTCAGATCAAAATCGCCTTGAATTTGAAAATAATCCTACCAATGTACCTATTTTTGAAACAATTGAATACATTAAGGCTATCAAATCTTTAAATATTAATAAGATGACATTTTACACACTTCTTTTAGGTGATATTATGAAAAGAGATGGCATAAAAAAAGAAATCATACCTCACCTAAAAATTGAATTTATCGATATATTTTCGAAAAAATTCTCTTCTGAATACTCTAAAAAAATACATGACAAATCATACACTTCCTATTACCCTTTATTTAACGACCAATTCACTGAGTATATAAGATACAGGGCATCTCTCGAAATAATGGGCATAATTGGTGAATTTACTTTCACTTATCTTTTATATGAACTTGAAAGAAGTGTTGAATTCCTCGGTTTATTTTCAAAAATAATTGTAGAGAGAGGTATTGATACTTTCGAATTCATGCAAGAAATATTTAAAATAATTATTTGTAAAAATTCAAAAAATCGTAATAGTTACACCGAAGAAATAAATATGAAAAGCGATCAATATAAATGTTTAAACCCATTAGACGCATCTAATTCCAAAAATATTAGCTCAATAAATGAACAATATAACTCAAAAATAGGGAATAACATTATTAATATTGAAAATGCGGGTGCAATAAATGCCCATTTCGAATCTAACATCAGTAATAATGAAAAGTTGGTGGGTGCAATAAATGACCAACATAACTCAAAAATAAGGAACAACGTTGGTAATACCGAAAATAGGTCTGTAAAAAATGATCAACCTAAAAAAATCGTGAGTAAATCTAAAAATATTAATTCTATGTTCGGAAACCTCTCTTCAATTATGGACATTGAAGATAAACCTATCACAAACACATTTTTTAAACAATACCCATTGATCAAAAACACACAATTCACATCATTTATCCTTTCTTCATCGGAAAGAATAGAGTTCACAAGCAAAATTATTGAATATTATACCGATGATCAAACTCTATTGATTCTCGAACCAATTTTTCTACAATCACTAAATAACATGTTTTATTCACATACAATAAAGGATGAACCAATAATTGTAAACCATTACCTCAAATATAGTCAAAAAAGCAACGAAATTCTTGCAAGAAAGATGATATCCACATTCAGCAGTCGTGTTTTAAGAAATGTAGTCGAGCACAGCGAACCATCATATAACTTCTTATACGTCAAAAACCTTCTAAAAACAATGAACTCAACCGACGACAATTTAAATTGTAACAATAAAGAAGATGCATCCTATTGTTTCTCACATATAATACCAACCCTTGTTGCATCACAAATTAGAAAAAATATACCATGTGATCTTAAAAGAGAAATAGTCAAATCGTTTGGTTTTGTTGAAAGACTCAGCGGAAAAAGAGAATACCAAATTAGGGTTCCTATGGTAATTACATTGAGAGACTATCAAAAAAAAGGTGTCGAATGGATATCGTTTTTATGTGAGTATGGTATCAACGGCGTATTGGCAGATGATATGGGGCTCGGGAAAACTGTTATGGTTTTGAGCTTTTTGATGAATGAAATATATAAACACATTTATTATAAAAAAGATAATGAACCTGTGATGCATGAGAATTATAAAAATAATATTACCCAAAATAGTGGGGTAAATCGGAATGCTCAGGACATGTCTATTCATCATAATAGTAGTGATAACGAGGCAAAGATTAATAATAATAATGTTTATAATCGTGAGAATATTGTTTACAACGAAATCAATCACAGCAAAAGAAAGCAAGAAGATTTTCTGCAAGGTCAAGAAAACGGTGTTCTAATATTGACACCTTCATCTTTAACCGGCCACTGGGAAGATGAAATAAAAAACAAATTCAATCTTTTATCTTCAAAAATATACAAACAACAAAACATAAGATCTCTCTTCAAACAAATTACATCAAAAAATACATTGCAGCCATCAGTAGACATTTCTATAGCATCATTCGACACATTTAGAACATTCTTTCAGCACTTCACTTCACACACTTGGTTCTATATTATTATAGACGAAGGACACATCATCAGAAACAAAGAAACAACACTATACAAAAAAATAATAACATTAAAATCTCTACATAGACTCATTCTAACAGGAACACCAATCCATAACTCTGTAGGCGACATATTTTCACTATTTAATTTTTTAATGCCAGGATACCTTGGAACAGAAGATGAATTCGAAAAAGATTATTCTCGTCCAATAAATAAATGTAAAGATAGTAAGGCTAATGAAAAGACCCTTATTCTAGCTGAAAAACAAATGGAAAAATTACATAAAAAGATTCTTCCCTTTGTATTGAGAAGACTTAAATCTGAAGTTTTGACGGATCTTCCTCCAAAAATAGTTGTTGATATTATGGTTGAAATGAGCGATGACCAAAGGAATGTGTATGGTATGGTTGAAGGTGAAGGGGGATTCGGATATGGTAATAGAACCGGGTTCAAGAAAATTGGGGAGATGCTAAAGATTTGCTCTCATCTTGGTTATATCAAAAAGTATATTGACAGTACCAGCTTTTCGGGGATAAAAAGATCTAGAATAGATCAATCTTCTGATTATTCGGATTCAAAAGAAGTTCTCGATAATTTAAATGTGCCCATAAATACAAATTATAATACTACAGCAACGCACAGCAGAGATATATATAGCACAAGCAAAAATTCTGGTTCATTAACAGTTGGTAGAGATACACATGAAAAAAGCATTTTACTCAATAAAGGCTATTCAAATACAATAAATGATAAAAGTGTTTTGAATTCAAACGAAAGCAACATATCCGTAAAAGTAAAAGCTCTAGAAGATATCATAAAACTTTGTGGTGGCACATCAATGAAATCTAAAATACTGGTATTTTGCCAACTAAAATCTACCATTTCACTTATAATAAATGACCTCAAAAAATCTCTTCCAGATATAAAGTCAGTAAGAATAGATGGTTCAACAATTCCAGACCAAAGAAGCAAAATCGCTTCTACATTCAACACAGACGATAATCACATATGCTTCCTAACAACAACAATCGGTGGTCTTGGTCTAAACTTAACTAGCGCTGACACGGTGATTTTTTACGAACACGACTGGAATCCATTCAACGACTTACAGGCAATGGATAGAGCTCATAGAATCGGACAGAAAAAAACAGTAAACGTGTTTAGATTAATTACTAAAGAAACTATCGAGGAAAGACAAATGTCGCTGCAGAAGTTTAAAACATATGTCGCCTCGTCTATTGTTAGCCAACAAAATGCGGATGTAGAATGCATGGAAACTGGCGACTTGCTTGAAAGATTTAAAAAGGAAGGCGGCGTGGTCTATACTAACGAAGAAATCGAGTAAATAACTGATGGCACCGGGCATATTTTATTAAGAAAATATATAGGGTTGCATTTATATTAATGTTATCGAATCAAAGATCATGCATACATAAAATTAAGAGTTAAATAGTCTGTATAATTTTATTTATTATTCCAATATTAATTTTTAATGTCTGCCTATAATATTTCTATCAAAAAAAACACACATAAATGGTTTCAGAATTAAAATTTTTATAATATTTGATCTTTATAACAAAAATTTTGATTCATTTATTTTAGTTAATAGAGTGTATATTTTTTATAATTAAAAAATAATTATAAAAGAAACCAATATTATTATGTAACTAGGTGATCCCTAACAGATATCTTCATTATAAACATCAAAGGTAATATCATTAGAAATATTTCCACATAAAAATATCTTTTTGACTGATGTAACAAAAATTATCATACATACTTACTTGGTAATCCTGTTCAAAGTTGTACTATAAGCTACTATTGTATGAAACTACCATCTAAATGATATAATGCGTTAAATCTAAGAAGTATATTATGCATTTAACAAAATATTTATACTGCTCTTTGTTATTAGTCAGACAAATATAATAGTCCGCTAAAATTATATAACACGCTAAATTAAAAAACCTATTATATATTTCATTACATATTTCAACGATTTGTACTATAAGCTACTATTATATGAAAATATCCTCCCGATGATATAATACGTTAAATCTAAGAAGTGTATTATGTATTTCAATACATATTTAAACGATTTGTATTATAAGCTCTATTACATGAAAATACCCTCCCGATAATATAGTACGTTAAATCTAAGAAGTGTATTTGTATTTCAATACATATTTCAACGATTTGTATTATAAGCTCTATTATATGAAAATACCCTCCCAATGATATAATACGTTAAATCTAAGAAGTGTATTATGTATTTCAATACATATTTCAACGATTTGTATTATAAGCTACTATTATATGAAAATACCCTCAGAATGATATAACAAGCTGAATTTAAGATGCTTTTATTCATTATATTTTCTCGATTTATTTATGATAGTAAGAAAAATTGTTAGGAAAATAAACAGATATCAAATTTTAGATTAAGTTAAACCCGTAATTAATTTATTGCGTTTTTTTTGAGATATAATCATATTTTAAAATTATTATAGGAATTTTCATAAAATTCATAATAGTTCGATGAGTGTTCGTTTTTTGAAATTATTGGTGTTGAACCGTTCTGATACGGCATTGTTTATAAAAGAATAAGCATTGAATATGGATTTTCAATATATTTAATTACAAATAACCAGGTGCAAAAAACAGGTTTATTGTTTTTGAAACCCATGCATTCAAAAATATACACACTAAACGCTGTTTTTAGAAAATCTAATTTCCCTGTACATATATTTTTTTAGATGATCGTGTAATAGCATCTTAAATTTTAAATGGGTGCCTCGTTTTTTTTTTCTATCTAGTAGTTAGCATTAGATTTTTCTATGTTTATTTATTTTACTAATATACATTAGTATTCAGAATAAAAAAATTATACGAAATAATCAATATAAAAAAAGCTTTAAACTCGGAATTCGCATTCCTTTTTTTACATTCAGCGCATTTTAAATATAAATTTTTGAAGACTGCGTTAAATATGGTATATTTATTGAATATTTTAGATTTTCACGTTTTATAAAAAAATTGACGTTAAATTTTATTGAAATACGCATTTTACACAGATATACTATTGTTTAAATTATAAGAAATAGAAAAATACAAAAAAAATTAGGTGATAAAATGATGGTAAATCATATTTTTGCCATTTGAACGTGCCTTTTTTAAATTTTATTTTACTTATTTATGGGTAGAATTTAAATCTGTATCTTTAAATATTAAAAAAAATATCAAAGTAATATCGGGTGATCAAATGCCGTGATCGAAATTATAATATTTTTTTAGTATAAGGTATTTATTTGACAAATGGAAACCCATAAGCTTGAAGTTTTACTCAGGGGCAATAATTTTAAAAATTTTTACACGTTTTTATCTATATTTTTAGTTAATAGTTTAAAAAATATTGATATATCAAGACGTATAATATTTTCTCGTTATTTTATGCAAATTTTATAAGAATTATCCTTTTTTGAATCTCTAAAAAAATATATATGATTGCAAATTATAATAAAAGATTTTTCTTTTGTTCAATAATGTACATTTATGTATTCTCACTTTGATGGAAATCAGTATAGATGGCCATGTATATTATAGGTACACATAGGTTATAATTGAATAATTACATAACAAGAAGCATAATCAGCTATTTAATAAATTATTTATATATTTAACTAATTGTTAGTGCAGAATAAATTTTCAACTGTAAACGATATTTAATATATTTAATGCTGATTTAATTTTTCATTATAATAATTATTAAAAATATTCTAAATTCATAAATCTATCATTATTTATGTTTTTTATACAATAAAAGTTATTGATACTACAACAGATTTATAAATCGACCTCTTACTAAACCCCCTTTTCAGGTCTTTTTCGTAGAAAATGTGACTGCCCAATAAATATTTGATGGCCGTAAAGCTCTTAATCTACATTATTCAAGAAACTAAATATTATTTACACTGGAAATGATTCTTGTTAAAAATTATAAAAAAACTTGTTTTATTATATTGGAATTAATAATGAAATATATTTACCTACCTTGATTAATCATCAATAATTTTTTATCTCTTAAGCAAAATTAATCTGCACTAAGGCTTCTGTAGGAATGAATTTCCCGATTTGATCTGTACTAACATGTCAAAAAAAAACTAGAACCCTTATGAAATTATTTTACAGAATATGTTAAATATTAATTGCTTACCTATTTTTAAATAAAAATTTTGGCTGGTATTTTACGATTCCGAACTATATAATTATAAAATTTGTACTTTTTACTTCTATAAATTCAATATAAATCTAAAAAATGCATATTTTTATATAAAATAAACTTAATGGTATTTTTTCGCCAAACTTTGTTCATAAATTGGTTTATTTTATATCCTATATTCTTTTTTTTGTATAATAAAAAAAATCATTTCGATCTTTGTTTTTACTAGTACAGTCTTATTCAAAAAATTTGATCTTAAAAACATAATGTATTTAAATTCTAAGCATTAAAATTTTTCATATTTATGATAAATATAAGTAAGTCTGTTTTTTTAATGTATTCCCTTTGTTTACTAGTATTTTGTTTAAAAATCCATAGACAGTGTTTTAAAAAAATAATTTAAAGAGTTAACGGTAAAATTTATATTTTTATGTTTCATGCGTAAAACTTCTGATTACTCAAAAAAACAAATATTATTTATACTTCTTTCAATTTCATCATCTTTAAAATTTCCCTTGATGCTTTTTAAGCGCACAAGACCACAAAAAAAAATATTTATTGAATTTTAGACAATTCATAATACAATTTTAAAAACATTTTATATTTTTAACCGATAATTTATACTTGCCCCGTTTTTTTATATAAATAGTAATATAGAAGATGTTTAAACACGTTGTATGCATATTTGTGGTGACTAAACTTTTTATGTCATCTTAATAGTATGGTACAAAAAAGCGTTCTATTTTCCTATCTATATAGCAAAAATACTTTAAAGCGCTGTAAACGTGATTTTTTTTGAATTTAAAAAGTAAAGTTATTTCGATGCAATGATATGTCACTAATAAAAGCAGAAAATTGAATTAACAAATTTATATTTATAGAGTGACACATTCTATAATCATAGAAGCAAAAAATATCTTAACTATGGTGCGTTTACATTTAAAATCAATACCAGATATAATTTTATAATATATGCTCACATTTTTAAATAAAAAACATTTAAGAGCTTGATATATGATATTAACTATAGAATTTTCTATAAAAAAGCAGATTATGCCATGATAACTTAAAATAGCTATATATAAAAAAGATACAAACATGCTCAAATCTCCAAGTAACATACACTAATAATCTAAAAAAGTATGGCAAAACGTTAGAACTGTAAAATATATTTGATAATATGAATAAAAACAAGAGTAAATATATTACTTATACGTAAAATATATTTGTATGTGAAAATTTATTGAACTGTGGTTGAGTTATGCAAAAACTCAAGATATATTTTATAATTTAAATAATTGATTGTAACATTCTCTTCCCACAAAGCAATTTTTTTTAATAAACAGATAATAAATGCCGCTGTGGTGTAAAAAAACAAAAAAACTGCAATACCTGCGAAAACACAAAAAAGCCAAATTATAAGAGATAAGTATGAATGATGCGTTAAAACAACTTACATGCATCTGAAACGCAAGTAAAAGTGAACAAACTAAATATTAATAATATAAGATTGTCACCTAGAGGCAAAGATAAGATTAACTCAATAATAAAAATCGATTAACCATTTTTTTTTAATCAACTAAATTACTCCATTTGTTTAATTTGTATTATGCATCAAAAAAATGAAAAATATATGTGAATCTTTGTCATATTGGAACCAAAAAAAGTTTTATCATTGGCGTTTAAGATGTAGTTAAATAACATGAATACTCTTACACAAAGAAGAAAGTGTTAGAACAGCGAAAATATGCATAAATAAAATTATTATATTTTTTTACTTGCTAAAATTATCTAATGGAATCATCTGGGTATAAATGATGTATTTTTTTACTTTTTAATTATAAAAGCATTATTTCAAATGAATTAGAACATATGAGAAAATTCTTGCAAATAATGAATATACGGTGCACGGACTTTATTATATCCCAAAAAGTATATAATGATGGATATTTGGATGTTCAAATATATATTATGTTCCTTTTAAAAAAAAAATAAATATTCAAATTTCTATGATTAGATTATTTTATTTTATTTATTTTTCCTAATTTGTTGTGGTGATTTCTTATTATAGTTATGTAATTTATTTCAATCAAAAAACATTTGCATAAAATAATTCGGTCTCGTGTAGAGAAGGTTGAATTTGTTTTATCTGCAACTAAAATAGCCTAAAATACGACAAATGGTGTAGTCTATTTTTAAATTCGTTTATAGTGTTTTTTAAACATACTATTTGCTGCATATCAAAATTATTTATAGAAGAGTAAGTTCCCATATAATATGTCACTTTTTAGGGGATTTTTATAATACAATTATTATTATTTTACATTCTAAAAAATAAATATATACCTGAAATTTCATCAAAAAATCGAAAATCATTCCTGTAATTAGGTCTCACATTGTAACATTCAAATTTTATTTTTATAATCAAATTCTATCGAAGTTCGAAAGTTTTGAATAGTATAATAACTCGATGTTTATGGTTTATGTATCATATTTTAAAATTAGGCATCTGAAAGCTTCAGAGTACAAAATTACATACTATAAGCAGAATTTATGGGTATGAGTTATGTTAATTAAGAGTTTATAATCTTCTAATACAAAATTATCTTTAAGTATAAATTTATGAGCATAATTCAAGAAAATAAATTTAATCTTATTTTCATTATAAAAAATGAACGTCGGTAATCTTTTAAAAATATCTTCAAAGAAGTAAAACATATTTATTAGAAAGCATGGGCTCCCTTTCTTTAAGATACTTAACTTTAATTTATGGGTATCAAATTCGAAACACATCTCTATATATTTAAACCTTTTATTAAGATAATCAAAGAAAACCTTTCAATCCATAGATGAATCTAACTTTGATAGGCTTATAGTGTTAAAAAAACACGATTAACCTCTGATTATCACAAAAAGGTTTATATTTAGTGTGAGGTATATGAGATAATCATAGCACATCTTTATATAATCTTGGTTCTCATTAATAAATTTCAGATCGAATCTATAATAACCATTAAAAATGAATAAGGTGTGATATATTTAAGATCGATCAATTTATTTATTAAAACTAAAAAAAATTCTTTTAAATATGCGAAAAAACTAGAAATTCCTAAACGTTATTGATAAAAATAAAACCTTTCGTTGATGAACAATAGAAAAAAACTATTGATAATAAATTTAATTAGTCCTTAAAAAAGTAAAACAAAAGCCTACTATAGTATAATTATACAATTTAAATTTTTAAATCGTAATTAGTTGCATAACAAAAATTCATTGCGTATAAATTTTTATAAAAATTTGTTTGGATGTGTTAATCTTTTTTATTATTTTTACAATTGTATTTTAAAACAATCAAATCTGTATAAATGTTTAATTTGTGAATATAAACATATAAAATTAAACAAAGATACGAAAATCTAAAAACCACTATTAATTAAGTTTGCATTTTCAAAAATTTCCAGATATTCTTGCCGTCGATAAGCGTAAAAAATTACATGCAGATATGTATCATTGAAAAAATTAGCCTCATTCAAACTGATCTGGTTAGTGGAAATAAATAAATACCACAAGTTAAAATATTTCGTTCTACACATCTTAGTATTTATTCTTAGAACTCGAGTTTAACATCACAAAACATTTTTTTGTGAATTCTGAAAGTTAATACAACTTCAAAATTTTATTTGATCAATTCAAAATGCTTATTTTTAATTTTTTGATGAAAAAACAGATTTAAGAAACACTAAATTTTGATTTTTAGAAACATTTCATGCTGTTTTAAATATAAATATATTCGTGCTGTAATTTTGTTGTGCGTTTTTTTTGAAGAATAAAAGTACGCGCTGTCTGCATATTTACTGTTTTTACGTTTATAATTTTTTACTAGCATGAATACATTATTTTTGAAATCTGATAGCTTCCATTGTTAGTAATCCACAATGTACATACTTAATTTATTGAGAACTTATTTTTTAAATGTAACATATATATATTGAAACTCATAAATGATTGATATAAGGTCAAAATATAAAATTATAGTTAATAAATGGTATAATTATCAACTAAATAAATATTTGAATCTGCGATGATTTTTTTTAATATAGGATACATATTTAATTATTAAAGTTTAATTTTAACCCTAATGCAGACATTGTCAAATAATAATTTTTTGAAACTTCATTTACTCATAACTCGAGTCTAATACACGTAAAAAAAGAAATATACATGAAAAATCTTTTATTTATATTTTTAAAGCGCCTGTATAAAAAATATTTAGGTTTTAGAAATTGAAAAATTAAAAATAAATTAAATGTTGGAATTGTAGATTTTCATTACAAAAATGTGCCAATAAGCAAATATAATACTTATACACATTTTTATATGGTTTAATTTTTATACCGCACAATATAGCGTATAGTTAAACAGCTAAAATTCACGCATGTTTTATTATTTATTTTTAATTTGTTTTATACCTAGGTAATCTGATCCCCTTTATCGTTAATTTCGAATATTTTTTCTACGATGAATAATTATTTTTGAAAATGTCTAAAAAACGAAAAAAATTACAATTTATTTTCTTAATATAGATAGAAATTTACATTTTTGTGCGTTGAATTGACAGTAATAATTTTAAATTAAAGTTTGCTAAATCGATTATACCTTCCGTCAAATTCAATCAAAATTGTTTTTTGAAATAACTCGTTAAATAAGACTTTACACTATCTTTTTTTGTGTTTTTCTGAATTTATTCATAAATATAAGGGTTATTATTACATGTTTTTAAATTCAGCCCGTGCAATATAGACCATTTAAAGATATATAATAAAACTTCGTTACTAATGGTCTATAATACGTGTTATTTGTGAACTGTATATTAGAAGTTTATTATTTATAGCAATCTAATTTATATTTTCATTCTGTATGATATTCAGAGCTAGCTAAGAATTTGTATTTTTGAATGAAATGAAAGACTTTTGAGCACGCAGAACTGTGAAATTGGATGAAATGGAAAGACATCATTACTAATTCATTTAAAAATCTAATTTAATTGCAGATTTATTTTTTTATAAATAATATAAGCATCCAAAAAATATATTTATTTTTAAAACATACTTTTTTTCTACACGATAAAAAAATTGCGCTAGATTCAATTTAAGAATATTTATTGGGGAATAAATTCATATTGAGACAATGATTTCTAGTATACTTGAGTATAAACAATGCATTCGCTATTTATAATTAAATCCTAAATTTAAAAAGGTTTTTATGATTTTTTTTAATATAAGATATATTGGTAGTGCAATAATAAAGGCAAAAAATAACTTAAATACAATAACACCTTCATTATTATAAGAATATAAAGCACAAATTTTCTTAAATTATTACACTTAAATCAAAATTAATTGCTCACCTATTCTATATTTTTAGGTCATTTATAGTGTTAATGTGGGTTTGCCTATTTTATTTGATTATAATTTTTTGTAAAAAACAATCCTAACAGCAATATTATCAATTTCTTTACCAAGTTTCTTTTTATTTATAATAATTATATTTTAGATATTTTTTTAAAACATATACAAATTAATCAAGAATATTGACGCAAAAAATATAATAATTACCTTCAACTATTTATTTATATTTTTACATCTTGTTCTCTTAGAATCGCTTTTTAAAAATTAATTTGTATAATTAAAACAAAAGCAATTTAATGTCTTTCTTCTGTTTCAATCTTAAAAAAAAAACAAAACTATTTAGTCTATTATTAACAAAAATATATTAGATTCTTTACTGTGCGCACGAACAATTAGATTGAACCTCTAAATTACACATTTATTTTAATAGCATTTTTCTGCGAAAAATAGTTATAAAAATCAAAACAAAATCATATTTGATTCATCCAAACACATATTTCCAATTTAAATGATTTAAGAACAGTCCCTTCTGGGCCAAAACTTACCAGTCAAATACTAATGCATTCACCCAAAAATATTATATGGAGCCTCTTATACGTAAAATTACTTTTTATGCGATTAATTAGATTAAAAATCACCTAAAACCATTTTTAGTTCAAATATAAATACATTTATATCATGTTTTCATAATAATTACCTATTCGTATTTGTATTTTCGTACATATAGCATTGATTTTCGGAATTTCGAAACCGTTTTCAATCAAATTTTAAACTAAAATCGGTAACTTTTCTGCCCCAAATGCTACAATAAATAATTTAAATATTGAACTCTTGTGCTTTAAACAATATATTGATATCAAAACGGCATATATTACAACAATTCTGCGATTATCTAAATGTATTATTTACCGAAGATTCGTTGATCTGTATCTTCTTATAAATTGTAGATTTGAAATCTATTTACCAATCTAAAATATTTATAAACACGTTTTAACTTAGATAAAACCTTCTTTTTTATTTTTTAAGGTTTTAAGTAACAGTATGTCGATCGGGGCTATTCATATACCCCAAAGCTTTAGATTGAATTTATATTTATTTGACAAATCAGACCTTATTTAAGAAAATTTCTTGTTTTTAGGATTATGTTGTATTTAACGTAGTTTTATAATCTAAATAGTATAAAAAAATAATTCTAACATCAATACAAGTTTTAATGATGAGTTTATTTTAACAGAAATTGTAATTCCTAGTAAATATCATGCAAAAAATAGCCTAATAAATAAAAAATCACAAATTGTGCTATATATACGGATAAAAACCTTAAATTTAATTTTTCAGCTAAATTTGAACCTATTCTTATTCTTTTCAAAATTTCGCAATCCATAAACAATGAATTATAGAAAATGTATTTTGTAGTGTAATTATTTTATATGTAACTAATAACTGGTTTATTGAATATTGATTAAAAAAATCCCTTTTTATATAGCAAGCTTTAAACATAATCAATGCTATAATTATTTATAATCATGAAGGTTATAAATAGATCTGAACTAAAAATCTTTCTTTAGATTTGTAAATAATCAGTATAGAAATCGAATTGAATCAAACAGTTTGTAAGACGAGACATATTAAAAACGGCCTAAAAAATAAACATGAAAAATCCTGACGAGTGTAAAAAGTAAGAAAACACATATTACTACGAAGACGCTTGAAAAAATATCTAAAAACCTAAAATTTGTTCTTTTACAAGTAAGATTTATATTTTTTTAGTATATAAAAAGAAATAAAGACCTTATGAAAATATCATTAGACAGAAAGTTTTGTGCATACATACAATTATGTGCGTATATAAATGCTTCTTAACATTGTGGTTTCATAAAATAATGCCTAAAGATAGCAAAAATTCAAAATATAAGAAAAAATGTTATTTTTATTGTTGTTACAAGTTTACTGGAAATATTGTGTTTCAATCAAATAAAAATCGGATTAATAAGCTATGATAAGATAAAAAATTATCCCGATTTCTTTTAGACCAAAGAAGTAAGTAATATCGTTATTTTTATAGGAAAAATTAGCTTTTTTTAGAATTTAAAAATATATCTGTAAATTAAATATAAATAGAACCATATAAAAAAGATACCTTAGGCTCTGATGAAGATATGATCAAGGGAAGCATAAAAATTCAAATCAAAATAATAATTTATATTAAGAAAAAAGTTGGTATAGGGTGTTTTGTTTTTAACTAAGATCCTACTTATACATTCTGACATTTGTTGCTAATGGTTAAAAAACGATTTTAAAAGAAATTTTATATGCTTTGATAAGAAAAAAGGCAATATACATAAAAATATGTAACTACATCAATTAATGTATATATATTCAAAAGAAATACATGTTTAAAAGTCTTTGATAGGTATTTATAATGAAATTTACATAGAACCAATTTGAATAATATCATAACATTATATATAAAAAAGGTTAGATCAGAACATTCTTTTTTTACAATTTTCATAATTTTTATACTTTATTTCTCTTGAAGGATGATTTTTTTACGCCCCGGGAAATTCCTAGTGTTACCGTTTATTATAAAAACTTAAAGACTCACAATTTTTTGAGTTTTATGGATAAAAAATATCAGGGCGAAATATTATGTTTTCTGACAGTAAATTAAATTTAATAAAAAAATATACAAAATTTAAAGATACTTGCACTAAAAAAATAATTGTTAATAAATGAAAGTGAATTATTAAATAATAAATAACGAGATAATATATATTACCTCTGGTAAACGACTGAAAAACACTATATATCATAAAATTTAAATATCTTAAATGTGTTAGAAATAATTTATAATCTACTAATAGATTTTTATATTATTAAGGCACCTTTTTATAATTCTAATTATTTGTTTTTATGCAAAGTCTAACAATAAAAATCAATATTTAGGCAATTTTATTATATATGTGCTAAAATAATATGGAATAGATATTTATATGATTCTATGAACTTAATTCGTATGGGAATATACAAAAATGTAAATTTAAAATACCAGTTTATTTTTCTTGAATTTAATACAATGGGAATTATAATAAAATCTCTTATTTGAATTTTTGGCTATATAAAAAGATAACAAGAATACTTAATAAATCAAAAAAAAGGATAGTACAGGGCATTAAAATAAGATAAAAACGCGTGTTACAAAAAGTGCAAATATTAATGTATCATATAAATAAAAGAACACTTTAATAGTATCGTATTTGAAAAAAAGAAGTAAAACAAAACCTTTAAGAAAAATAAATACTGCCAAAATCATATTATTTTCGCATTTAGTTCCGAAAACACCACACTAAGATATAATGTGTAGGTGAAAAGCGCAATATTCTCAACATAAAAATTTATAGTTCGGCAACTTTGATTTTTTAACACAAAGTTAATAAAATATTTTCAAACATACCAAAAATTTTGTACAAAAAAAGTGAAATAAAAAAAGATTAATTTTATTCTTTTTTTGCTGCATAAGCACAGTTCTCGGGTGAATTTTTTTGTCATATGAATATGCAGAAAGCACGTAAAATCGTTTGAATTTAAGTTTGATTTGTCTAAAGCATCTTTTATTACCATAAATATCTTTTTTTTTATTTCAATAGAAATTACGAAGCTGGAATTCAAAAATTTCAGGTGCACATAATACTGTTGTGAAATATTTTATATTGGTGATGGCATTAATAGATTCAATTTGTATTTTCGAGAAATTATCATAAAATTTATACATTGTTTGCTTATTTACACGTAAAAATATATTTATGATTATGTGCAGTAAATCATTACAATTTTAACTTTTTCATTTAAACTATAAATATAAACATAAAGCACAATCCTAACAACCTGAAATATCTATATTCAATCACAAATTAACTTTCTTAAACCAGTTCAAATATCTTTTTTAGCCTATTTTCAAAAATAAAATCCTGTCTAATAATTTTGACATTCAATTCATAGAGAAATAGATTTCTAAAGTTTTTATAAAATCCGAAATAGTTTTTTTTATAAAGGGTTGAGGTGAAAATTTCAGCATATTTGGTTTCAACTATATTTTTAGAAAAACAAAGGCAATAAGTAAAAACATAAATGTGCAGTTTATTTTTATATATGTTAATATACAAAAAACACTAAAGTATACTTTTTTTATTGAACGCTGGGACCATGAATTTTTTTTTATTCATTGAATCTATTTTTATCGATCATTTTCGAATTATCTTTTTTCCTAAACCGCTTAGTTAAACTAGTCTGGCTAAGTTATTTCCTTTACCCAGTCTAATAATTGTTGTAAAAAATTATTCTTTTCCCGCTTTTTGTGTATATATTATTTATTTGATTTATTGGATGTGTAGCGCACAGCTTTTGGCACAAATTATCTTCATAAAGTGATTTAAATAATAATTTTGGCGTATATTTGTGACTTTAAGCCTTGTTATATATTCTTGTATATATTTTATAGTTCTTGGTTTAGAAGTCTGGCCGAATCCATGGTAATATAATTCTTTAAAACTGAATACATGAGCCTGGACCATTTAATTGTGTACATATCGCTGCCATTATTGTTATTTGTGCATTTATATAAGTTAAATAGTAAATTATTCGTTCCATTAAAATTACATTATGCTTCTGAAGCTTTTAATTGGATTAATAATTCGTAAGTGGCAAGAATTATGCCGCATAGAAAAGAAAAAGGTGATTTGAACACAAAATTCATAAATATAGCCTAATAAATATCCATTGAATCAAGATTATCATATGCATAATTTTGTATAAGCATCATATAAGATACGCATATATGGCATGTTTAATCCTTATGGTTATTTTATATTCAAATTGTATATAGTTTTTATTTCTTGTTTGACCATCATGTTTAATAGTATAAAGCATGATTTTCGTCGGTAAGATTAAAATCCACCCAGACACCATCAATTATATACAATTTATCTTTATTTGTATTTCCATAAAAAATATGTCAAGGAGTTAAAAATTCAGGACGAAGTAGAAGCATACATGCAAGCTCTCACACTTAGTAAGACACTTGAACTCATCCCATTTGAGAGAAGAAGAGCAGTGTATGAAGATAGTTCTGGTGAAATTTTCAAAAGATGTATCAAGGTGTTTTGCAATATTCCCAATGGGCCGAACACGTCTAAATTGATAAAGAGTAATTTAACCCATAAATAAATATTAAATTTTATTTAAAAATTTTATTAAAAAGGTTTTATTTGGAATGGAAACTTGAAGATAAATAAATATATATTTTAATTTATTTGTTCTTCAATAATTCTATTGTTATTCTATCTATTCAAAAGGTGCATTAAAGTAAATTAGAAAACTTAAATACACAGCTCATGCATATCTAGACTATATCGGTGAATTAAAACCATTGACCATATAAAATATAAATGTGTTCTAGCGAGATAGTTTTAACATCCTACATTATATTTCATCTGATAGAGGTATTATTTTATTTCAAATTTCTGTATTTAGATGAAATACCATAAGAGGTATATTTTTCTATATTCAGATATTTGATCCATTTTCTATAACTTTCTCGATTAATTACGCATTTAATTCATTTAATTAAAAACGGTGTTTCCCATATATTTTATTTTTAGTTAACCCCCTGTAATGATATATCAAAATTTATATATATTTTTTTTATATGTCTGCTACACATTCAGCACTAATGATAATCAAAATACAATCAATACTTCAAAAACTAGAATCAATATTATGCAGTATATTCGACATTTAATGACGTGTGGATTATGCGGAAAGGCGGAAGATGAAGATCAAATTATAAGCAACGAAGTACCAATGTCCGAAAATACAATAGATGAGATGAGTTTTCAACAGATAGAAGATTTTAATGATGATCTTAATCATTTTAGACCAGAAGATACGATTCTGAGGCTAAAATAGGGGCGAAACACATATCGGAAGTAGTAAAAGTTTCTTAATAAATAAAATTTCATAAATTTTTAACTTGTTTATCAATAGAATATTTTTTATCCCTTTTGCGCATTTAATTTCTGAATTTTTAAATAAATTTTAAAGTATTGGCAGTTATAAAGAGTATATCCATTAGATGATGTAAATTATTTCTTGAAGTTTAAAAAATAGCTATAAAATGTATCATATCCTAATCAATCAAAATTTTTTGTTTAATAATATAAATAACTGCTTTTATAATGAAATCTCCATCTTGAATTTTTAAAAAAATATAATTAGTAAAGACATATGTTTATACTGTCATAGTACAAATATTTTTTTGTGAATGCACTAAAAAGCTAGCCTATAGTAGATTTTATTTATAAAGCACACCCCCATTTCGTAATAAATAAACGAAGCAAGATGATTAAATGAAAAAATAATGCACGCTTGTTATGCATTTGTAAAGGTTAAAACCTTTAATCTGGAATGAATGCAATATAATTATTATAAAACGAATATTTTTTGGTTTTTAGATTTTTTAAAAATAAACGACTGACAATAAATTACTTGACTTATATCTTTTAACGTCAACATATTATTTATGGGTTGTTCTGGTTGCCAGCATTTATATTTCACCAGTAAAACCATCTATTCGTATTAGAGAAGATTCGAAAAATACACTTTTCATCATCTTTTACCTATTCCATAAATTTAGTCATTTAAAAAATTATCATTTATTGTGTTTGTCTCGATTATATTATTTGTGTAGATTCATCAGCTTATTTGAAATTTATCTTTTAATATATGACAGATGATATGTTGTTCACCATTTTATATGTAAATTAAAATTTCTATTGCGTAATGTGCAAATTAAGCTGATATCGCATGCTAGTAAATAATAATTTCAATTTAACCCTTTCAAATTGTTCGGTAAATTTGGTAACCGACATTAAATTTATATTTATTCATTTTTATTTGTTTGAACAAAACTTTAGAAAGCTCTGTATAACGGATTTGGTTAATTATTAATTCAGCCTAATTATTTTTATAATATTCCCAAATTTATATTTTTCTTTTAAGACTATTACTTCGAGTGTTTTACTCAATCCTGTTGGTTGCATATGATTCATTTGGAATTCATAACACCTTAATATGTAACTTATGATATTTTGGGATCACGCCATTCGATGTTTTAAGCACGATACTATTTGTGTTTGGCAATTGTGTATATGTCATAGTAAATTTATATTTTCATTTTCTGTATTAATCAAGTTATTCAAACACATTCCTTTTATTTACACTAATATATTCAAGCTTTTTTTATGGTTTAAGTATAAATTTTGAAGGGGTTTATTATGTAATTGGTTTCAAGCATTGTGCTTTGATGTGTGACTGTGGGTTCCTTATCATTCATATTTAAAAAACCAATTTATTTAAAAGTAAACACACCGACAAAGGGGCGGCTACTATGATTAAAAAGATAATTCATAACACATTACATGACGGGATAAAAAAGAGCTTACGTTTAAATATTTTAGCTTTTCCCCATTATTAGAAAAGTCCCACGCTTTTCTTCAAGAATATAGGCAATTATAGGGTATGGGTGTATTAGATTCCTTCAGCGATGAAATGTAAACATGAATAACCCTTTATCACCATATTTTGAAGGCCGTTTATGAAGAAAAACTCCAATCCACGGAGAATACTGGGCGACAAGAAATACGGGGGTAATTTTCATGCTTGATGCAACAGTTAAACAATAGTCTAAAGTAATTATAAATTTTCTAAATATTAAGGCAAAAACATAAATTAATTGATTAAACCTCGGATTTTATAAATTATGAATATAACAATGAGTTACGAATACCGATAGAAGCGGGGGTTTCTAAAAAACCATTAGGATGGAAAGATACTTTAATAATATATCATCGAAATTTAAGATGTATAGAGGATAATCTTAAGAGAATGCTATAAAAATAAGCATAAATACGACATATTATTTAGATCCATCATATGTTCTATTTTGCTAAAAAAGAGTAATAAGATAAACGAAAATAAATAAAGAATCTTAAAACAAAATATATAATTCATACAAGTTTTATACAAATATACACCACATGTTTAATATGATGTGGTTGCCCAATATCACAAAAGCCGTTTAAAAAAAATCGAAGTTTCAAACCGAAGCATGGCATGAATTTAAATATAGAACAGAGGAAAGGTGTTGGTCCCATAAGTCTTATAAAAAAGAGAACCATAGAAGAAAATATGGGATAATAAGAAATATCCAAAAGAAAATTAAATTTTTTTCACGCAAAAATAATCAATATGAGTTTTAGGAAGAAGAATATCAAAAGTTATAAACAAAAATAAAATATCTAAATTAAAAATAAGTTTTTTTATTTAGATATAATGCACGGAATAGTTAATTGTTTTATTTACCACTTTTATACTATACTCGTGAGCAATAAGTTATTTAAATAAAATATGATTTAAAGCTAAAAATTATATTCTTCGTGTATGGTTTTGATATTTACCCATTTCATCTATCTTTCTTAAGTTCTTTTCTTGATATATTATTGCTGTAATCCATTTTATGTTATTATATGCATATATTGTTTAAAATTACTCATATAATAACCAAATAAAAAAAATTCGGCTAAATAACTCATATAAGTATGCATAGTAAAATTTTCTTTAATATTCAAACGATATTTTTAGATATGAGCGCGTGATGGGTGTATTGAATAGTTTATTTTTTTATTAACGCTATAAATACAACAAACTAATTCATAAATTGTACTTTATCTTGTTTATTAAAAAATTTGAAATATTTTTTTTGACTATCTTGATATTTTTACAAACTAAAATGAACTAATTTAATTTCAATAAAATAAAGGTTCACAAAAAATTTTATTTCAAACTACAGAAATCTACACCAATAAAATCGATTATCTTAAATAAATTATGAAATAGGGATGTTACAATTTAATAGTGTCGATATAAAAAAAGCCACTATTTTTTATGATTGCTGGAGAGAATATATGTGGTTGGATTCAAATGGTTTTATCATAGATTAATTTATTTATGAATTAATTTTTGATTTGACTTTTATATTTTATCAAACAGATTGGGGAATACAATTCTTGAAGCAAACTTCATCAATACCTTTCACTATCTCTTCCTCTGCTATATCTTCATCGACACTACTTTTTTTCCCCAAGACTTATTAGTTCAAGAGGCTTTCTCAATCATATGGTCAAGGGTATTTTTTATTATTATTTAATTTAGCCCATTCCAATTTACAAAATATTCATTTCCGTCAAGAAAGCGAGAATGATGATCTTTTTTGTACAATATTAATGTGATGGTAATTACACGAGAATTTTAACAGTTGTATAATGATTTTGACATTTTATCGGTTCCTTTAAATTAATTAACCCTTATATTTAGTACTTTTGAGATTTAAATATATGTTTTTTACTTTTAATTCCGTCTTTTTAAAAAATATAAGAAAATTTATATTACAATTTCAGTATATATCAATAAATATATTGATTTTTTTGCCGAGCCATATGTTATAACTTGGAATGGTGCGCTTCAAAATAACATAGGTCGTATTTTAATTGTTTGGGAATAATAAATGAAGCTTATTACAAACAAAGACATTAAAGAAGACAGTTGAACCAATAAGTCTTTAAAGAAGAAGATTGTAAAAATTATAAGGTTTAAAGAAGTTACAGCGAAATATGTTCTTAAGCTAGTTCTGAATTTCAGCTTATAAAACTATCAATAGCTCAAAATTAAATTAACCCATAAATAAAATTTTATTTTCGATATTAAAGATTACAGAGATTTTAGAAATCGATTATTTTATCATATAATTTCTAAAATCAATGATTTGCTAGAAGAAATATAAATATTCTAGCACCAATAAATATAAACTCTTTCACTTTGAAAATTAATATAAAAGCTAAAAATTGAAATATATGTGATCACGGTTTACTGTGCAAAAAAAGTTGTTGCTCTTCAAGTACATAAGCTGAACGTAGGGTGCTAAAAATTATTTCAAACACACAATAAGTCTTTCGAATGTCGATTTAGTTACAAAAAATACATTATGTTTAAAAAATATATCAGCCTGTAATTTATGAATAAAATTTTTGGAAGTAGTTAAGATAGAATCTAGAACAAATAAATAAAATAGCGTGGTTTTTTTGTTAATTTTTTTTATTGTTGAGAAAATAAACATATTTTTGGCTCTAAGTATTTGCTTCTGCATGAGAAATTTTTGTGGATTCAATAAAAAAAGACTAGAGCCAATAATTAACTTTGGCTTATTGGATTTTTTTTCTAAAAAATTCATTTAATATGTGAATTCTTAAGTCAAAAAAGAGAACTAAAATTTATATAATGTGATAATGCCCAGATAAAAAAAATATACCAGAAAGGATCAAATAGAATGATGATTATATGATAAAAAATAAAGCAAAAAGTATCAAAATGTATAATAATGCTCAGATATTGTTACAAAACTAGTATCAAATGGAATAATAATACATGTATAATGTTACACAAAAACACCAAGTGGAATAATTATGATTAGATGAAAAAAGAAACGAAAAAGTATCAAATTGTATAATATATGTATAATGCTATACAAACAGTATCAAATTGTATTATATCAATGTATAATGTTACACAACTAGTATCAAATGAAATAATAATAGTGTATAATGTTACACAAAAAGTATCAAATGGAATGATAATACATGTATAATGTTACACAAAAAGCATCAAATTGTATAATGTATGTATAATGCTATACAAACAGTATCAAATTGTATTATATCAATGTATGATGTAACACAAAAAGTATCAAATTGTATAATATATGTATAATGTTACACAAAAAGTATCAAATGGAATAATAATATCTGTATAATGTTACACAGAAAGTATCAAGTGGAATAATTATGATTAGATGAAAAAAGAAACGAAAAAGTATCAAATTGTATAATATATGTATAATGCTATACAAAAAGTATCAAATTGTATAATATATATGTATAATGTTACACAAAAAACATCAAGTGGAATAATTATGACTAGATGAAAAAAGAAACGAAAAAGTATCAAATTGTATAATATATGTATAATGCTATACAAACAGTATCAAATTGTATTATATCAATGTATGATGTTACACAAAAAGTATCAAATTGTATAATATATGTATAATGTTACACAAAAAGTATCAAATGGAATAATAATATCTGTATAATGTTACACAGAAAGTATCAAGTGGAATAATTATGATTAGATGAAAAAAGAAACGAAAAAGTATCAAATTGTATAATATATGTATAATGCTATACAAAAAGTATCAAATTGTATAATATATATGTATAATGTTACACAAAAAACATCAAGTGGAATAATTATGACTAGATGAAAAAAGAAACGAAAAAGTATCAAATTGTATAATATATGTATAATGCTATACAAACAGTATCAAATTGTATTATATCAATGTATAATGTTACACAGAAAGTATTAAATGGAATAATAATGCCTGTAACATGGTAAACTAAAAGTACCAAATGGAACAACAATGATAAGTTATTTTTGACAAACTTTGAATAGATTGTGTATTGGTATTGAATTTAAAAGGACCGAAATTAAAATTTTTATGGTATTATTTTATCTGCAAAGTATCTGCTACGAATGGAAATAACTTTTACTGTACAAATATTTGTGTTATTTGTGAATTTTAAGAATTTCCCTCTGTTGTAATATGGTTTAGTATCAGATGTTTTATTTTGAATGCTATTTTTTGGGCAGATAAATTAAGCTAAGTGTCAGAATTTGCATCGTTTATCCTAGACTGAAGGCATGTATCCTATTTAACATGCTGTTATATCTAACAAAGATAACTTTTAAGAATAGACATTAGGTTAAAATTTGGAGGTAAAATTATGGTTATAGATTCTGCACAACTAAAATAAAGATATTTTAAATTAACGTTTTATTATTTTTCAAGTATTATAGTTCAGTTATTTAAAGATTTTGTTGACTTTCAACATTTCCCAGAGAATTAGTTAATTGAGCCAATGCAGCGAAAGATAATGAGCCTAAAATTTGCGATGTAAATCTAAATAATGGTTTATACCATAATTCAGTTAATAATTCATCATTATCCATAAATATGGTAATATTTAACATTAAAGCTATAACTATATTATATAACATTGTGCATTTACCAGATGCATCAAGGTAAAGCATTGACCCCATAATGGTTAAGACCCCCATATTCAAATAATTCTCGAATCGCGCATCATTTTGCATATTGTTTGAATGATCATCTTTCCTTACGAAATATAAAACCATTTGTATTACCGGAAATCCTATAATTAGAAAAATAAATGATCTTGAAATTTCATGCCACAATTTATTCTCCAAATCTCCGCATATGATAACGCGAAAGTAATAATAACAAATAGTGGCAACGTGAAATACCATTGTATAATTAAAACATTTACGAGAGAACTTCACGGGCCAATTCACAGACATTGTAAATGAGTGCGGTAATTCTGGAATTTTTTTCAAATGCATGAAATATCTAGCTACAGATCCACTTATTGCTCCCATTGTTAAGATGTAGGTGAATGATGAGAATAAAAACAAGCTCAAATGAATCGATAATGTAGCCAAGTAAACCAAGGAAAGATGATAATATGATAGTAATTCTATTGAATCCACATCAAAATCTACATCTGATGAATCGTTTGATTCATTTATGTATACAATCCTATTCATTCTATGTGGGTTGTAAATATTCTTCTTGAATTTTATATTCTTGTTTATATGTGAACTGATCACCGATAAAAGACTATTTTTAATATCTTATATATATTTTCTATTATTGGTTAGATTCTATTATCAAATCATTTGTGGTCGAATGTTCCAGAGAAAGATCTATTTTATCAATATAATGTCGACAATCGTATCTTGAAATAAATATAAAAATGCCGGAACAAAAAATCAAAGAATCTAACAAATAGTAATTTCATCTTGAATTTTAGAAAATTATATAATTCAACAAACTGTTTTTGTCTTGAATTTATAAAAAAATTAATAATTCAACAAACGGTAATTTTGTCTTGAATTCACAAAAAATTAATTATTCAACAAATAGTAATTTCATCTTGAATTTTAGAAAATTAAATAATTTAACAATCTGTAATTTTATTTTGAATTTATAAAAAATCAAAGAATCTAACAAACGGTAATTTTGTCTTGAATTTTAGAAAATTATATAATTTAACAATCTGTAATTTTATTTTGAATTTATAAAAAATCAAAGAATCTAACAAACGGTAATTTTGTCTTGAATTTTAGAAAATTATATAATTTAACAATCTGTAATTTTATTTTGAATTTATAAAAAATCAAAGAATCTAACAAACGGTAATTTTGTCTTGAATTTTAGAAAATTATATAATTTAACAATCTGTAATTTTATTTTGAATTTATAAAAAATCAAAGAATCTAACAAACGGTAATTTTGTCTTGAATTTTAGAAAATTATATAATTTAACAATCTGTAATTTTATTTTGAATTTATAAAAAATCAAAGAATCTAACAAACGGTAATTTTGTCTTGAATTTTAGAAAATTATATAATTCAACAAATAGTAATTTTGTCTTGAATACCATAAAAAAATAAGAGAATTTTTAAAAATAGAAATTCTTAGCATATCAAGAATCCAAAAATTGTGTTGGCATCTTATTTTTCATAAAAAACTAAAAATTACTTTCATTTAAAAAAAATTAGACACTAAGCTGGTTTCTATTTATTGTAATAAATACAATTTATATTATAATTACCAGAAAAAAATATGCATTTTACTCTTTCGAATCATATTATCACATCCTTGATACATTAAAAAAATTCTTACTACAAAAATTGCCTTTGAAACATTAGTAAGCTTTCTTAAAAACAAATTTACCAGTTTTATGTAAAGGAGCAAGTTATTTTCTACAATCTTGTTGTGCACAGAACTTAATCTATCGTTATTTCACCCAATCTTGAATCTACTTTAAAGAACCAATAAATTATAAACAAAATCTTGTAATCGATAAATTTATAAAAATTACAATCAATATTCTTTTTATTAATCGATTTAAAAGTTTTAAAAATGGAAATAATTGGATTTTTTTGTGAATGTAACCATTTCTTGATTGTACAAACATCCAATAAAATGACTCTAATTTTAAATGTTAATGACCAAGCCACAGATTACAAGTAAAAAATTTAATTGAAATATACTTTTATAAACCGCGAATGGCTTTCATTTTAATTTTTAGAAAAATGTATTAACAAAAATACATGTAATTTTTTATTTTATTCTAATAACCATTATTTTATATTACAGAGACGAATACCGCTATTGAAAGCCATGGAAATAACATAATTTAGAATAGAAATATATTCCTTTTTAGTGATAGTAAAACAGATGTATCTTAAGTAACTTTCAAGTCAACGACGATAAGTTTTTTAACTGCAAGAGGCGAATTTATATAGGATACATTGGCGTTAGGATTTTATAAGACATGCTTTTATATCGTAGAATTTCATTTGAAAATCCGGTAATATATGTTTACGAAAACACTGAATTAGTAATTTACATGAATATTTCTCTATTCCATTGAGAAACCAAAGTTTACGGACTCATTTATACACTTTTTTAACACTTAGCAGACTAAAAGCTCTTAATTCGATATATTGTGTTTATAAATAGAAAATAAATAAATAAAATTTATTGTTTTATGTATCGTGCTCACAATTTAAATTAAATATTCGACATCACGCGTTTCTAATCAATAAACTAAAATAAGCGAAAATAATAAATTACATGCGCTATTGTAAAAAATTTATTTATTATTAATTCTGAGCCAAGTAATATATATATAAAAATGAACCAAAAAAATAAAAATATTGATTTTAATCGGCCAATCTGCCACATCGAGCATTATTTTTTGTTTAATGTTCTTATGGCATAAAACCCCTTCTGCACGGCAAAAATTAAGCCAAAACTGATGCTTGTAAACCGTCACAAATTAACTGTTAATTGATTTTTTTGTGATTTAAATCCAGAAAATATTATTATTGAACACACAGAGCTCTTAACTGTTTTTAAAATAAGAAAAAGTATTTCCTGGCGATTATTATTTCAGCTTTGCGTCTTTAATCGTTGCAAATTAATTACTTATTGGACTTCAAAAACATACACCCTTTCTTGCCATTCCTCGATAAGATTATAAAGTTTCTAATCATTCTTAATTGCACCAAATTACAAGATTGAAATAGTCAAATAATGAATTAAAATCTGTTTCATAAATAAATTTGTTACAGTGTTTTTATTTGGTATAATATATGCACCTAGATCTATTATATTCAATATTATTATAGAATATTTCGAAGTTTTATAGTAAATCGTTGTATGTTATATTATAATTCTCATGAAATGTTTCAATTGATTGCATAATTCTATAAAAAAATGTATTAGCACATTGAAATTCGATATTATCATAGAAAATTGCGAATTTTTAATATAAATTACTACAATTGATTGCATATTTCCAATTCTAAAAAAACCAATATATTAGCACATATGAAATTGCGAATTTTTATAAAATATTGTATACTTTATATAATAAATTGTTGCAATTGATTGCATGATTCTAATAAGATGAATGCATTAGCACCTATGAAATTCCTAATTCTTATATAATATTGCGAATTTTTAAAATAAATTATTACAATTGTTTACATAATTCTAGTAAAAAGAACGTATTATCGCCTTTACATTTTAATATTATTTGTAAATATTTCTATTCAATACTCACACATAATCATAAAACTGTAAAGATTGCTGGTATTGGATATTTTTTGAATAAATTATTATTGATTATATAACTCTATATAATAAATGCATTAGAGCCTATTTTTGATATGTATTTCTAGTAGACGTTCACACATAATCATTAAACTTTTTTTATTTCTAACATTTCATTCTATAAAAATAAATCGCTGGTATGTTTTAATATCTAATAAAATGAATAATCTTTGGCAGAGATTGATTTTACTATTGTCGTAATTAAAATGTTGTTTCGGGTAAAGAAGATACTTTATAAAAATGTATTTATTTATTATTTTCTGATGTTGATTTTACATACTCATCTGACCCCTTAGAAAGGATCACAGCTTATATAGTTATTATTGGAGGTAAACGTGGCGGGATCACCATATTATATTGAAGGGATCACGACAACTATATTCACAAATATTTTATAAAGAAATTTTACAAAGATAATATTACTTAGACCAAGTTTTCTACATTTAGATCTTAGCAGCAATCAATATTACAATTAAGTCATTTTAAATATGGCCGATTACTGCTGACGAGAGTATATGCCTCTTAAATATTTTTTATAAAACATTTATTAAATTAATCGAGTTCAATTAAATTTGCTATTGCCGGTCGTGTAAACAAAGATTAAGCTGAGCAGGTTGGGCTTCGGCACTCTAATACGGGCACTAAACAGTGTAATGCACAAAAAAACACTTAAAAGATGCCAATTTTATACCACCTGCACTGATAGTGAAACCACAACACCAAAAGCTATGTAAATTACATTAAATCACCTTTTTGTATCATAAAATATAATTGGCTTTTGTGCTAGTTTAATCATAAACATATATTCCTAATATTTTTTATATCTCGTCAATTTATTCTTCGGTTATATCTTAAGTCTAAATACAAATTACTCAATAAAGAATTACCACAAAATTTCATGAGAATACAAAAAAAAATGGAATATTTCTCTTTTTTTTCATACGATCACCTTGAAAAATTAGTTCAGTTTAAGTACATAATAATAACTGAATTTCAAACAAAAAATATCACATTATTAGTGTGATGGAGTTTTTTATTTGGCAAATTCTGTTTTTATAATCTAAAAAACCTTTTTTTTTCTGTTTTATATCTTAATGTGTGTGCATTTTGACCTTGGTTTTTTAAAATATCATTTAAAGTAGTATAAATGATGCCATTTTTGCGAACTCTCGGCAATAAAACTCTTATATAAAAAATTATGAGAATTGATAATAGTTTTTTTCAATATCAGGTACTCTACAGCAGTTTTAAGACCTTCGAGAGTTTTTTTTGGTGGTTCCCAAAAAATATGAGCCGCATAGAGATTAAAAAATATATTTTTCCAAAATAAAAGCTATTTTTGTAGAAATAAAAAGTCCTTCACATATCTAAAATAAAATTCTTTTTGTCCATAAAAATAATAAATAACTTTGTAAATACTTTATTTTGCCGAGAAGGTTTCGTAATAATCATATTCATAAAGTTTATCTCATGTGTTTAAAATAATTTAAGGTAAGAATATAGTATGATTTTTTGATTATTAAAATAAAATATCTGGACAAATATAGAGAACAAACTAATATAGATGGCATTTAGTCTTATATTATGGGTAGAAAGACATATAAATTCGTTTTATGTCGTCTAATAGCAACAAATAATAAATTAGGATATTAAAAACTAGATTTCTATTATCATAACTTTTTTTATTGTTTTTTAGGATATTTTGTTTGCATAAATTTAATATTTTTGTTCGATATTTATATTACATAAACTATAGCCAAATTCCGATGAATTTTATCTAAATAAAAGAACTTTTAGCAAGATAAGTATACAAATTATTCATGAAATAAGATAAATGCAAAGATCTTAAAATTTTTTGGGAATTTAGATTCTATAAATTATAAAATAAAAAAAATCATCATAAAATGATAATTTTCAAACATCCAGGAATTCTTTATTTATTCATTGGGCGAAATACTAAAAAATCTTATCAAAGCATTCAATACAAAAAATTAATCTAGTAATAGATTTATATATAAGAAAATCTTAAAAAATGACACAAAATTTCATAAAGGTTTCTTCTTAAAGGAAGATAAAAAGATTTTAGATCATTATGTCTAAAATATAAGTTAACATTTTTTAAAATATCATATTATGCAGGAATTACTAGACCTTATATAAAACAAGGTTTTAAAGTATATTTTATCGGCGCTTACATATTTGAATAAAAGCATTGAATCCTTGATCTAGTTTTAATTAAGAAATAAAATGATAAAATCGTTGTATAAATATATATTCACGTACATATTTCAATTTTTAATTTTTTTTCAAATAGAAATGAATTGTATCACCATAGATTTAATGGATTTTTGTACGTAATACTTCGATAACGCCTGCTTTTTCTGAATAATCTAAGAATATTCGATATTAAATGAAAAAATCCAGAGAAAAAAATCACTAAGCAAAATTAAAAATATATTTAAAGGGAAATAAATATCTTGCCTCAAAAAAATTGAGTACTTACTTCGTAAAAATTGATGTATGTTCGTAGTAATATATATGTTTACTTATATTTAATGTATAAATTATTTTTCTCGAAATTTATATACGTTACATGGAAGCAAAATCGAATATTTGCCTACTTACGCTGAAAATATAGGATTACTGCACAGTTATAATATAATTTTTGTAAATTCATTAAAGTGGATTTTTAAAAGAATATGAAATATATTTTTATCTTTTTATAAGTCGTTTATCAAAGGTTTTTCTATGCCATATCAAAAAGGAAAGAGTATTTAAGTTATTCTCATTAAATATTCATATTTTTAGCATTTGCAAAATTTATTGATGCTTCACTAATATGCTCTAGTCTGTTTAAACTAGATTTTTATTTCATGTATATCTTTTTTATGCTGCTAAGCAAATCTTTACTCTCGAAATAGTGAATATTGTATTTTTTTCGTAGTCGATATTTATTTTTAGAATTTTTGTCGTCCTATATTATTAGTAAAAAAAATTAACTATATTTATTTATATTTTATGTTAAATACTATTCTAATTGATGTTTCGTTCGTAATATAATTGTATGTCGATTCTATCAAGTAAAAAAACTAAAATGCGAATTTATCTAAAATAATAATAAAATAATCCAAAAATAGTTAAAAATTTAGGATTTCTTTTTATTTCGTATTTTTTGGAACACAGATGAAGCATTACCCGTGAAATGTAAATCTACAATTCATATTGATATGGTATAATTTTATCATATAAAGAACAACTGTGTTTTTTTCTAATAATAATCATAAAATATTTATACATTCAGTGTGTTAAATGCACTAAAACTGACATGAATGGGTGATCTAGGGTTTGACAAAAGCTATCAGTTTTTAATTATTATTTGATGTTACATAACAAACAAACACCCTTACAAATAATCTTTTGATATTATTGGAATATAATGACTACCTTAATATAAAAACTGTGTAAATTTAACATCAGTTAATATGAGATATAACTGGACGCTTATCAAATATAATAACATTGAAATTTTCGTATAAAAATACCTATATATAAGTTTCAAACTCTTGAAATAGCAGAAGCTCTTTGTAATTTTCAAAAAATATAAAAAAATAATATTATAAATTCTGTACATAGTAAATAAAATCACGGCCAAAAAAATGAATGATTTAAATATTAGAAAATCAAAAAAAAAATAATGCATAAATAAGGAGATTTTATTTTTTCTACGCGAGTGATAACTAGTTTTTTTGTTATAATGAAATGATTTAATATATTGCGGGTATATCCATAAAAACGACATATAGTCTTGTCATATTTTATGTATATTATCTTGGAACGTATAATTCGTTTTAAATATCTAAATTTCTGCGCCTATTGTTTAAAATTAATCAAGTATCTTATATTCTTGCTTAAAAACCTATGTATTCTCGATGTATATGAAGAAATGAATTGCAAAAACCATAAACCAATAAAAAGCTTCAATTATGAACTAGCATGCCTGTAACTCTATGATCTATAAAAACCCATTTTGAATATGTACTTTAGCTTGTTCCACAGAATGTAAATAAAATCGTATAAAACTACACTAGCACAATATATAATGACTTCGCAGAACATAAAAATGTTCTGAAATTTTAGTTGTTCTATTGTAATTTAATAAGAGAACCAAATTAAAATTGCACCTATAAATAGAAGTATCTAATCCCAGCAGCGAATATGGATAATATATAAAAAAATTCAACGCAGAATCTTCAATTAATATGATTATATGCTTGTATTATTCTCACTGAGGAATATTTTAATATACTTAAAAAGGTTATTAATTTCGCATAGTTGCAACTGATATAGATAATACTATATACCGACTCACACCAAAAAACAAACTTTCAGTTTTATAGATACACCACATTGCAGCGCTTAAACAACTTTAATCTATTTTTGAACCCAAACACAGGTAATAAATCCTATATTTGCCATGATGTATGTTTCCCGAATCTTTATCTAATTTACATGTCATTTTAAATATTAAACGTTTAAAAATGTAACAAGCGTATTAAATTGGCACGTATATTTTCATTTAAGCTGTAAATATTTCCAATTGATCAGAATTTTATATTAACTATTATTAGTTTATAACCGAGAGCTTTTCTTTTTTTATCATCTTAAACTAGGATAATATTGAATCCGAAACCAAATAAAATTTTGAATTTTTTTCACATAAGATTGTTTTTAAATTATAATTTCTTAAATTATTGCTTATCTAAGTTGTATTGCTATAATATTTATTAATTTTAAAAAGAGTTAACTATTTTCTAGTTTGTTTAATAATTATTATATTTTTTGGGATATTTTCAGGCAATAATCATTTTCGTATGTTTTTTTTTAAAATATATTTGCTTTATTACTATAACACTATCGCAATAATCATGGAAATTATTTAAAAATCAAGATTATTTTTTATATAGTTCAACTATTCGTAATAATGGTATTATTTAGTGTGCATTATTGATATTCTTTATTTCACATTGGTACGAATGTTGCTTGTTTAGATTATGTCTTATTGATTTGTTTTATTTATATTTGATTTAATTTATTAATTATTCGATTTCTATATAAATATAATCATTTTGTTTCATTTTTTTTTAATTTATTTTATAGTCTAGCAATTATCCATCCTCAATTTGATTTATATTTTTCTAAAATTTTACAAATTAAAAAATCACACTGCAAATAATTTTTTTATTAGAGGTCGAGATATATTATATCATCCTATGCTAAGCCCATTTTTTAAAATGAAAGATATCAGGTGTTCTATATTATCCCATATTAAGCCCAATTTTTTGTGAAAAAATTATTGGCTAGATATTATCTCTTGTGGCATAACCCATCGTATAAAAAAAATACATGACACTATAATCATGAACAAGGGATAAGAATTGGGTAATCTTTTGATTTTCACACTAAAGTATAAAACTTATGCAATTAAATTGTGTATGAATATTAGTCAATATGTGAATTTGAATCGGCTTATGTTCAACATTTTTTACATAGTCTCAGACTTAAAAAAACGAAATTACCTCACAGGTATTGCTTTGTCTAATTAACAATCGTAAAAAATATAGCGTTTAAAATGCTTTCAAAGCGATAGATTAATCTTGATAAATGTATTTTTTGTCCCCAAAAAATTTAACTCAGACATTATAAAAATTGTTTTTTTCGGATATACCTTCTTCAGACTCTTTAGGTTCACGATGTTTGTTTTTTGCTTTTCTTATGAATAAAATTTTGTATATGAATTAAAAAACTATAGGGAACATTATATGGCGCCGCACGCATTCATATCGAAAAAAAATTATAGAAAATTAAATTATGATCCAGAAAGATAAGTGTGGGTATTGTTTACAAATTAAATAGAAAAGAGGTTTCACTTGTTAAAAATACAGTATTTTTGATAAAAAAATTAAGATTATTAATTTCAATGAATTAAAATTCTATTATAATCCCATAAAATTCTATAAAGTAAAATTTAATCAGGATTATCGGTATGATTTAAATATTAAAGATCCCTATTTAAGATATATAAAATTAATTCCTTAGTGATATATTTTATAGGCTGAAAATCACAGTATAAACACATTTTTTTTATGGGATTAAAAAGCCCTTAACCTAGCACTAAATATCGGGAAAATAATGATGAATTATTATTTATGATGGCTGAATTTATTAAAAAAACAGAAAATGATATTCGTATAATTTAAAAGTTTCGCCTTCGTATACAACCATAAGAAAATATCTTGATTTTGTAGAGAAAATGTTATGACAAATTTCTTTTTTTTATTTTATCTAAATCTTGCAAACTTTTTGCTATTCAAAATCTTTAACTCTTTATTGAATCTAACTAAGTGTGTATAAAAACCAATTTGGTCAATATTATATTTAAAATAAATTAAATCTCATGGAAATTAAAATTATATTATCAAATTCACGATTTTAAAAAAATCTTTATTTAATGTGGGTGTGATTCCAGAAGATTTATTACGCAAAAAAGCCATTTATGTGTTTTTTTTGCATTTGTGCCAGGACAATAAACAATTTTAACCTTTTTTGGCGCGAAATTGTCAAAAAAATTTATTTTAAATATAAATCAAACTATTTTACGCAATTATGACACAGTTTTTCGAAAAATGTTCTTTTTATTGCTTTCATCAGGAAAAAAACAAGCCTTATTTTAATTATTGAAATAAGTTTATGAATAATATATATATATAGCAAGGAGAAGAGGATATTTAATCAACAAAAAACCTGGTATATCTTAATATATATTCATACATTTGAAAAATCTTGTCGTATATTCAAAATTATAACGTGCTCTTTATAACTCGAAGATAAATAAAATTGTAAGCGTTTTTGTTGGCTGCATAATTTGGAAGATTGAAATATTAAATATTTTTGAATAAACCTTGAGTAGGGTTGCAAATTTGAATAGAAATTACTAGAATCAAGAAAATAAATTTCTATAACTAGAAAGGTACTAGTATAGAATAAACTAAGATCTGTTCATTTTTTAAATAACTAAAATAAGAAAGATAGCGTTAAAAACGGAAAATCGAATAAATAACTTTATAATTATTAGAAAAAACTAAGAAGATGGATTTTTTTGATTAGCTTGGTTCAATAAGAATATTTTCAGCGTTGAAATCCCTATAATATAAAAAAATATTTCTTGCTTTGTAGCACATTTAAGTTTCTAGATTTTTGTCTCTTTTAATCTGCTTTTATTTTGAATTAAATATACCATTATTCCAAAGAAATCAACATTTTACATGTGCACCATAAAAAAAAATAAATTTCACTTGTAATTATCTGAGAAAAAACTTTATTATTTTCAATAAATATGTTTTATGCAACTTTTTTTTGAATTAGAGCCTCAATTATTAACCAAGGAGTCTTTGATCATAGGATTATCAAGATCCTAGTAAATTTATTGTAAAAATATAATCGTAAATGCATTTTTTATAAACAGTAGGTGTAAATTTCACATTAAAAAATCCCGGGTAATATAGATATCACGACTCTATTTCGATTTTATGTTTTTTGGATGTTTAATTTATCATTTATATTTTTATGAGTCATGCTACCTTGAATTTCACCAAAGATTTTTGCGAATGAAAATCAATTTGTCTTAATTATGGCCTGATGACTAATTTTATAGATTCTAAAAAATTAAGATGTCAATCAATATTTTTTGATTTCAAAATACAAAATTAAATAAATTTAAAATATATTTACCTTCCAGGGTTCCCAATAAATACTCCAGGGAAAACACTAATAATAAAAATCATATAATATCGAATTATTACGCCAGCCCCATTTATAAATTTTAATGATAACTATAATGAAACTTTTGCATCTAATAATTTTCAATTTTATGATATTATTTATATAAATTAAAAATGAATATGACAGGTAATATTAATCACAGATACATCAAAATTTTAATTTAAACGTCAATACAGACAAACACCGAACTAAAAGAAGCACGAATACAGAATATATGGTCATATATGCCAGCTTCAAATTTAAATGAATCATTTCTATAAATGGAATGTTTAATAAAAATAAGTGATTGTGAATTTAGACAGGCATAGATAACAAATCCCTCAATTCATGGATAGACATATAAGAAAAATTCAAAAAAATATGTATGTCATCAGTATGATCAATACTGATTCAAATGAAGAGGGCGAAGATCCTTTGGCGCATAAAACGAGTAGAAGTCTTTTTCGAAAATCAAAAGTGGATGAGCTAGTTGATGACTTTTATAGCAATATTTTAGATTGGTTTTCTAATAATATTTACTACGCCTCTGTCAACACCTTAAAAAGATACGATTTCAATACAACAAAATCTGAAAGTTTGACCATACTACCAAGTGTATGTATTAATGCACTACGTATCAGCCCCGAACACACTGATATTTGTATGGGCAACAGTAATGGTACTATTGTTTTCTATAATATAGAAAGTGAAAAGCAGCAATCATTTTCGCAACATAGATCGCGTATAGGCATAGTTGAATGGGTCGGTAATAACGTTCTTTGCAGTGGGGCACGGGACAGAAGTATCAAAATAATGGATCTTAGGGCGAAAGGTGAATTTCTATGTGTAACTAAACATACACAGGAAATATGTGGATTGAGAATAAATTGTGATGGCCTATTGCTTGCAAGCGGCGGCAATGATAATAAACTAATGATACACGATATGCGATATTTAGTTACACCACTAAAGGTTTTTAATGAGCATAAAGCAGCCGTAAAGGCAATCGCGTGGTCTCCAAAAAATAGAAATTTACTTGTAAGCGGTGGTGGAACTGCCGATAAAAGCATAAAAATGTGGAACATTTCAAAAATAAAGTATTCTAATCGTAATCAAAAGAGTTCAGATCAAATAGAAGAGAATTATATCGGTTCAGAAACTGGTCATCTTGATTATGAATTTGCTGATAGCGAAGTAGATGATCCTAGTGATCAAGAAATATCAAGAAGTTTATTTGGTGAGCACGAAGAAGCTTCTGATCCTATTTTCGAGATTGAACGAAATATAATTTTAAATGAGAGAAAATACCTCAATCGAATAGAAGCGATAAAATGCCAAAATTTAATGATCAGATGCCAGTCGGGAATGGATCACGTCATAGGTAATTTTTATGACGGTGATATGGATGCCAATAAAAACATTGAACCAGAAGAAAAGTGCTTGATTAAAACTGTATATGGCGGATCTCAAATATGCAATCTATACTGGACGGGCAACGATGAAATTATTTCAACGACTGGTTATTCAAATCATGATATAAGAATCTATAATGAAAATCTAAAGCTCAAAAAGAAAATGCATGGTCATAGAAGCCGGGTTATACATTTTGCCATTTCAAAAGATGAAAAGTGTTTTGTCACTGCATCCACTAATTCTGAATTTTATTTTTGGAAACTGGATAATTTCGTGAAAAACCAAACAAATAGATTATAGACGCACATAATATTGAAAAAAATTATTTCTGAAAATATTGAACTTTGTTTTAATAATAAATGTATTTTCTAGATTTTTTTTCAATGTTTTTTATTTTTCTTCTTTAATTTTCCCAACAATATATATTTTCTAGGTATTTTACATTTAGTGGCTCAATATATAGTTATAATTTAGTTTTTGTTCTCGAGCACAACTTGCTTGATTCCCTGCGCGAACAGCATATTTATACTTTCGGTTATGTTCTCCTCTTCAAAATCTTCTTCAATACCTCTCCACCTGTCGAGACCTATTAATTCAAGATTATTTCTTAATCCCAAGGTTTGTATATATGCCTCGATCTGATTGTGATATCTAGTTCCTTCAGGAGATAAATTTTCTAAACATTATAAATATTTTTATTCGAAATAATATATTCACATTATAGAATCAATAATTGCTTTTTCGGATTTGATTTTGAATAATCACACTAGTATGAATTATATCAGCTATTTCTATATTTTTATTACGACTTAAACAGAAACATTATAGTGTAAGAGATCATATTTCTGTTTTTTTTAAAAAATATTTACTGGTATTTCTCTCATCTAAAAATAATTGAAAAATGTAATAAAAAGCTTTATGAATCTAAAATTTATATGTTTTGAAATGATTTCAGCAAGAAAATTTATATAAATTTTGAAAAATTAAAAAAGAAGAAGAATTGTCATCAATCATCTACACTATTGCAAATTCGATTTTCGATGAATAATTGGAATTACAATCATTGTGGACTTAAACTGCAGATTTATGACTTTAAGATCTTAAATTTTTGATTTCAAAAGTAGTTAAAAGTTATAACTCTAGCATATTTAATGATTTAAATTTCTATAAAATAGTATAGTTAGTAAATTTTAGCATTTGAAACACTATTTTATAAAATGTATTAATATTTATAATAATCTGAATACTAAATTCCCCCTTTACTATAATTATTATTTTATCTTCACTATATGATCCTCCAAGTGCATAATAATTTTATTCCTCTCTGAAAACTTATGGCAATTATAATTTCTTATATAACTATATTCAAGTGTATTTAATTCTCATTTATAGGAATTATTTAATATTTATCTAAAATTGTAATATTTTTTCCGTATATTATTATAAACCTTAAAATATGATTTTTTATTATTTTAAATAATTATTTTTAATGATATTTCTTGGGTGGTATGGTTGAGTTGTTTACAAGTCTGACCCTGGTCAGGGGTCGCGGGTTCCATTTCCACCCACCCCACTAATTTCCGAAACGAATTTACTCTAAAGAAAAATACCCAAGGGGGCGGCCAGTGAACTTTAAAGATAAACCATAAAGCACTGACAAGCCATGAGAAAAAGGAGGTTACTGTGTAAGCCGTTGAACTGTGCCTTCAGAATTGAAAAAGATCCCACACCCTACAGCAAGGATATAGGTAAGTGTGGTTGTAGCTTGTAACTTGTAGCGATGAACAGTAGACAGAATCTCATTCCCTCCACATAATGACTGCCGCCTATGAGAAAAGGCCCAATCCACGGTGATTACGGGTGACAAGAAGTGCTGGAGGAGTCCCACAGAGAGACGCAGCAGTTAAGCAATAGTTCCTATGTATATAAAGCGAACTTCCTAAAAAGTAATAGAAGTAAAACATAAATAAATAAAGTAAATTCGATTAGAATTTAATGATATTTCTTGATTTAAAAATATTTAAAAGGTTTCGAAAAATATAATAAGCCTTTTTAATATCAGCTTACTAGCCTTAGCAGACTTAAGATATCTGAATTTCGAATCCTTATCTTTAGTTTTATAATTTTATAAAGTACCATAAATATATTTCCAGAAAAACTAAACAATTATTTATGGCACAAGAGATATGATACACTTCCTCCAAATCCCTTGCAGCTTGATAAAATAAAATGTGCTCAAAAATAAAGACCATAAATAAAAAATTGGAAATGAAAAGATCCATAAATAGATCTTTCAAATGAGAAATATTATGAAGAGCTTAAAATCTCTGATAGAAAATATCCCCACCCAATTCATTTTTCATAAATTCACTGCATCTTTTCTGAAATTATGGTTTCATTCCCCTGTAAATATTTTTGATTATATACAGCAGCGTTGGATCTAAATAGTATATTTATCAATCATAGGAGATAAAAAATCCACTCAATTCCCAGAATTTTTTATAAAAATTATTAAGAATATACTAATTATACTTCCACGCATGGCCTTTATAATGTACTGTGTTGTGGTTTCAAAGATCAGAAACACTACATCTATAAGTATTGAGTTTATTTTTGATCTATTTCGCCTTTTTAAGCGTATAGTTTTGAAATTGTATATGTTTTTGCTGACTAAAATATGTATCTTCTTTGTTTTACTTTCTTCAACATGATTATAATTGACCTAAATTTTATATATTGAACTAATTTCTTTATATGTTACCTAATTTGATATAATGTGAAATTGTGGGTATTTCTAGCAGAATATAGTTTTATTTTTACATTTTTATAGCGTATTATAATTTTTATGCGGCTCAAAGATTTTTGTATATCGTTATCAATGATTGTATCAGTGGATAAAATCGCTCTTATGACTAAAATTCACAAAAATCCCCTGATATATTCCATCTAGTATTTTATGCTTCACCATGATATAATTATTCATATTTTTCATTATTTTTTGATTTTTTTCTATGATTTTTGTTGGAATCAAATCATCTCTTTCACCAGAATTTAGTAAATCACAGAAAATAAATGTTTCATAAATTATGTAAATCAACTGTAAGATGTAAAATATATAGATATATACCTTTTTTCACATTAAAGGTATCTGAAAGAACTCGAAGTAGCCAACCAGATTGAGGCATTATACAAACCTTGGGATTGAGAAAAACCCTTTAATTATTAAATCTTGAACAGAGCGAGGTATTGAAGAAGACTTCATAGAGGAGAAAATAGCCGGAAGTATTATTACGGTGTGTGCACAAGAGATAAAGCAAGTTGTGCTTGTGAACAAAAACTAAAATTAATAACAAATAATTTAGACCTAAATAAATAAATTTAATCTTTATCAGGTGTGATAATGTATCAAAATACATGTATTGATATGGAAGTATGTATATTATCGCATATAACATCATAAAAAAATCGTAGACTCGATGGATATTCTTTGATTAAACTAGTTAACAACGATCCCCAAAAAATTAAATACACTAAAATCATTATGAAATATATAAGAATCAAGCAGAATTGTGAAAATTTGACAGATGAATCATCGTAAAATGACCATAAATAGACTTGGACAGTAATAAATCATCGGATGATAGACTTTAACAAAAATTAATGAAAAATCTATAAATACATCATTTAAAGAAATTAAAAAACACAAAAATTACATTATTGCGTAAATTTATCACAAGATATCTGAATAATAAAGAATATAAAACAATCAAAGACTTATTACAATGCTAAATTGAGAATGGAATTGCATATTCTACATTTCGTAATAAAGCATTAGAAACAATGATTGAATACTGAAGAATAATCGATTCAAATGTTACTCCTTACATTTAGCTTAGGCCTTCAATATTTTGATATTTATTTGCATAAAACCTCGAGTAACTTTAAATTATATTCTAAAGGTGTGAAAATCGTATAAAATACAATTTAAATCAAGGAAGTTGAGATAGAGTCAGAAGGTGTATATAAATTATACGAGTTTACAATAAGCGAAGTTCAGATTTCGTTTATTCTACCATTAGCTGTAATCAATGTGTAAAATTTTCCTAAATAAAAATTCGAATGATCATTTTACGGTTTGTTAATCTTTTCGTAATATCATCCAATCATTATTGATTATATACGATAAGAAGTTGTTTTGTTAGAAAATCATTAGATTCTAAAAGTTGGATATACACAATGATGAAAACTTCAATAATTTCGTAGTTTTATTAAAATAATTTAAATTTCTATTCATGATTAAAGTTTGCTTCCTCTGTTCTCTTGTTGATATTTATAATAGTTAAATGTGCCGTACAAGAATATTTCCCACCCTTGGAGAAACTATTTGTGTTTTACAAATTTCATAAAATATTGATTTAAACTTATTGTGTATAATTATTTTAAAAAAGAAACATGGTTTTAAGTTTGTGGGTGATATACTGGCATAACGTCATTAGATCTTTCTTTCTTTTGCGGTAAATTGAAAAAGGGAAATAATTTTCAGACTGTAAAAATATGACGAATTAGATCCAAAAACACGATCTCTACAAAAAACAAATAATTTATCTTAATTATATTTTTAAGTATGCCATTATAAATTTAGATATTAATTGAATTCCTTTAAATAATGATAAATTGGAGATTACGATAACAATTTTTCTGATTTGCTTGAATTAATCCATATAACAGCAAATATTATAAATTATCTTTTATATTAAACATACATCGGTTTACGGAATATTTATCTATATCAACAAGAAAGACCTATGAAAAAAAACAAATCAAATTCAAAAACTTTTTATATCGCATTTTAAATAAATTACGCATAAATTTTGGACAGCTCTTAACAAAATCATGGGAGTAATGAATATAATTTTGCTTATTTTCCCCTTAAATTCTATTCTTATTGAAAATTTTAAGTTTACATTAAAAATTTGAATTTTATCGAGCATCAAAACAAAAAAAAAGGATTATATGCAGTAAGTTTTGTTCATATTATAGGTACTTTCATTGTAAACATGGCTAAAGGTTTAATATTTTCTCTTATGAAAATTGAACGCACAAAAAGTTGGTTTTTTAATAAATTTTGGCTTATAGAATTAAGTTTATCAATAGATATCTTTTTTTAATAATTTTAGCATTAATTTTATCTTTGAAAATAGAAATGGATAACATTTTTTATTATTTGTGCCGGATTCCTCCCAATCTTGAACAACAAAGCCATAAAAACTGTGCAATATTATTTAAGCATGCGAATTTGCTAACTATAAAATCGAATCTTGTGTTGATGACTGGTTCATTCTATAAAATAATTCCGATTATTATTTTAATGAACGAATTTGCAAATGAAAGAAAATATAAATGGATTATTTTGAATATAGCATATCATTTATATAATAACCAAATTTATTTTATGTAATTTTTTTAAAAAAGCATAATTTAGACTTCAATTATGGCTTTATAAATTATATTATTATTAAAGGGAATTTTCAGCTCATACCCATATTTAGAAAACGTATTTTTATAATTGAAAGTGATTCAATAGAGGAAATCTTGGTTTTTTCAAATAATCCTGGATTTCTTTTTATTTAAATAATTGATATGAATTGGACTATTTTTTGACTTCACTACGCTTAAAATATTTTTTAATCATATAATCTTTAAAAATTATATAAAGCTTTGAACTATAATCCTAATTAAAATGAGGATTTTTTCATAGTTTACACTAGATATTTAAACACAAGCAGCGATATCTATTTTTTGGATTTCACAAATATAAAATAGCATATATTACAATTGATTGCACCTTTTATACATTATTTTAACCACAACACTTATAATCGTGTTTTTATAGTAGTTTTTTTTGGCTTGAAAGCATTCCAAATAGAATATTTTGCTGTATTCTGTGAACATCCTCTGTATTATAATTACGCTTTTTAATTCATAAATCGCAGCTTTAGATCTTTAAATAAACGCATATGTTCATATCAGACATCAATGTTTTTCTTGTGATACAGAGTAAAGTAAACAGAATTATAAATATAGAAAATTTTAGTTCTCATTATTTAAGTCAAAAGATGCCAAAAATAAGTTTTTTATTATGATATTTATCTTATTTCATTCCTTTTCACTATTTAAGAGCTAGAATAATCTCTGAATTTACAAATTAAATTTAATTAATGGAGTTTTTTTTATCGTTTCTAAAATTCAAGATACATGTGTTATAATGAATTCTTTAGAAAAATTAACATCTTTGAAAGTATAGGAAAGGAAATATAATTATGAATATTTAACTAAGCATAACGATTCAGATGAATATTATATTTCATTCTAGCTAGATAATATGAATTTAAAAAACAAAGAAACACAGAGATACAGGACCCAATAGGCATGGAAAATAAATATGATAAATTAAAATTGGATATGAAATAAATCACAGAAAAAAAAACATGAAATTTTAGACCTGATATTTAGATATATGCGTAAAGGGTAATTATTTCGCCTTAAAAAAAATCGATATAACTAATATAGATAATATAAACACAGTCAAAAACCAGAAAATATAAAAATATATTTTCCAGTTCTAGAATTGTCATTAATATACAGTTTTAAGGAAAATATTATATGATATATGGGGGTTTCTTATGGCATGGAAATACAATATCGCAATATATATCCGAAAGAAGTCTAAGCTTATTATTAAATTTAGAAATATGTTCAACTATGGGATTTTAAAAAAAAATTGAACTAATATTTAATAAAATACAAGAATTAAAAAGAGAATATGGAATAGCATAAGATAATCACACAAAAATAATCACCTTATTCTTAAGAACAAATGGGGAATTACTTATTTAATGGCAATACATAATTAAAACCCTATATTATTGTCACAAAGCAATGTAAAAATAAAATTTTGGTGATATTATGCAATAATTAAACGGTTCCTAAAAAAATATGACATGATTGTTGCAAGCATTTTAATACCTGTAAAAACATAATTTTTTTGTATTTCTATTAAAAAAACACACATCTAATACGCATTTTATTTTTTAAAAGTATATATAAAATAGTTGGCATTGTAAATATACCTGAAATCGCGAAAATATTTAATTAGGGCAACCATTCATTTTAATTCTGTTTAAATCAGAACAAAATAAAGAATAAAAAAACAAATGTTTTAGACTATCATAAAAAAATGTCTATTTAAATTGGGCATAATTGTTTAACGTATTTTTATTTTTTTGTGGGTCCTAACATATACATCAAAAATATGAACGCAACATCAATATACCAAAACCTTTCATTTTTGAATACATCCGAGCTTAAAATAACTTAAGGACTTTTTTATGCTCAAATACGATTTTTATGAAAATAAAAACTTTAATAAGCCAAAATATTTTCTATGAAAACACAAAAAAGGACTAACTGGATACATTTATACATTCGAGAGACAAAATATTCTAAAGCCAAAAACAATATATATTATGTAATTAGGATCAAAATAAATGCTTCTGCAGAAGAAATCTATAAAATATTTGAAATGATGCAGGCAATTGAGGTTTTTTAATTAGGTACAGAATAAAAAACAATAAAAAATTATAAACATTAAATGCGCAATTAAATAAAGCCGGATTTTGAAATCGAATTAAAATTGAGCATTTAAATGCACATGTTTTGGCATCTTCTATACATAAAGTTTAATAACACTATTTCAAAGGTGTTCAGTTTAGATTAAGGTTGTTTTTATTTTATATTTTTTTATTCAGTTCAAAAAAATATCTATTAGTTACTTTTAAACTGAATTTGGATCAATTGATCGAGCTTTTCTTTTGGAAAACGAATACCAAGTGTTTCATAGAATTAAATCATCTAATTTGCAATATATAGCAATAAGGGACTTTCCAAATAGTTAAATCTCTTTATATAACATTAATTATTATTTATTTTCGTTTATTAATATTGAAATCTATATAATTTTAATTTAGTCAAAAAATAAAAATTAAACTTGGAAGTAGAGTTTATAAAAAAATAATTCTTGTTTACTTAATTCATTTTTAACGTAAATTCATATGAAAACCTTGGGCAATAAACTTATAAAAATGAAGAATAAAGACGGGTGTTATTAAAACTAATTTTCCATCTATCTCATTTTCTAAATTATTTGAATTTAAAATAGGGTTATTTATAGGAATTAAACATAGAAAAAAATTTCTGTCAAACGGTTATATATATTTATAACATAATTTAGCCAATATTGAATGCTATGATGATTTTAGCCTGCTTTTTACTATCTTATGGATAAATAAGGGCGAGCAAATGTGTTGTAATTTAAAAATTTTTAATTTAGTCTCAAATAGAAATGATGAATACTTAATTATGAAAAAAATAAAAAACCCAAAATAGAGACCATTATAGATAAATTAAAAGCGAAACTAAATAAAGGTGAAGAATATAGCCCGAGGTTACTCTACTAGTTAATATATCGAGTGCAGGAAAATAAGGGGACATAGACGAGCAAGTAATAATCTAATGCATACTACTATGAAGGTTTTATTGATGGAAGAGGTCAAAAAGAAGTTGAATTCATGGAAATATTAATAAATAATAAAAATATGCGAGCTTCTAATTTATTTTATATTTATATCTTCACAAATTTTGTTGTATTTTTAGTCAAATCTACGTTTGGATTTTAGACCATGTTTCATTAAATTATAAAATTAGAATTAAATTGTTTACAACTGAAGCACGATTATTTAGAAAACAAAACCAAAATTTGCATTCATTATATAAAAAAATTCTTGACTAATGGCCTTTTATCCTACGAAAACATTCTGGTATCTTCGATAACAGTTATTTAATTTACTAACATGACATTGGGCAAAATTATTTATAATAACTGTTAAATAATTGTATAAACAAATAGCGATATATCTTATACTATAGATTATAAATTTTTTATAGTATTTTCTCTATATGTTCGTAGAATGGTAATTTTGCTAAAAAAAGAATCTAAATAACAATAAAAGCTTCTCTGAACAGACTTGATGCATGTGAAAGTTCGCACAATCTTAAATTTCTGTTTACATTTATTTTAATCATTATTAAAAAGGATAATTAATTGTGATGAAAAATTTAACGGCTCACTAAAAAGCTAAAATTGGATTTTTTGATATGTTTTCAACATCCAAAACAGAAAAATGATATAATTATTGTTATTTTTAAGCCTAAAATATTATGGTAATTTGCCTAAAAACATAATTTAAGATATAAATTTCGCTAATAAAATATACCTATGATGTGAAACATCATTTTTTTTAATATTTACTTATTTTTATAAAATTTGATTATTTTTAAAAGAATAATATTGCATTATTATCCTGATTTACTTACTGATGAACATAAATCTACGAATTTTCATTTTTTTATGCATATAATTAGTAAATAAAGAGTTCAAAGCTCTTTGTTCAGAATTTTGTCGCCATAATAATTTTTAGTTGCATTATTTGTGTATTTATGACTTCTATAAGTTAAATTTATTTAGTTTCAGTATATGTGTATTTTTTTTATAGATAAAAATGACACTTACTGTGCAAACTTTAACAAAATCATTATGAAATTCTCATTAAAATATTAATTTTTTAAAAAAATATAGATATTCAATGGAAGGACATTAATAATAAAAGAGGTAGAAAATACAATTTTTGTAAGATGGGATCTTCTTATGAATGAAAAAATATATTTTTTGGAGAAATGTAGAGACAAAGAAAAACCATTCAATTATAATATTTTTGTGAATTTAAGAAATTTTGTATGTTTTTGAATCAAATTTAGGCCGAATATTAATATTTAAAATTTATGGTAATCGCAAAATACATTATTTTTGACCTCATTGCATAAATGTTTTTGTTTTTACCCATAAAATGCAATTTTTGAATATCTTGTTTCAAAAATATGAGCCAAAGTTCCCTTTTTAATTTTATTTAAATGTTAATCTAAAGCTAAGTCTGAAATTTAAATTTGTTTGTTGAACAATTTTTTATTCAAATTATTAGCTTTAAACTTCAAAAAATAATAATTCAACGCACGAAAAACTTTATTATTCTACCATAACAAATTAGACAAAAACAAAAAAATTATAATATACCTTTATTATTGTGTAGTCACAATGAGTTTAAAATGGGATACATAAGATTAAATATTATATAGAAAAAGTAAAAAATTAAGTTACTATACCATATAAAATCAAAAAATTACATCCCCTGTTTTTTTACTACTATAAATTATAATTTTTTCACTTTAATTGCAATTTTATTGAATTTAATATTTTATTAACTCAGCCCATATTATTTATGTATAATAAACCTTTCTAAATAGTTACTATAAAATATTCATAATTTTGATCATATTTTATTCATGTTTGTCGGATTTATTTATAAAATCAGCTGTTTCTTACTGGAATAAATATGCTCGAATATATTTTAGCACAATAAAATATAGATTATATTACAAAAAGGCTATATTTTATGACTAAAAAACTGGCATTTTTTTATTTATACCTGTTAAACAAACTCTACACTCAAAAAATTGGTATAAGATTTTATATAAAAGCAAATTTCAAGTAACTCTTTCTCAAAAATTTTTTTATAAATTATAGCGAATTAAGCATGCCAATTTTGCTTTATATCTGTGTGATAGCTCATTTACAGAAACATACTATAAAAGCAAAAAATTGACAGTTTATTAAAGAATCTTCAAATATTCACTCATACAGTAAAATTTCAATTTGAAAGAATGTTTTGAAAACATTTATCACAGTAAAAAAATCTTAAATTTATAAAAAGCATTTAATGAACATGAATAAGTTATCTAAAATACATAAATTTGTATGCAAATATACTTAAAATTTTTACAATGGTGATTTAAAAAAAGATCTTGCTGTGGATCTTAAAATCAGGCAAATTTTTACTACTTCTATATAAGTTTTATTTTTCTTAACATAAAATCTTTCTGGTGAAACTGATGTATTCATATATGGTCACAACCGAAGATAGGTTATTGTATAATTATAAATTTAATGTAACACGCTAACCCAGAATAAAATAATGAAAAAAGTAAATAATTATTTTATTCTATAAAAACTTAAGACTATACTACTTATAGATCTTCATTTTATAGTAAAATTGGTGACTTCTAAAAGAAATCCTGGACCATTATAAACATAAAAAATGCGATTCTATTACAGGTTTTTTCTATTAAATGAGAAAACCACAATATTTATATCGAAATATAAAATTTTCAAAATTTTTGTTTCTTAAATATAAAAAAATCGATTCCTTATAAATTTTTAGCCCATAAACATTATTTAAATACATAAATTTGTGTTTGTATAATATTTGAAACTATGATTTTAACACAAAAAACAATTTTGCAATCCTTTAATGATCACATTAAAATATTTAATGAGCTGTGGATAATTATAAAGGTTATAACATAAACATTACTTCAATTTATAAACCCTGAAAAACCTTTTAAGTTTAGGCGGGAATCTTATACTGCCTTTTAATCACATTGGTTAAACACGATACCCAGATTAAATATTATCTTTTGATTTACAGTGAATGTGATATTATGATTGCACATGTATAAAAATAATTGACAAGCTCTTATATCCAAAAATACAGGTTTCGGCGTTTTTTTAATATTTTAGCCTATTAAAATACTCGAAGTTTTCCAGAAATTGGAAACACGGATCTCAAATAATTTCTGAATCATCTATAGTATAAAATCTTAAAGCAAAAATATTTGGTCTTTACTTAACACGTAATTAATCATATTATATTTCATTCTCGACTTAAAAAATAAAGAAGTCGTTTTCACGCAATATTTTCTTATAATTTTATATTTTCAACTGTTTATATGGTTTAAAATATTTTGTTTCGAACAAATGAATGGTATTATTTGATTCACATAATTTTTAAATTGTGAAAAAGATCCATTACTTATTGAATTTTTAGCCACCTTTGTTGATCGCTTATCAATATGACATGAGATCAATCTCGTGACGCAAAAATAAATCATAATAGAACTTTATAATGTTTCTATAGAAATTTTCAAGAGCCCAATTTATAGATCAAATTTTGTCTAGTGCACGTTGCAGCATATAATATATTTTTAGAGCTAATTTGTATCTTTTAATTTTTATCCTTCGGAATTTTTATAAACTTATAGAATATATATTTAAAAATAGATCTCACTCGTCAGATACAAGCGTTTAATATATAATAAATTCGAAAGTTATTTTTTTATGGTGTTCAGAATTAACGTTTTTTGTTATATCAATGAAAAATCGAGAAACTTTCAAATTTTAACTTTTTTGCTCTTTACATGATTATTGTGATTTTAAAAACACGCAAAAGATAGAAAATAATATTGCAGCGTTGTTAGTCTATATTTTAGGTGGATATCATACGAATTTTTCTATGTTTAAAGATCGAAATGATGATTTTTCAAGTTATTATGACCCAAAAAACTACAAGCCGTATTTTGAAAAAGTGTTATGGTTACAGTTTATAAGTATTCTTGTTTATAGTTCTCAAATGGTTTGAATTTAAATGGAAGTAAAAAATATTATATGTATAATTCGATCTTGACCTTTATTAATTATCGTTTGTTTAAGACTAAAAATACAATCATATTATATTTTTGAACTTAGATAAATTTTTTATTTATGTAATAGTTTGTTACAAGTTCTTTTTATTGGTCCGAAGGCATATAACGAAATAATTGAGAAATTTATTATTAGCAGATAATTAGAAAAGGCAATCCTGAAGAGTAACCACTTTTTCATATTTGGTTTTTCTGTGTTAAGCCATGGTTAAACTTTTTTTAATTGTTCTTTTTCTATTTATTTAAAAAAAATTGTCGGTTTTTTAAATTCTTAATAAAATAATTACTTTATTTGAAGACTGTTGAATATAAGAGTAAATTTAGGCATATGTAAACTTTGTTATTTGTGTTTATATTCTCATAAATTACGACATTTATGTAAAAAGTTTATATTTTAATCATATAATCAAGATGATTTTACCGAGATTTCAACAAATATTTGTTTTTTTTTGCGATAATACGAGTTTAAGCACCTTTATTGTCTACTTAACAAAACTTTACTACCAAAGTCTTGTATCTGAGAATACTTTACATTTAAATTGCTTAAATTATTATTTTTTTGCTTTTACTATATTATCGTGTGTCGGGTATAACAAAAAAATATTAAGAACTCCGAAAATGATAACTTTTGGGATTCTAGAATGAGTTATGCGCACGTATTTGGATATTTAATGTTGTTTTATAAAGTCTATGCAATATCAGCACAAAAAAAAACCTTATAGGTTTGCAAATTTAGAGAATATAAATTAGGGTGATCTGAACGCGAAATATTTATTAGAACATAAATGATATAATTTTTTTAATATGATTACTTGAAGAATTTTTTATTATTATTCATTATTTATTCAAACATAAAAAGATATTGGTGGATATTTAAATATCAAGTATCATTTATTCATCTATTAATATTTAAAAAATTATCGTAAATAGGAGTTATTATAAACTAAATTTGTCGATGGAAGGCCTATATTTTCATATTAGTTCGCAATCGTATTAAAAGAACCAGAGGATAGAAATAAATTTAATATTGACTTAGAATCATATACTCGTGACACTATAAGACTTTTGTGTTTCTAGCTTAAAAAATATAAGAATTTAGAAAATATGAAGATGAATTATTATATTGTGCATACAGAAACTGATTCAATGAGTTTTTTTATTATCAAAACTGAATTTACAGGTTCGATTAAAAACTAGATGTTGAGCTACAATTAATGCAAAAATTTGGATCTTACCTGATCTTTAAACATGCCTGCTATGTCTAAAATGTTTCTTTATAGAGGTTTAAGTTATCTTCAAAGATACTAGAGCTTCTATGAATCTTTTTAATCATATAGAGTTGTAAAATATTTTATTATTTTTGATTATATCATTAAGTATATATTTTTTTTAACCTATAAATGTTAAAAATAAATGCAATATGCATTAAAAAATTATGTATCAATTAAAAAAGCATAATAAAATTAATAAAAAAAACTTTAGCAAACAATATTTCTGGGGTAAGTATAAAAATATGATACCTTTATCTAACCAAAAAAGATAATCGGTCTAAAGTGATATGATCAATCCTTTGATTAAAATTTCTGTTAAAATGGGCTTTAAAATGATATTATTATATTTTTATAACACAAAAGATTAAAAATTTTACAATTAAAAGCCAAAAAATTAGTTAATTCGGTGTAAAATAATGATTATTGGGGTTTTAGATCTATATATAGTTGTTTTAAGGTTTTCACCTGGTATTTATATGAAAGTAAAATTAAATTATGAAAAATATATGCCAATAAATGAATTTATTTCTTCATTAGAAACCTTTTATTTATAATAGAATCTTTTTTAGATGTCTTTTTTCGATATTTTTGGTTCAAATTTTGTAATGCAAATAATATTCACATTTCTAGTTATTACTATAAAAACTAAAGCTATAATTAAGTGAAAAAAAAATATTTATCCATAATCAATTTATATTTAACTCTTATATCTAACGAATTAGTCAGAAAATATACAATAATATGATACATAATTTGAAAGTGTGTAGAATGAAGTTTTTTGTTATAACTAAATACATTCTAAAGTTTGTTTCCGCAATTTAATAAAAAAAATCAAAATTATCTTTTTTTTCCGTTAAAATTATAAAAATATTTCTTTATATAGCTTTCTGATTTTATCTGGACTTAATATTATATCGGAGAAAATAAATTAAAATTAAGAGATTAAAGTTTTGTAGCTTAATCGTGCCTATAGGGTCATGGCTTCAAGTAAACATCACATCATAGTAATAATTTCTTTTGTTAATTACCCTTGCTTGTGGAATTTCAGACATTTTGTTTAACTACTACGAACAGGAATATATTTATGATAAAGGTTTTTTTTGTCGTTCATAGGACTTCCAGTGTTTACTTTATCCCTCACAATTAGCCAGCATAAATTGCCTGTTTTTTTATTCAAAAAGACCCTTGCGTGATGATAATTGTAAATTTCTAATATTTAAACTGAATATTCTAGATAAAATATTTAATCCATTAACAATAGCCACTACATACTTTACAAATATAAACATAATTTGGTTTGAAACGCTTTATTTCGTGCGAAAATTCATGAAAAAATAAAAGATTAGCCTGGTTTCTGTTTTAAAAATTACAATTCTAATCAAATTATGGTTTTAAATAAATAAATGATCATAACAGTTTAATTAAACATAAAAAGGCCAATAATATATGTTAAATAATGGTAGAAAGCATATATAAATACAAATTTATGCCAATTAAAATATAGTGTAGCTAGTCAATTTTTATACGAAATACAAATGCTATGATCGTTTTTTTGTTATTTAAAACCATAATTTTGATTAAAATTGGAATTTCACAAATTATGTAATGTTGTATAATTTTATTATTTTCTGTAAAATTATATATTTGGTCGAGAAGCTTTTTCCATTTAATTATAAAACAAAGAACTTGATGATTTTCGTGAACCCCTAACGCCCAAACAGGTATACATTATACCATGCTTTTTAATAAAAATGGGAAGTATGTGTCTGCTAGATTAAATAATTGGTATTGAAATGTTTTAAAAAACAATAATAGTATCATATGTCATAAATGGGATTGGATAGTGTTGTCATAGAATACCATTAGTCGTATATTTAGAAATTATGGAATCCAAATGAAACATATTCACAAAAAATAGTCTTATAAAAACACTTGAATGTATAGGACTTGATCTTAGAAGATATATAAAGGAATATTGTAAGGGTTATGAGCTTAAAAAGATCAGAATCAAATTTGCCATATAGAGCAATATAAAGTTTTGCGCGAGCAAACAATAAAATGAAAAAAATTAGCTCGTTAAGCAATATTATAGTTTAAATGTTTAAAAATTATAAAATTTCCGTCAAATAATCGAAATGAAGGCTGAAAATTCATGTGTATCCGGAAAATATATATTATTTATAATTAAAAATAATAAAAAACACATTGGAAACGAAATTAAAAATAATGGGTATCTATACATGATTTTAAAAATATAAAATGAAAATTAATATATAAGATGGGGGTGTAATTATCAAAAATTCGAAATGAACTTAAATTTTAAGTAAAATTTAATATTAGAATGCTTGAACTAAACATAAATTTTTTTTATTTTTATAATAAAAGGCAAAAATTACAAGCCATTTCTTTTTTAAAGGTACAAACAGATTAAACCATTTTTCGGATTCCTTTTTTATAGGGCATAATTTCTGTGCATAGGAATTGTTCCATAAATATAATTTGAAAAATAAAGCTTTTATGAAACTGCTTATATTTGATTAAAGCTATATTAAGGTTATCAGAGCTGTAAGTGAATATTTTCTAGCACATGCAATATTTGGCCTTATATTATAAAATTTAGCTTAGTGTAGTATTTTACGTTGCTTTATTTCCCATTAAATTGATCATTCAAAAAAAAATTTATAATGAGCAAAAACTGACTTTTGTGACTTACAGGTGTATAATTTTTTTAAAATCCTACAAATTTGAAAAGAATATATGTGATATGTGAATGATAAATACCTTTTTACCTGTTTTTCTGTTATCATTTATTGTTATAGGAATTTGTTTGTTTTCTAAAGTAAAATTTGAAATTTGATCGGCTTATTATCAACCACATTATATAAAATTAGGAAATCAATACTCGAAAAATTAACCTCTCACTGAATAAGTAAAAATTTCAATTCTTTTAATGATGAAAAAATAATTATTATTGACTTTAATAAAAAATTTATGGGAAATATACAAAAAAATATTTTGTATGCAGAAAATATTTTAGATGACTTTTCTTTTTTTCAAGTTACATGGCATTTTTTGGTTTTTATTGATTTTTTGGGGGGTTTAACCCGTGAAAAAACCATCTAAAAAATCGCAATATTAGATTTAATTATAATCAAATATTTTTATTATAATATTGGTAATTTTATATTAATTTTTTTAAAGCCGTTTTAGGTTCTATTAAATTGAATGTATATTTAATTTTGCCATATCTGAATCAAAACTATAAAAACATATTATGGAAAGATGAAGTGGTAAGCTAAAATGTGAATAACGTTTGAAAATTATTTTTTAAATACGAAATATTGTAGTAAATTATATAAGCATCCGTGATTTATATTGATTATAATGATTATACCATAACTATTATCAAATATATAAGAAATATTCATTCCTGGAATATATTTCAATTCTTCCCGCCTCTTTAAATCTAAAAATTCTAACGATTTTATAAGCACTACAATATTTGAATATTAAATTCTTGTAGATACCTTTTTTTTAAACTTGTTTAAATACTATAAAATAAATATTCAAAAACATGTTGGAAAATTAATTTACAAAACTTAATATAATAATATTTTACATATATATTTTTATTACAAATTATATGAGATAAATTTTTTTATATTTATTCACTTATATTTGACGGATATATTTTCATTTATGGTGATACTTTATGTTTATCTATATTTGAATATAAAGAAATAGATCTTGAAGTTTAATAGATCGATAACCTTATCCCCCCCTAAAATAAATCAAAATATGTATTCTTATCACAAAGAAAAATAAAAAAAAATTAAAACAAAAATAAATCATGCTGTATAAATTTAAAGTAGCAAAATTTATTTTTAGGGATCTACAAAAAAGATTTTACAAAAATAAAAAAAACTGCGAGAAGTCTATATCACATTAAAAAAAGTTATATTCGTATTAAAATAGTCATTCCACTATAACCCATTGCATATAATGTATTTGTGATGGGTTGGGTGAAATAAATATCTTCTATGATTTATATTTCACATTTATGTATTTAATTGAATTTTTAAATAATTATTTCGTATATTTTAATCTTTGTGCATAGGCTGTTGACTTACTTGAAAAATGCACCCATCTTTAAGATTATAATCTCTCTAAAAAAGTTATAAATCCAAAAAAAAAGGATTTTGGATCAAATTAGTTATTATTGCAAATATATATTATTTTACAATTAGAGATGTAAATTTCGAATTCATGATATCTTTTCTTTAAAATGTATTGCCATAAAAGTAAGGATTCTGTCAACTCCTAAAATTGTAGTTTAGAATAAATAGTCTTTAAAATCACTATTTAGGCGTTTTCAATGCATTTTTTATGTAATTTTGATTCTATCATTTTGTGATTAAAAGCTATAGTGGCCGGCGCATATTTTAAGGACTTTAATGCTCTTAAATACATGAATATATTATTCTGCTCGTACAGTTATTATTATTGAGATTATTTTTAGAAAAAAAGAGTTTATTATATTACAAATTTTTTTGTCAACACTTTTATTCAAAATCTAGAGTCACATAAACTCTTTATGGTAATAAATACACACATAATTTGAAAATATTTTTAACCACAGATAACAAATTATTAGATATTTTTGTTTGATTAATCGCTACTGTTTTTCCTTATATATCAGTCAGATATTTATGTTGATGGGTAACTAATTAGAACTACAGATTATATAACTTAAACATATTTTTACTAATCATTAAATAATTTAAAAGCGTTTTTAACTACTCTTTATATGTTTATAAATTTTTTCAACACAGGAGTGCAGACTATTAGATATTTTTGTTTGATTGATTGCTGTTTTCCCAAATATAGCAGTCAGATATTTATGTTGAAAGGTAACTAATGTGAACTACTGACTATAAAAATTCAACATATTTAGAATAATCATTTCACAACTTAAAGGCTTTTTTAAATGCACTTTATATGTTTATAATTTTTTTAACACAGGAGTGCAGATTATTAGATATTTTTGCTTGAATAATAACAGTTTTCCTCCTTAAATAGTAGTAAATTTAAATGTTGATCGGTAAATAATGGTATCTGCATTATTTAAATTACAGGAAAAGGTTTCTGATTTATTTTTAATTTGAAATAATTTAGGTGCGCAAAAAATAAAATCCCATCAAATTTATTACTAAGTATTTTTTAGCCCACAACACCAAAAAATAGCTTTGGGATTAGAAAATATAAATTTCGGAATTCAAGTCTTTTTGATGTTTAATGCGTGAATGGCTGTATCATTTTTGTTGAATACTTAAAAATCAGAAATAGTTTGTGCATTAAAAAATTGTTTAAAATTAGTTTTTTTAATTACAGCAAAATATTTCAAATCCAATACAATTCTCAAATGATATTATTTGCTAGAATATCCGCCAATTACATAAAAATGCATACGTATTCAAGAATCATAAATAATGAAGTGTATAGCACAAAAACTACTCGCCGAATTGGTTTTTCTAAATTTATGTTTACACCAATGGCATTTGTTTTTTAATTGACGTGATTATGAATGCGGTGAGATCGTATTTACAATACTTTCTTTTTAATCTAAAAATCATTAAATTTTGGTATTTGAATCTTGAATATGGCCCTATATTGTAGCCTAGGTGACTAAATTATATATTAATAATTTTTCATATTGAACCGATTGGTTTTTTTTGGAATGCTAAATTGATTCGACTTTCTATTTTTGAATTTATAAATATTTGACTCGACCAGCAAAGAAAATAAAAAAATATATTTTGATATGAAAATTCATATTTTTTTTCAATTTAAAAAATGGAACTACTTATTAAAAATATCTTATTGTTGGTGGAAGGCAACATGGCTATATTTTAATTTTATATTATCTTTTGTATATGTCACATATTTGTATTATTTTTGGTGCATTTAATGTTCATTTGCAGTAAATAAGTTTTTAATTTTCTTTCAATAGATAATTTACCTCCACATAACAAATATTCGGCATTTTATTTAAAAAAAAGTGATCCGAAAACCATTTTGAGAAATATTATCTTTATCGGGAAATAGTAAGAAATTAATGTAGAACAAGCATCCATATAGATAAATTTTCTTAGAAAACACATTTAATTTATTATATATGAAATAGAAAAGAAGTTTGATGGATGTTAGAAACTTTATTTTCAACAAATGTGCTTGGATCATGTTTTCTTAATGTATAAATCGATCCAAGAAGATACTATTTAAAAAATAAAATTCAGCCGACATTAATTATAATCATAATTATTTTTAGTGATTCTAATTAAAACGAACGAGCCAATAAAATGTTTTTTCTTATCTGTGCTATCATGACGGATTGAGTAAAAAATGATTTGTGTTTTAAATTGGTCATTTAATATAAATAATAATACGAAAATCTGAATCCAATGAGTTTCCAACGGCAAAATGGCATAGAGAAAGAATATATTGGCAATGATGATAGAATACCGCGAAAGGAAAGAAATGGTTACAGCAATAAATACAGGAAAATGAATGGTTCTTATGAAAGATACTATGATGATACCGATGTGCACTACCAACCGAATATAGCACATGGAGAAAACGGAACTGAACATACTAATTTTGAGATGCTAACACGTGATGACTGTGTTTTCCGAAATTATTCATACGGGGATAACGTTCGAGCTACTCCGCATTATTACGGATCAGCTGATCTCGCACAGAATGATGGATGTGTGGATTCTAATTCGAATGAAAATTTATATGAACATAATCGAAGAAGCGGTTACTTAGGTGGTTATGGTGATAGTGGGGTTATCATTGACGATCATCATCCAAAACATTTTAAAAAAGACTCAGCAATACAGTATATGAGTAAAAAATCAATTTCACCTAACACTTACACATCTAGAAAAAATTTTTATGAAAATCATTATAATAATTTTGATGAAACATCGCATTCGAATTTCCGAAACACGACGTTAGATTATTATGAAACTGAAAATATAGATAAAAAACACGCTATTGGTAAAAAGAGCAACAAAATTGCAATGAAACAAGAAAAAACCAACAAGAGTATAGATTCAATGTCAGAGAGGTCTGAAACCGAAAACTCTGATGAGGATCATGAAAATATAGCTTATAAGAACGAGAATATGGTTCCTAAAATTAATTTAAGGGAAGATTATATGAAAAATTATAGCACTTCATATGATGGCGCAAGAAAAGATGATGATCAATATTTAAAACAAGAAATAGAAGAAGGTTATACCGGGCCAGCCGGATCTTTTGAGAATGGAAATTATCCCCAAAACTCACATGCATTTAACACATATAGACATGATCAAGCTACAAATGGGGCACCTAACGGCTATAATCCTTATGGAGGAGTCGGTGATGGAAACTTGGAATATCAGTACCATCAAAAGTTCGATCAAAGCAACCCCAATGATATGAAGGATAATGAACCAATTTACATTAATCCTCAACAGTATTACGATGCTGATTACCACCAAGGATATGGTTTTGACAATGGTAGTGATCAACCTTTATACGTAAATGTGAAACAGTATGGTCATATACGCAAGAGGAAAGTTCGTAGGGACTATTTAGATTCCTTAATGCAGACACAGGCCAACTCCGGATATCTCCACGAAAGTAGACATAAACATGCAATGAATAGAATGAGAGCGTCTAGTGGAAGATTTTTGACCAAGGAAGAAACAGCAGCTTTAAAACAGAAAGAAAAGAGGGAATTGGAATCAGAATGTGGGGTAGATAGTGATACAGGCAATTATTTATAAGAAATTTTTAAACAAATTATAACTCTAAGTTTCAGTATGTAAATAAATATTTTGTTTATTAAATAGACGTCCGAAAAATTATTCTTTTATGATTCACAAATACAAAAAAAAATTTAATATATTGCCTCAATATAAAATTCTTTTATTTCTAAATATTTTAAAGCAAAGAATATCTTACTTATTTTTAAACACTGTTATCAAATTCTATTGTATAGAGCTAAATAATAAAGGATTTATTTAACTATAAGTAAAAAATTAAATTTGAAATTTTTAAATTAAATCAAAACTTAGTATCATTTAAAGACACGTCAAATAATTCAAATCTCAAATATTTCTTGATAGCTAATAAAGGAAGGTATTGATAAAGCGAAATAGTATACAAAATTTCAATTCCTATCACTTAAACAGAAATAAGTGGTTAACTTTTTAATTTGAATATAATACGGGCAAAATATTACATTTTTGTGATCTTGATTTTAAATACTGCAAAATTCATTATTTATTCACCCAAGCTTAAACTATAAAGAGTATGTAGTTTTCAAAACCAAATATAAAAATATAAATTAAGTAATAATCACATCATAATGACACATTAATATAAAATAAACTGATTCCAATACACTATATTAATGAATCGAATAAAAAATTCAATGTCTCATATCATCATGACGTAGTAATATTTATAAACTGATTCCAATACACTATATTAATGAATCGAATGACTAAACTTATGATAACTATATCATGACACATTAATATAAAATAAACTGATGCCGATACACTATATTAATGAACCGAATAAAAAATTCAATGTCTCACATCATCATGACGTAGTAATATTTATAAACTGATTCCAATACACTATATTAATAAACCAAATAAAAAATCTAGTGATAACAATACGATGGTAATCCTTTAATTTTTGATAGAAAGTGTTTTTATAACAAAAATTGTTTTTTAATCTATAAATATATGTATTGGGTTTTATTTACCATTCTAATTCGATATAGTATTAAAGTGAAAATTATACCTGTACTTTATCAATAAAAAAGGCTCTTCCGTCTATAAATTAAGGTGTTGGGCATTTAAATTGGCGTTCTAATAAGTTGAGGTGTTGTTTAAAAATTTTCCAACTTTAGATTATCTTTTAAATATGTACAATCGCCGCCTTCTTTTTTAATTTAATTTTCTAAATCCAGAATACAAAACAATTTTTATTTTTGCAAAAAAAAATATCTTATTTATTTTATATAACAGTCGTATATAAGGGAGCCGAAAATACCAACTGAAGCAGAAGCATGTGCACAAAAAAATTCATAGTGAAAAATACTTAAATTATTGGGTCTTGAAAGAAGAAGACGCATAAAAAAAGCTTGTAAAAATGCAATAATTATATTAAGTATTGAACAAATCCACCACATAAAACAAACTAAATTTTGCAAAAATAAATATAATTGGTCGAATGCCGGATTATACTAAAAATAAACAGAAAATAATTGTATGGTTATTTTTTTGTGATCCAAATGTGTAAATAAATATAAATACAAACGTAAAATTGTTTTGATTAATTTTTTAAATAATTTATAAGAAAAAAACATGCAAGGAAATAAATAAAAACCGAAAAAAAAATTTAAGCCTACATTAAATTCTAGTCTAACTGATAAAACATACAATTTAATTGGGTAAAAGACAATCTTTAAATCAAGTAAACATAAAAAATAGCAACTAGTTATAATTTATTTATAAAAAAATGCTTTTTTTAAAATCAACTAAACATAAAATATTGATAAATCCGATACAATATAAATTTAAGGAAATGTATATTTATTTATGTAAAATTTTAGACTCGGAAATTACGGTTCTAGTTTATCTGATTATCGTGTAACTAGATGGAAATAATATACAGCCTAAATGGATTTGAAAGCACATATATCACATAAAAACGACTCGCTGTGTCTATTTTTAAATAGAATACTGGATAGACGAGAGAAGAAGATCATATATCATTTAAACAAAAACATGTATCATAGAAAAAATAATTTTGGTTTCTGTTTTATAGACTACGGAATAAAAGTTCAAATTATATGATGAATCGTTTCCATACTATAATAAAAATAGGGCGATTATAGGCCATTGGTTTATTTATTTTGTATTCCATAAGCGACAATGACTACCCAAATATAATCTTTTTTTTATTAATTATACCCGTTCGATTTTTATTTGGTATTCGAATGTTTTCATATATCACAATAGACAAGAAAGCATAGACTATATTTTGAAGCCACTTTAATTATATCTAAATATTGGACATTTACACAGAATTTTTATTTTCTCGTCTAATTTTAATTTTTATAAAATTTTTTTGTGTGATTTTTTTTCTTCTATAGGCACATAATGAATATTTAATAATGATCTGACCTATATATATAAATTTATTACAATATAGTGATCTTTTTGTAGGTATTATTGTTATATTTTACAAATCTAATATAGAAAATATGATATTTTATTTATTTTACATTGCACAGCATAGAGAATTCACAATCGATATAATTTTTTTTTAAAGTTCATTTCTATTTTAATTCTAATAATTTTTACTAATATTTTATTTTTACCTATAATTTCTTTAAGAAAAAGCGTGAAAAAACAATAGTTTATCTAAAGAATTTCTCTTCCGATAAATTTTGACGCTAGATTGTTTATATATTTTTTATTAGAATTATAATGATCAAATTTTATGATCATTAAATAAAATAGGTACATTATAAATTTCACAAGAGTTCTTAAGAAAATTTTTTGGTAGCTGTTTCGTACTTTGAATATAAAGTTTGTGCTTTTTTTTATTTTCAATATTTCAACAGGAATTTTTATAATCTTTTTATAAATTTCGGTAGGTTGTATAATGATGACAAAAATTTTTTTAGTTGTAGTTTAAAATTGAAAAAGAAGTTACCGCAATAAAAACTTCATTGAATTTTCTTTTTTTTAATTTAAATTGTGATTCCAACCATGTTTTATTCTCTGTAATCTTTAACTTCCCCTAAATTACACTTAAAATGAAAAAATATTTTATTGAGCATTAGGTAGTCTCACATAATTCGCATTTTCTTCATTTTTTCTGATTTGGTAACCAAGCCCAACACTCAGAAACACAACCAACAGAACAACCAAAACCTTAACAAGATTAGTTCCACTCATCAAATTCTTTATTCCCGAATGAATTCGAGACCATATACTTCTTCTCCTTTCTTTTTTAACTTCTTTTTCCGGGCTGTCATCCTGTTTATCATAAGTATAATCGTTCATACCACTTTCTTCCTCATTATCGAATATTTCCCGATTACGTTCATAACCCAAATTGTTGCTAGTTTCATTTCTGTATTCGTTGTTACTAAAATCGTTCAACCTGTTATTTTCTCTTTTCGGTATAGTGAATGGAGCAATTATTATGCGGGGCATAATTCTTTTTTGCGGAAAATCATCATGGAAAACGTGTCCGAACTGTGGTGTCGCTATGTAAAATGATCTCGATACAACTTTGTTTACGATGGGAAAGTTTGCAGTGACATGCGCTATTGTAGCGATTAATATGATTCTTGTGAAATTGACACTCATTCGTGTTTTATCTTATCCTTTCAGCTTATATTCGACGATAATCTGAAACTGGAATGGTTTCATGGTGACTAGTTGTGATTGATAGCTGAGATTTTGAATCATTGGTTAGAGATTGATAATAATTAAATTTTAAAGTGCATTTTTGGGATTATTATTTTTACTGATTTATTTATAGTTTTATATAAAAACTAAAATCTAAAAAGGGTTTATTTTTATTTTTTGTGTAAAATCGAATTGGCTTTGTTACAAAAATATAAAACAAGATTCAAGTATGACGTTTCTTTTTTTTAGTATTGAAATTTATTTGGCTTTGTCAAAAAAATACACATAAAAAATGGAATTTACAGATATTTTAGCATTTTTTTTGGTTTTGTAGATAAAAATAACACTTTAGGAGAAAAATAATTGCAAAAAAAATTAATATTACTATTTTTTTGTGTGTCGAAATACGATTATCATTATGTAAAAATTATAATAATCGGAAACTTTTGTCGTGTATAAATATAGCACATAGGTTTCCATCATCTATGAAACCAAGTAATTTTAAATTATTTTTACTGTGCTCTACCAAAAAATTTTAGGCAGAAGTTATTTTACAAATTATACCTTTTGAATTTTATTTTTTTACTAGTTTTTTCTAGAATATAATAATTGGACATTTAAAATAAAAAAATGATATTTATTCGAATGATTAAAAGCATAAGCACGTTTAATGTATCTTTATTATTTAAAAGTATTCTATAAATTATTAAAATAAATATGTATCGTTGTGTTTATTGGTTTAGTATTTTATTTTATCGGCATGTTTTTTAATCAAGTTTATTACTATAAATCCAAACTAGATAGACTTGGAATCTTAAAAATATCTTATTTATGAATAAAATATGTTGTTTTAAGTTTTATGGTCAGTCAAATATCGTTATTTGATTCTTTTAGTTCAAATGTCTATAGGAATTGTCCAAAAAAGGATCATAAATTTCTTCGTTAGGGGTATTAAATTAACCCATAAATCAATTGTGTATACTATCCGTGATATTTTTTGAACTTATAGTAGATAGATTCTTCACATATAGTTAAGTTTTTATTTAATTTGACACTTTTTTATTTATATGACTTATGTGGATATATCATCAATTGATAAAATCATTAAATATTTTTTTTTGTATTTCTGCTAAGTTTTAATATTGATAAAGGCATTATATGAACACCTTTTGATTAGTTAAGTACTTCTTGTTTTTCATCATGGTAAAAAATCAAGAAAATAAGTATAATTATGTTTGATAAAAAATCATATCCTTGTATTGTTACAGAGGTCCACTTAAATATTTCTTATTATATTTAAGTAAAAAAAAATATTAAAATTGTATTATATAGATAGTTTCCATGTAGCGTCTATCTATAATTTCGAGCTTAGTATTATATAAATTTTTTACACGATTCGTATGCACGCAAAAGCTTTTATATCTTGTATTCAAAGCAATTTTTTTGATAAATAGCTATGTTTATTAAAGATGTTGTATTCTTATTCAAGTGTTGTGCACTCGAAAATTCAATCAAAAATAAATTGATATTTTTTATTAAAGATTTTGCTAGCAATTGTTGTGAATAAAAAATATCAAATAAGTAATCGAAAATGTTTAAATTATATTGTAACTTAATAATAAATATCATATTAATTTTAAGATATTACATAAAGAGTAAATATTTTTTTTAAAGAGTTTGTTGATTTGTATTATAGCTTAAAACTGAATATAATGTTAATTTCAGAGAATTTTCAATCCGAAAAATTTATAAATTACTAAACATATCTATGATATTCAACTGGGATGTCGAGTGAAGCAGAATCATATGAATAAACAATAAGATTATATGAAAAAACTTAAAACAATAGTCTTTAAATGAAAATATGCACATAGTACGGTTGTAAATTATAGAGATATTAGCCAAATATCATAAAAATCAACCAAATTTTGATTACAAATTTAAGCAGTTAAAACCAAATTAATCCAAACAAATAATTGTTGCTTCGGGGTTACCCCTACCCTGTGTACAAATGCAGAACGCGAATAGTAAAGTACGACATAACATGGGATGATGAAGACATATAATACCATAAGTCGCATATTAAGGAGTTAGAGATTTCAATCAAAGCAGAACTACACACTCAAACAATAGGATTGACGAAAACACTTGAATTAATGAGTCAAGAAAGGAAAAGATATGTGAGAAAGGTTTAAAAGGATTGAGAAAAACACTTGAATTAATAAATCTTGAAAAGAAAAGATACATGAGAAAGGTTTAAAAGGATTGAGAAAAACACTTGAATTAATGATTTTGAAAGGAAGGTTGAATTATTGTTCAAATTTTTCTCATAAATCAACCAAAGTTTTGCACCAACAAATTATAGACATCAAAAACCAAATTAACACATAATAAAATAAATATCTGAATTTCAGCATATTTGTCACGAATAATTTCTTAAAGAAGCCTACTAAAAATTTCGATCTTTTATTTACCCATTTGTAAATTACGAGAAATAATTTTTTAGATATTACAAACTAACTATCAATCATAATAAAAATAAAATGAAAGATTTTTATGAGATTTTAGGGCTTAACCAAAATGCAACACAAGAAGAAATAAAAAGGAAATACCATAAACTTACATTAAAATACCATCCCGATATCACAAAGTGTGATGGTAGAAAATTTATGGTCCTAAAAGAAGCATATGAAAAATTGTCTTGTGAGTGTACACGAAAAAGTATTGATGAAATGTTGATTAAATGTGAATATAGACGTTTCAGAGATCCATATAAAATAGTTTCGGCTGGTGATTTTTGCAGGAATATCGAATGTGCTTGTGGAAATGTTTATGATTATCAAAATTTTGATGATGGTTTTATTGATTGTGAGTCATGTTCATTATTTTTGAAAGTAATTGATGAAGATTTTTGAATGTAATTTTTTATAATTATAATTTTGAGATAAAAAAATATGGGATTTATATTTAATTATGGCACCAGAAATGATGAGGTAAATGCTTTATCTATAAAATTGGTTCTAGAATAAACAAAAGCTGAGAATTTAATATTACCGCAAATAATAATAATGTAAATTTTTATAGCTACAAAATTGGTGCTAGAACTAAACAGAAGCTGAGAATTCAATATTACAGCAAATAATAATAATATAAATTTTTATAGCTTCAAAATTGGTGCTAGAACTAAACAGAAGCTGAGAAAATATATTTAATGTCCCATGGAATAAAGATATAAATGTTAATTTAACAATTGATGCTGGAACTAAACAGAAGCTGAGAATTTAATATTACCGCAAATAATAATAATGTAAATTTTTATAGCTTTAAAATTGGTGCTAGAATAAACAAAAGCTGAGAATTTAATATTACCGCAAATAATAATAATGTAAATTTTTATAGCTACAAAATTGGTGCTAGAACTAAACAGAAGCTGAGAATTCAATATTACAGCAAATAATAATAATATAAATTTTTATAGCTTCAAAATTGGTGCTAGAACTAAACAGAAGCTGAGAAAATATATTTAATGTCCCATGGAATAAAGATATAAATGTTAATTTAACAATTGATGCTGGAACTAAACAGAAGCTGAGAATTTAATATTACCGCAAATAATAATAATGTAAATTTTTATAGCTTTAAAATTGGTGCTAGAATAAACAAAAGCTGAGAATTTAATATTACCGCAAATAATAATAATGTAAATTTTTATAGCTTCAAATTGGTGCTAGAACTAAACAGAAGCTGAGAATTCAATATTACAGCAAATAATAATAATATAAATTTTTATAGCTTCAAAATTGGTGCTAGAACTAAACAGAAGCTGAGAAAATATATTTAATGTCCCATGGAATAAAGATATAAATGTTAATTTAACAATTGATGCTGGAACTAAACAGAAGCTGAGAATTTAATATTACCGCAAATAATAATAATGTAAATGTTATAGCTACAATATGGATGCTGAAACTAAACAAAAGCTGAGAATTTAATATTACCGTAAATAATAATGATTCAGAATTATAAAATTAAAAATTACAAATCCCGTTTCAAATAACTTCATCTATATTTATTATATATTTTCTTTATATACTTAAAAGAAAACTCATTTGTCAACTTTTTAATTCTCACGATATATTTGTACAAATTAAACTTATATTTTTCTGAAACAATAGCAATTTTATCATCAACAATATAAAAAATTCCATTATCTTCGTTGATTTCACTTATTTCAAAAAAAGCTTTCAATTCATAAATTTCATTTACAAATGGTGCTGCATAAAAAATATTAATTGTCATTGTAAAATTATAGTAAAAATCATTGTCATCTGTTTTTACCATACTTTTTTCAATATAATTGTTCTTGCCTTCAAATCCAATTAAATCAACATTTATATATGTTTCTCGTTCATTTTTATATTGATATACATTATTTAAATCTTTATTGTATTCTAAATAATACTCAATATCTTTTTTCTGAATTAAAAAGCTTTGTGTAGTGTTTTTTCCTAATAAGCTTTTATGGATATTGTCAAAAAGATTTTCTTTTTTATGAAATACCTTTGTTTTACTTAAACTTTTTTCGCGGCATAAATTTAGTTGAGTTTGCGTATGATTAAAAAAATATTCTAATGTATTTTTTTTTAGTTTAAATAAAAGTAAAACTCTATCAGTGCTAAATTTTATGGTGTTAGGAATTAGTGGTCGGGTATTTTGCAATAGAACCGATTGCAAAATGTTTTTTACATTCCTATATTCCACGACAGACAGGCTCTTTGCTTTCTTCTTTATATATATTATATCTTTTATTTGAAGATCTATTGAAAAAAAAATTGGTTTATACTTCATCAATGCACAATTTATGCAACAATTCTAATTTAAAATTGACAAAATTTCCAAATATAATTTTATTACCGGTGGTTTTGGTATCAAACAAGGCAATTATTCAAATAACCTTGACACAAATCAAAATACATTATTTTTTGTTGTATCTAATCATGAATTTATTTGAAATCGTGTATTCTATATTGGTTGAAATATTAAATTTGATAACATTTACTTGGGTTTTTCTACCCTGCTTAATTCGCCCTACAATTTGATGACTAATTCCGCAGGTTTGATATTACAAATTTATTTTCAATTTTTTTCGATTTCAAGCTCTACTGGTCTAGTGGTAGAACGGGAGGTTGCCAATCTCCAGGTCCGGGTTCGATTCCCGGGTAGTGCATTCTTTTTTCTCGATTTTTTAATACAATAATATTTTTTTTGGGTAAGACTATCAATTCAAAACACACAATGCAATCTTTAGCTAAACTATAATTTTTATTTAAGATATTATCTAAATATTACCAAAAAAGGAAAATTTTAAGTGTATACAAGTGAAATTAAGGTATCATATATAGAAGTATCCAATATATACAATCTTTTTTGATTTCTTTATCATTCTATCACTCGCTTTGACTGCAAACATAATGTCTTAAGGCGATAATTTTCATTCAACTACTCGAGATAAATTCTAGAAATTTGAGCCTCCAACTTTATAGCAACAGATATATTTTAAAACAAAATTAAAATCAAACATGATTGAAAATATAGTATTTTTGTTGCATAAATGCTATATCAATGAATTTGTAATATCTATACAAGTTATGAGTATTGTATTTAATTGGTGTGCATCAAAAAAATTGGGCTCGTGATATTTTGAGTGAAACCCTTGTTAATTTTATTTAAACAAGTTCTGTAAAGAATATCTTATTGAAAAATAGTTTTGTGTCTTGCTCAGTTAATCAATTCCTATGTTTTGCTCGGTTGATAAAGAGTAGAAAACGATAAGATAAAAATATCCCATAGATAAATTTAAATTATGTCATAGTAATCTTACTTATGATTGTAAAAAGAATGAAATCTACACCGACCAAAAATATTCTAAAAATTACGCCTTAAATTTACTTACTTATGATTGTAAAAAGAATGAAATCTACACCGAACAAAGATATTTTACAAATCATGCCTTAAATTTACTTACTTATGATTGTAAAAAGAATGAAATCTACACCGAACAAAAATATTCCACAAATTATGCACACAATTTACTTACTTATGATCATAAAAAAATAAAATCTACACCGAACAAAGATATTTTACAAATCATGCCTTAAATTTACTTACTTATGATTGTAAAAAGAATGAAATCTACACCGAACAAAGATATTTTACAAATAATGCCTTAAATTTACTTACTTATGATTGTCAAAAGAATGAAATTTACACCAACCAAAAATATTCTAAAGATTATGCCTTAAATTTACTTACTTATGATTGTCAAAAGAATGAAATTTACACCAACCAAAAATATTCTAAAGATTATGTCTTAAATTTACTTACTTATGATTGTAAAAAAAATAAAATTCTGCACTCTCCAAAAATATTTTACAAATTATGCCTTAAATTTACTTACTTATGATTGTAAAAAGAATGAAATCTACAACAAACAAATTTTTTTTTTTCAATTATGCCGTGAAATTACTGCCTTTGATCGTAAAAAAAATAAAATCTATACTCGCCAAAAATATTTTTCAATTTACGGTGTAAAATTTCTGTTTTGTAATTACAAAAAAATTAACACTACACAAAAAACTAAAAATATACATCCATAAATTTCAATGTAGATATGATGGCTCAACAAGAAATCCAAATATTATCATATTTATAATGCCTGAACAAATATCATATTTATTGTTCGAGTATATAAAAAGTGATATAAATCCAACCAATAAAATTTATCATAAACATCTTTAAAACGAAAAATTTGACATGATAGACGAGTTGAGACTAAATTAAGATTTAAAAAAAGACAAGTTGCATTTGTTTCGTTAAATATTTTAAAAAAAATTTAAAGATGTTCAAAGGTTTTAGAACCAGTCAACTATCTCAACAACCCTTATGAACATATCATCATTCAAAAATTGATTTGGTGCATATATAAAGTTTGGAAATAAAGTAAATAAATTTCTGTGCCTAAATTTATATATTTTTCTGATCATTAGCTTTATTTTACCATAGATCTTTTACCAGTATGTTATGTATTACTAGCAGATAGGCGGCATTAGTTTATCTGTGCATTTAAAAATGACTTTAAGTATTGTAAATTTGAACATTTCACGCGTATGACATTCCATGTATGTTTTATTTTTAGTTTTATGTAATATCACCTATTTACACTGGCTTTTGAAGCGCCAACACAGTAAAAAAAATAAATTTCCTACAATGGTAGCTGATACTCACACAGTTTTCGTGTTCTGTAAATATTTGGGGTGATAAATAAGATTTTACCCATTTTTTGGTAAATTGGATTTTGTCGGATCAACATATTTCAACAATATGTTGGTATTTCCGTAGTATAATCTTTATTTTTAGCAGATAATTCTTTCTGAAACTAAAATCATATTGGAATCAAAATTTGTTGTTTACAATAAATTAACTTTTAAAATTACTCAAATATAAATGTTTTTAATAAAATTAAAATAGCATTCATTTATTACTTGTCTTTTCATATAGTTCAAGTATTAGCCCTTAGTTTAAAAATACATATCACTGACTCGATTTAACCTGTAATCTTGTGGTTCAATATATACTTTTAGATACTTTATCTAAATTCAAATAACGAAAGTTGTTGTGCCCCGTGAAAATATTCTAAAACCTCCACAAATGATTTAAAGTTTTCTATCCCTTAAAAAACAATAAAAAGGGTTTTATCGGTACTAAACAAAGAAAATATTTTTTTTATAAATTTATAGTTTCCCTTTATAACATACTAAATTATAGCGTAGGCAAAAAAAATTTCGCGATTTTGGTGTAATAAGTAAACTATGTCCCTATTTTTGAGAAAAACTAATCCAGTAATGTCACTTATGTTACTTTTAATAGATTAACGTAAATAATCATAGATTATCTGAATTTTTTAAATAATTTTGAAACTAATCAAGTTTTGATTTATTTGATTATAATAAACCATAGTGTGTAAATTTTAATCAAATAATTTTAAAATGTCGTAATCCAAACAATTTTTATATTGTGTTTAAATATCGACTAGAACCTTATATTTTATTTGTGATTAATTGATATTCCACTAAATTTGTATATATAAATATAGTGAGAAATAAATAAATGGTTTTATCCATAACATATTTATAATTTGAAAAGCAAAAAAAAATTAATATTTTATTTATAAAAAGAAACACAGTACAATAGAGAAAAAAAAAGATCCTGGTTATATAATTCTCATCCTATAATTTTTTGATTCAACACATCTTTTTCAAAAAAAGACAACTTCCACCTAAATTGCATATTTTCATGCGCATGTTCAATCGAAACACCATACACACAAATAAATTCAAAAATAGTCTCTAAGATACCTCTAAACAATGCAAAAAAAGCTGTATGTCTCTCATCCTTAACATGTTTAAGAAGATAGAAATGATCAAAACTAATATAAACTTGTTCTTGTGATTTATCTATCGATATATTCACATCAAAATCCAAATATAACTTAAAAAAATTATGTACGATATTTGATATTTTGTCTATGTCTTTTTCTGTTATCTTTATTGCTTCTGTTTTTATGAAAAAATCATCTGCTAGTCTTTCTCCTAGTTTTTTACCGGCTGATAATATTGCTTCAGATGTTTCTAATTCTCTTATTAATGATGCGTATAGATACGTAAATAAATGGGTATTGATTCTTTCCTCATTGTTGAAATTCATTTTTGAACGGGTGCAATTATAGTCTTGATTTTCAAATCAAGCAAGAAAGCAATATTGCCTTTGCTAATAATACAACAATTTAATTTGAAATATTTAGAATGTAACAAAATAAGGATATTAAATTTTTAAATGGACTGGATTTGTGTGAATGCAAAATATATCAAGGATTAAAAAATTGGTAGCCTAAATCCACTTTCATATATTATTAATTCTTGTCATCTATATGATTTTAAGATACCTTTTAATTACTGTAGATAAAGTAATAAATTTCTATGTTTATCACTCTATTCTATACTTAGATTGATTTATTCTAATTTTCATACAGGCATATTTTTCCGATAAGGATTAATGAATCTTGCGATTTCTACAGATAATATAATAAATTTCTGCAATGATCGCTGTCTAATATAGTCATGCCAATTTATTTGCATATATATGCGTTCGATAAAGATTGCGTAATGTATAAAGTGGCGATGATTGCGTAGTATAAATATTAGACCTATAATTTTAAAGTCAATCGATTAAAGGTTCGTATCGTCCTCTCACAATGATACTGTTAAATTATAAAACAAATAATTAATGTTGCTTTGCTACAAGGGACACATCAAACGCTGTTAGGCCAACCCACTGTAAACAAAGCTCTCGTCTTTAAAAATATACTTGTTTGTCGCACCGAAGAAACTTGACCTGATTGTCGAACGCATGTATAAGCAATCAAAGCCATATTAGTATGATGGAATCTTTTTTCATAGCGGAGACCCGATTGAAGTGGTCAATACAGTTAAAAATTTTTTCGCGCAATGTACAACGCTAATTTTTATACATTTCATTCGAACTTGAATTCAATACATATAATGATCTATTAATAATTTGATCCTAGTGCACAGTTTTGAGTCTATAGCTTTATCATATAACCAATATACGATTTGATTTCTTCTTATACAATATAATATTAAATTATACCTTATATGAATTGATAATATTCTAAAATATCATGAAATAATTATAATAAATTATATGTTGTCATTATAAAAAATGTAAAATGTTTATTTAGTGGGCCGTGACTCGCAAATTAATATAACAGCCTTATCCCTTGAGCCAGAAAATTATGTTAAACACACTAGATCACCAATATAATTTTCATATTTTTTGCATTGAAGCAAATACATTTTTATAGATTTATTTTAGCTTTAACAATAATATTTATCTCATAAAAACGAACCGATAAAATTTTCTTAATTGTTTTCATCCTATAAGTAATTTTTAGCGATATATTTTCTGGCTAAATGTTGTTTTTGTATAATTTTATATTGAATTCTAGGCGTAAAAAAATTATATGCAAATAATCATGCGGTTTTTATTCAAAATTTTATGGGATAAGGCAATATTTATTAGTGGTGATGATTGAGTAATGTTAATATTCGATCTTAAATTACCAATTTAAATAATTAACATTTCAAGTATTACTCGTGTGTTGGCATTCCTAAATTACACAACTGGTAATTGATGCAGCCTATCTACAAGGAATAAAGCAAAAGCTGCTAGGCAGCCCACAGTAAAAGATAGAATTCTGTTTAAAAATACCCTCTATTTTCCTGCAGAAACAATTTTATTCGATTTTCGAACGCAAGTGCAAGTCATAAAAGCAATATTAATATAATGGAAATATTTATCCGCAGCGGGGACCCGATTGGCGTGATCAATATACTTAATTTTTTTACGAGACATTTAATTCATTAAAATACAGCAGAGACAAATTACGGATATAATTTTAAAGTAAACCTTAATTATTAAATAAAATTCAATATTATATTGTTTAGTAACTTAATCCACAAAAAAAGTGCTAATTTTTTAGGTATCTACAATCAATTGTATGAAGCTAATCGCAAATAAATCTTTGTTTTATGCCATATTATTAGCCAAGTTTGCACTTTTACAAATTTAACTCGCGAAAATATACTATTTTTTTGATATATGTCCGTTTTTTTGAATTAGAAGTTCTTTTTTAGTTCATGTTGATTTTTTAAGAACATAGAACTAGTTTCATTTTTTTACTTGAAATTTATTTATTCGATTTTCTTTCACCACTATGAGTATCCATCAAACTTTAAAATTTTATGTATTCCTTTAATTTCTATCTTGTATAGTTGCAGAAAGTGTTTAATATCACTCAGTTTGATACATCTGCAGCATAAGTTATAAAATTTGGTTATAAAAAAATATAAACGTTAGTTTCTATATGCATTTTTATTTAATTTGGGGACCGGGTGACTATAAAATAAAATATTTTTATTTTTTGGCATTTCAAGTTTTCCTAAAACTAAAATATATTCTATTTTGGTTTTTTTTTCTTTCTATTATTACTAAATGGCTTAAAATAAAGTATTTATGGTTTTTCTCTTGTTTTTAATATAGAAATTCTGAGAAAATATATTGTTTGTTTGCATATAATACTTAGCTACGCACAAATTTTGCTTTACAATTCACACTTTATAGCATTAATTTATACGATTAACACTTGTAACGAACGAATGCAAAAATATATTTTAAAATGCTCTGTCTAGAGCCTTGAAAAAATTACAATTTCCATGAAATGTAGAGATAAATACAATTCTATTTCATATAATTATGTATTTAAGGCATCTGAAAAGATTAACACAAATAAATCCTAATAAATATAATATATTTAGATATAATTTTATTCGATTTTTGGTTAAATTTTGATCCATGCAATATTTATGCAGTTTCTTACTCTTTTTTTGCATAAAGCCTAGATATGTATTTATTTTCGGGCTTTGCTTGCACATATCACTTGTGGTAAAAACTCATCAAATCTAAATCAATTAAATTATGTTTACTATGTATTTAACAGCATCTTTTATGTATTTTATAGTTAATTTTTTTCACCAATAATAAACCCCTATAAAATTTAAATAAAAAGACAAATAAAACCAACTAAAATTATATAAATGATCAATATATACGTTTTATATGCAAAATTATATTATTTTTGACGCACTTTCGCATTGAATATACATGATAAAATTAGGATTAAGTGAACCCTTCATTTATAACTTAAATTTAATATTCGAATCATTTCATTGAAATTCTATTATAGCCCATATATTTTTCTTCATAAATTTAAGTAGAAAAAGAGAAACAAATGTAAAAATACCTGGTAATTTTAAGATTTTTATATTTAGCATAAACAATTTACTAACCATCATAATATAAATAAACTAATATTTGTCTAATATCCGTTTATATAGTAAAGATACAGCTTACTCTTGTTTCTTATATATAAATGTTTATTTTTCTTAATCTAGCAATATAAATATGTTTTCTATTTGACTTAGCCTAATTTTATGGGTGACTACCGATTGACGCGTACTCAACTGCAATAATAAAAAACAATTTATTCCTTTTCTTATTTTTTGGTAAATACTGAAGGTTTCGTTATTTCTTGATAAAAATATAAAAAAACTCAGTAGCAAAAGAATTTGTTTAAAAATCAAGAAACGTAATTTATATGTTAATTAGCATTTCTAAAAGTATGTAATTCTTAATCAGGGCTTTTTAATCATTTAATATTTCTATAATGTATCATCATGATATATTTTTTCTATTGATACTACTTATTTACCAATGCTTCTAAAATTTATAGATTCTCATAATTTTACTTTTCTGTAATTTTTTATTTATTTTTGATATTTTCTCTGTAAATACATCATCATAACCCAATTTCCTCTACAATTGGTACTTTTTATTCGTGTTAAAAAACTTGAAAAAAAATTTGAAATAAAGAAATTGGACATATAGCATATCAAATAACTTGTTATTTATTCTTAAATTATCAATTTTTATGCATTAAAATATAAAATTCATAAAATTTGAAGCATCTAAACATGAATTCTTTACTTAGATAAAAATAAGACATGGGTTCATGTTTCCTTTAAAAAATTTCAAAATATTTATTTTTCGGACAATATATTTTAAATCTAAAAACATTTATAGGAATTATTTTTATTTTATAACCTAGATCTTAAATTTATGCAATTCTGTGCATTTTTCCGTGTTTTAAAAAGAAAATTTATCTAAAAAGAAGCTATTTCAGTATAATGAAATACAATTTCGATTTAAAATATGCATTTTATTAAATAAATACAATTTATACGTTTTTTTTTGCAGATTTATTCATATCGTGTAAGCTAACTAATCAGTAAAATTTATTTTAAACCATTCATTGTAAATTCGGATAATATTTTTTTTAATTTTATTGCAATGATTATGGTCAAATTTATTTATTTAGCTTAGAATTAATATAAAAAAACAAAATGATAATAGTATAATATATGCCATAAATGATCATGAAATATTACTAAAAATCTTGAACTAGAGAACTTTAGAAAGCCGGGCAATAGCATTAGGCAAATAAAAATTAAAAAACACAATTCTACGCAATCATCCAATAAAGAAAAACTATACGTTAAAGGATATGAACTAGGACGCAGAGTAAAAAATGTAGATTTTAAATCAGAAAGAATCCTCTTACAGCTAATAAAATCATAAGTGCAAAAAAGAGAACGATCACTTAGATTAGCAGCAATAATAAAATTTTTTAAAGAAAACGCGACTCACCTAGTCTTTATAAATAATTTTTTTTAAAGAAAAAATAGTTATCCTTTAGCCTAGATATTCTAGAGCTTGCATGAAAACAAAAAAAGTATTTATTGTGTAAAATTAAATCTAAAAATCTTCGACGTGCATAGGAATTTAACGTTTAAAATACTAGAAACTTCGTATTAGCTATGATATGGAAGTATCGAACCATCAAAAAACGCTAGATTGTATTTTATTTCGAAAGACACACTTTCTTTGAAGAAAGATCAAGATACATTTTCTGTACCGATTTTAGAAAAAAAGATGTCTACATGGCAAGCAGATATAAAAAAGTTCTTGGTCAGGACTATACAAGAAGACTAACGAGATAGTAAGATGTCTTCACTTCATAGGAGAGAAAAATAAATTTCTAAAAAAACCAAGTAGACCCGTAGACACACCTTAAAATAAATGATAGGAAGTATATGTGCAGAAATCAAGATAAAAACGAGAATAAAGGCTAAATAAATTGTCGTATCACAGATTTTATATTTAATTATATGATAAAAAAAGAGCTGTTTCATTTAGATTGAAATTTATGTGGTGAAAATAATCAATATAAACACATTCGAAAAAAATTGTGAAAGTATGATCTTCTGGAATCTAAGCTGTGACTAATATATAAGTGAAAGACAAATAATATCCTATATATTATAACTTTGAAGGGATAAGGACACAAATTATACAAGGTGCCTTAAGGAACTCGAAGTCACAAACCTTATCAAGATAAATATATAAACCTTGAAATTGAAAAAGTAACATGAATTAATATGTCTCAAAAGGAGGTGAAGTATTGAAGAAGACTTCAGAGAGGAGAAGATAGAAGAAAGCATAAATACGCTATGAGAATAGAAATCAAGCAAATTGTGCTCGAGAATAAAAACTACTGTTATAACCATTAATTTAGTTGAATAAATAAATTTAATACCTTTGAATAAATATATTTCATAGGTGACTGCAAATTATACCATACATCATAACATTGAATGGTAAGATCTCAAAAAAATAAGTCGTATACAAAAGAAAAAGAATTTCTTCGGAAACGAAAGCGTACGTACAATAAATAGAATAAAAAAAAACGCTGATTAGTATATCTTGAAAAATGAAGATGTATTGAGAAAATTACAAATGGTTAGATAATGTAAGAAATATTTTACATGTGTTATATAAAGAATCTAAAATTAGGCACGATTAGTCTTAAATGCCTTAAATTCAGATAATCATTAAATTATTTTATATATACCCATAGTATAACCCAAAAAGCATAGTAAAGTAAATTTGAAAAGTTGCGCGTAAATAAGAATCTTGGCTCATTTAAAAATAATAGTCCTATATTTGTTGATAATAACTGTGCGGCATTTTTGATTTTGCAGGCAATCTTGCACATGTTGTTAAATCCGTTCATCTGTATATACTTCAACCCCATAGTCTTGAAAAATATGCTGTATGAATATGTGTTCATTTACAGCCGAATACTTTTGATTCAAGTCGACTTCTCCTTTTCTTGATTTTTTTAGCTTTTTAATATGTATTTACATCATTAGCAGATTTTCGTCCTAAATGACACTTATATCATGAAAGAAAATCTAAAACCTTATAATATATATCTGAAGTTTATTAATATTGCACAATAAAGTGTAACTAATATCCAGAACGATCAAATTGAATTCAGAAAAATTAAAAAAATCATATTAATATGAAAAAAATACTAATTTAAATCGTGTAAAATATATTCGGGTATTTAACGATGATGTATAAATAAATTTTTACTTCTTGTATCTCCTTTACCGCAAAAATTATTTATTTAAAAACTAAAAGTTTCTGAATGAAATTAGTATCTATATAATCTTTTAATTTTTTTTATCTTTAGTTATGGCTCTTAAGTGAACAACTAAAAATAAACTTTATCCTTAAATTGTTTTTGATATTGCCAATTTTATGCTTGACTAGGAAAGATAATATATATAATTAGAATTCCCATTTTTACACAGCAATTTAATAACATTAAATAAAATTTCTCTGAGCCCATAAAACCCAAAAAATTTAAATTTATACAAAAGATAATTGGTTAAAATATTAATATTAAAACTACCAAAATGAGGTTAACATGAATTTATATAACTAAATTAGCGAGTCGGGTATAATTTTTTGTGAAATTTACATTAATCGTACCGATATTTATATATATGCAGTAATTCTAATCGAATTTACTTTATTTCTATTACTTTATGGGAAGTTTGCTTTATACTAGTAGGAACTATTGCTTAATTGATGCGTCTCTCTGTGGAGCTCCCCCAACACTCATTTTCACCCGTAATCACCGTGAATTGGGCCCTTTCACAGAGACGGTCGTCATTATTTGATAAGAATAAGATTTTGTATACTGTTCATCACTAAGAGTTACAAGCTACAACCAGACTTACCTATATCCTTGCTGAACAGTGTATGATCTTTTTCATTCTAAAGGAACAGTTCAACGGCTTACACAGCAACCACCTATTTCTCATGGATTTATGGTTTATCTTTTATTTTTCAATGGCCGCCCCCTTGGGTATTTTTATTTAGAGTAAATTCGTTTCGGAAATTAGTGGGGTGGGTGGAAGTGAAACCTGCGACCCCTCGCACTGGGGTCCGACTTGTAAACCACTCAACCATATCACCACACATATCTATAAACTAGTATTTTTTAATGCAATTATAGATGAGAAAATAATCAAAATTAAAGAATGATCCGATAAAATATCGTTTGTAAAAAAACGAAGAAATATATCACCGAAAGTCTAAAATTCATTGATATTATAAGCTATGCTGTCCTGGATATCATATAAATGCTATGTGTATTTTTAAATTATTGGTCTAAATATACTTGATCTTGAACTCAAATAGACCAAATTGATATCTATATAAGATTTGTATAAATAATGTATGGTTATAATTTAATTTTCTATTGAAATAGTTAAAGTTAACTGGTTTTTTTTGTCAAAACAAGATTTTGTAAAAAACTAGACTACGAGTTCTACTGAAAATTTCCGCGTGAATTAAAATAAATATCTATAAAGTAAATTAAGAAGATATTTTTAGGAATTCTGGATAGAAAATAAAGGTTTTTCAGATTTTTGATGTATTTCTATAAATTAAAAATATTAAAAAATATATAATAAAATATTGATCTTATTCTAATTATTTTAAGATACTATTTTGTGAATCTTACTTGAATTAAAGGTTTTAGGAATTTTCAAATTCATTTATCACGAGGCAAGAAACTTCTAACTAATGAATAACACAGAATTCTGTCGATAAATTTTTGAAAAACACGTCAAAGAGCTGTAAAAAATCATGGTTTTATATATATAAGATAGGATTATATAAGATTTCTTCATGTTTTTTTATAAATTCTTGAGTTATAGTTTTTTAATATTAAGAAAAGAAAAAACAGTTGTGCTTGTCTTTTATTTTCATTTTAATTTTACAAATAACTTCTTTTGTCGTAATTAGCTGTGTGAACTATTCATCACAACTCGAAATGTATTTTTTAGAATATCAGAGCTTTTATTTTCTTATGCTTTTTTAGAACTTGAAAAAGGTTTTTTCATAATAATTTAGATGTTTTTTTTACATGGGCAAAATATTATACATAGATATTAGGAACTATTTCATTTGTAACAAACAGATGAATGTAGAGCTAGTGGATTTTCTATATACACTGGTAATATTCATACTTCACGCTCTATTCACCATATTTTTACAAATTATGCTCATTTAGTGGTCCCAGTTTTCATCTGTTAGATTTCTTTTCTGTATTTCGAGCATTTAAACTAGATCAAATATTCTTTTTATCACCGATCACAAATACCAATGTAGCTTTTTTCTATATTAACCCTGTCGAATATAGAATATAAGTTTTTAATAAATTTATGTGGGTCAATATATTGTTTTTTTGTTTTAAATGAATTTTAACACTGATAGGAGATTCTGAAGTAAAAATATTTTGATATGGATCTTTACGCTTCTAATATCAAATATGATGTATTGAAAGGTTTTGTTTGGTTTTTTTATTTATAAGGTGCTAATATAAGAAACACCTGGCTGTTTATCTTAATATTTTAATCGCCTTATGAAGTTTTATCACAATATTTATCTGGTTCCAAGGAGATAGTCGTTAATTAATACATATATCTATCAATAATATATTTTATGTATTTGGGGTAGTTAGTACAAAGATTATTTATGATTTTCATATGGCATATCAACTGAAAGGAGTTAGATTTAAAGTATTGAGTTAATGTTTTTACAATAAAATCAAATGTTTTTGCTCTTATATATTTTTTTTACTAGGAATGCAATTTGTAAATAACACTAAAATTATTTTTTCTTAATAATTTTCATCTAATCAAAAGAATTTTTCAAGATGAATTATTATTTTATGGTGGCTCGATATAGAAAAGCACATAAAAGTAATAATTTTACTTTATAAAACATAAAACTTCCAAATTCAAGCATTATACCACCGTCTTCATTATATAATTACCACCATTTTGCCATTTAAAAGTATAAATGCTGTAAAATAAAGTTCAAGGAGAATAAAAACGATAAGAAACGAATTATAATATAGTTAATCATATTAAAAGCCAATATTTTTATGATATTCAAGTAACACTCCACTAATCAAAGGTGTAAAAGTCAGGTGCTGCTTAAAATCATGATAAATGTTTGTTTGATATTACTTTTTAGCTTGGATTTAGAGATTTATACTATTTACTGATTTATAGTGAATTTTTTTGATTTATTTTGTTTTTGGTTTTAGGGGTAATTTTTCTATCCGTGGTGCATATTTGTTAATTAAATATATTCTTGCATCGAAATTTTAGCACTTTATTTGGCAATTCAGCAAGCCATTTTCATAAAAAAATTTTTTGTGTTTTTTGCAACATGTTTTCAGATCTTCCCCTCATAAGTACAGAATATGCTCAAATCAGTGTTCTAAAACAAAGATAAATTATCATGAAATTTTTGCCAATTATGATGGATGGCTCCAAATTATTCAATCTAATTAGCCATATTTGCGATTTTAATATTAATTCAGCAACACTCTTTCGTAACAAACATAAATCCAAATATTTCTTTTAATCTAATAGTATATGGTGTGCTCTTTATATTGTTCTTAAGCTTCATGGAATAAAATTTAAAATTAAATATATTGTAATACTAAATAAAATAAGCTGGTTTCGATAGTTCAGTATACATTATCAGAAAAAAAGAATATCAACCTCGTAGTTTGGTTTATTTAATCAAAACAATGCATCATCTATATTTAAACATCTTTTTAAAAAAAAATTGACGATTATTATCTTCGAAATAGTATGTTTTTTTTGAGTCACAGGCTGATATTATTAACTAAATGTCAATGGTGCCTATTTTATTTAAAAATACTTTATAAAACTATTCAATATATATGATGCACCTGTTTTGCAAAAAAAATCGAAATATACGCGTGATTTATAATGTAATGATGGAATTATAGCTGTTTTTTTCTCGCGGTTTGTCACAATTTTTTTTTATAAATCATTGCGTTGTTTGTTATTAAATAAACTATGTTTTCGTAAGAATACACTTTCGGATGAATGTAGCCCCATAGTTGTTTATTTTGGTTTTATATAAAATTTATTTGATAGAAATTGAGACAGAAACGCATATTGGTCTAATGAGTTACGCTTACAAGATCAATATTTTTAGACCAAATGAATTAATTTTTACAATTATATACAAAATATAGATAAGTGATAAAGAAAATATCAGTGATTGTGATGTGTTTCTAAACATTTTAACAAAATTTGTTAAAAGTTTATAGAATGAATCCGATTATATTTTGAAATTCTATAACTATGCCTAAAACCTCCGAAAAAATATGCCATAACAGCTGTTTATGCATAATTTATTATATATCGTGCATACTTGAGTCTTGTATACTTATATAATATAATTTTCGCTGGTCCCTGAAAGCCATTATAGCTTTTAGATATTACAAAGGCATTTTTTCTATCCACTAAAATTCATGCGTAATCAGTCAAATTAATGAAAAAAGAATACATGAACTTTAATTGCTAAAAAAATTACAAAACTCATATTAATAATGTTCGTGAATTAAAATAGTGAACTTTCTTGTGTATTGCAAGATTTAGCGCTTAATAATGTGCCTATAGAATCAAATATTCCTTCAAAAATGGAAAAAAGATTGACATTTAGATCTCATAGTTTATAGAAAAGGATCTTTTCGCTGTAAAATATACTTTATGACGTCTTAGATCCATACATATAATTGTATTAATAACGAATTAAATTTTTCTTAGAAACGCCTACATGCATGTCTGATATTTAGCTCATATGATTTTTTAACGCCTATAAAAACCATATAACTTTTTACTTTTTTAATTTTTTATCTTAGCATTCGATTCGAACATTTTTATGTAGAAAGCTATAAAAAGCAAATATGTAAAATGTAAATAAAATAAAAGGTTGTTTACCTAGTTAAATTGATCACATACATTAAATCTTGTGCAATTATCATATTTATATAAACTTTCAATGGTAATTTAAAATTTAAAATGTAAATTATATCTCAATAACAGATTCAAATAAATACATCGTAAATATTTAATTTTATTGTATTTAAAAATAGATTTTTAGATATAATAATACAAAATTTAACCATCAAAACTAAGTTCCTAGGGCTCTACGTAGTGTTTATTGAAACAAAATCATGGATAAATTAAGACATGCTTATTTCCTAAAAAAAAATATAAAAAGGATTGGGATTTTCTAGATCACGATAACAAGAATTTGAATTTACAAAAAATTTTGCCTATTTTTTTAATCTTATGCAAAAGATGAAGTGAACGTTGTGTTTATATTTTTCAAAAATATTAAACGATCATTTATCTGTTACTTTCTTTAAATGGATTTAGATCTTGCTGTATATTTACAAAAATTCGCATAAGCTAATACGGTTTTCGAATAATTTTTTGTTTAGCTTATAAGCCAAAAAGTAATTACATGCGATCAATAATGTCATAAAAACACGATAAAAATAGGAAAATAGTTATAAGAAAATAAATAATTCCTCTAAAACTACCATCAATTTTTTTTGCGCGATAATCATTAATTTTTTAAAATTTTCTTTGGATATTCTAAATCCTTATTGTTCAGACAAATTTTTATCAAAGCTTATCGATTTATGTTAAATTTTGGAAATCATCATAGAAAAGTGAAAAAATACACCTTAAATATGTAGCATAATTAAAATATATAATTTCTACTTAATAAACTGATACTTATTAAAGACTTTAATTTTTTTGAAAGATTTATTTTAATTTATACATATTTCTACAAAAATAAACTATAAGCAAACAAATCATTTTTAAATAATCCAAAATCCATAATATTTTTTAAAAAATGAATCTAATATAGCATTAAATCAAAGAAATTTCTGTTTTTTAAGCCATACTATACCCATATTAATATTAAAGATCAAATTTTTACGATTAATATTCCTTTAAAAGAAATACCTTTGATATTTAGCATATTGAATTCGGAATTTAATCTGTATAAAACCAGCTATTTTCATCCAAAATGCGCACGGTGCGAATACCTTTCTTCAGATCAAAAATTCAAATTGATTTCAAGGGGTAATTTGCATATAATAAAAGATTAATCCTTCGAATGTAGGCTCTGCTTACACGCTTTCAGAATTAATTTGTAAAGTTGAATAAATCTATGGTTTTTTTATATAATTCCATGATTTTATCCATTTAGACTATTTATAGAAATCAAAACTTGATAAATGCATATATATAAAGATAACACAATAAATCGCTTTTCTAATAAATCCTTTGATTCATAAGTTTTAGCTTTAAAATTTTCTCTTTTTCATGTGTTCACCAGTGTATATTGGTAAATATTAAAAAATTTAACTTAAATATCTACAATTTTTGCTGTTGATTGAATATAATTTTGTATTTTTTTGTTCTTATAATTTCACATTGAGTTTTCGTAGTTGCAAAATTATCGATAATATAGTTTTTTAAGTCATTTATCCAGTAGAATTATAATTCTAAGGTTTTTGACTTTCAAATGTGTTATTTAAAAAAATACTATAAATAATTACATAAAATTAATTGCCAGTAAAACAAAAATGCCGAATAAAAATATATGGTTCGATGAATCCAATTTGAATTAGAATTGGATGAGACGGAGTCTAGTAAGAATTTTAATAAATTCTAATTTAAAGCCCAATTTGTATTTTTATAAAATTGAATTTCTTCTTTCTCAATATGATGTGAATAAATGTAAAGATATAGCTTATATGTAAAATAAAATGGTCAATATACCAAAAAACCATATAAGTACATTTTGAATTAGTAAACAGCTTTTAAAAATATAAAAAACAATTTTGGGCGCTAAAAACCTAATATATTTATGTGCAACACACCCATAGACGAAAATATTCCAGATACTTTATGCCTTTTATTTCGGAATATTTTTAGATTATAAATGTTTTGTGTGAATGTGAAGTCATGTATTTATTTTTTATTTATTTATTTATTAATCTTATATCGGTATTTGTGCACTTATTAGTTATCATTGTTGTAAAATGTGATACAGTGTACCTAAAAAAATCACAATTAAGAAAAATAGCTAAACTAAAAATACGAAAGCAAACAAAAATTGAGTTTGTAATGTTTTTTCAAAGAATTTTCGTGCGCAATATATCCAACAAAAAAATTAAATATATTTTTTGCCTGTTTTTTTAATTTCATTATATAATGCTGTTCTTAGCCTGGTATTTTTAGTTTATTTATGTTAAAAAGTTAGTTATACACACTTAAATATATTTGAAAATTTTTATTTAAAGAAAAAAAGGAAACGTGTGCAATTCTATATATATAAAGACCATAAAATATTTTTTTAAAATAACACTGGCCTGTCTTTACATAGATTTTCTTCTGATAAATGGCGTATTCTAGTAAAATCACATAAAACTAACACTAAGAAGTATATGTTTAAAGTCATTAAATTACATCCTAAAATAGAATGTAATAGACATAAAATACTACAAGTAGTATATAATTAGCTGAATATGACAACGAAAGCAGAAGCATATTTTTAAAAAATAGAGAGGCATATCGTGCGGATTAATAAAATTGAGGGGGTAAAATACAGCCTTAAAGTTGTAAAGATGATTAGATTGAAAGAAGCATGTTTAAATCTACTATTATAGAGAAATAGAAGATTTTACGAAAAAAATAAATAAAGTGAAGAATTATATAGCTCACTAATACTAAATAAATAATATTGAGGAATTAATAATATATGAATTTCATTTTTAATGTAATCTTTTTTTCGAATTATTATTTAGAAAACAGTAATATTTTCCAATAATATATTTAGATAAGGGGTATCTCTTTTCTAGCCTGCTTTATTTGCATAAATACTGCATCTAATTATTCGAATGATACAACATTGTAATTACTTAGCATAAGTATTGCATAGAAAAATATTTGGTTAATTATCGAACTTTATGGATAATACATATTTCAGCGCAAAAAATAATTGGTTGTTATATATTTTTTAATATTAGTTTTAGTAAATTATACAATACCCAAATTAATTAGATCATTTTGCGAAAAAGGAATGTTAAGTGTAATTATAAAATCAGAAAATTTTAAAGCCCCCAATTATTTTTTATGAAAGGCTGTATTATGGGTATATATTCGAAATGCGGGTTCAAAAGCAGCAAACTTATGCAGAAAATAATACATAATCCTTCTCTTGTCAATTCAATAGTAGATAGAAACATAGTTAATTACAGTGATCTCTTCTTAAACTCTTCGTGTTTATATTTAACTACAGAACTAATGAAATCCCAGACAGTCCGTGAAGCCATCTATTATACAGCAAAATTTTCTTTAAAAAAACACAATAAACATTATATTAATGAATTGGTAGACAGGACAATCACTGATTTTAATCTAAAGGATGTTGAAAATACATATATTAAAAAAATCACAAAAGGCAATTTTTTGGGGTTATTATGTTGTATAGAACTAGTGAAGGAGAAAAATATTTTATTTATTGATCTTCCAGTTCAACCTTGGATTGATTATATTACAAGACTAGATTTCGTATTAGCTTTGCAAAATATTTCTCAAAGAGATGGTAAAATAATAATATTGGCATTAGATATAATTATTATGACTGAAATACATATACTAGATAAATATTTATGGATAAGGGATGAACAAACCTTGTTATTAGGCGATATGAAGAGTCTAATTTCAAATAAGATTTACTACTTTCACACAGGCGATAAAATAGCATCATACCAAAATGTGCAAGATCCATCAAAAAAAATCGATAAAAAGGTGAAGGATTTTTATGACTTATTTGAAGTATCTGATTATCATGTGTTGAATGTTTTAGAATATAATAACGTCGAAACAAACGAAATCAAACATGAATCTTTTTGTAGTTTTAATGATATTAAAACTCTTTTGGAGCGTTTTTTTGTGATAGAATATAGAGCCTGGTACTATAAAATTTTATTTTGGCTATATTTATATGTTGCAATGCCCGTATTCGGCACAATTTTGATTTCAAAAACGAAAATAAATGGATCCCTGTATAGCCTCATATTGAAAAGTTACCCCACATTACTCAATATTAATAGAGAATTTTGTATGAACTATATAATTTTCAACCGTGTTGTATGTTTTACAAGCGCGGTCTTTTTTCTGTTTGGAGCTTCTTTATTTTTCATGGTTACAATCTTTAATAAACGATGGAAAGAGCAGATAGATATCGATCGCGAGAATTTTTTTTATACGCCATTATCATATATAATCTATATTTATATTGTCAATTGGCTAGTTTTTTTCCCATCATTTATTGCTTTCTTTGTAATGAGTTTCGCTTGGGGTGTATCCTTTAAAATGCCACTATTGATTTTACTTTTTGTCCTTTTTATGCCAATAATAATGATAACGCTTGGAGTTTTCATGTCCATATCAATTTATCCGATTCGATTTTACATGGGTTTAATTGTTATTATGTTTTTTACCATGTTTTTCCCTGCTCATTGTTTGATATATCCTGAATACTATTCAAGAATTGATAGAAAAGATTTTATATTTCATCTTATGCTTAAATGTTATGGATATGTGACTTTTTCTATGGTGTATTGGAGAGTTTTTATTCATTATTCAATATATAAATTGTTTATAAAGGAAATTTTTGGAGAAAACAATGAGTTTCGGAACGTACTGATGGGATCATATCATTCAAACTATCAAATTCCCCTTTCTATACCATTAATATCCCAAGAATTACCTTTAGAATCGATATATTATATATTTTCAGGAATAATGATATCAAAAATATTTTTCATAATTTACTACTTAAGGAAAAGCTTTAGAATCCCGATTAGAAATACAAGATAGAAGTTTTAAATGGATTTATTTATTAAAAAAAATTTCTAGATTAAATCATCATATGTCTTTATAAATTTTTTTGGTTTATATATAAAAATACTTAACTATTGTAAAATTCAATTCTTAACAAAATGTAGAGCTTTTAAGAAGCAAAGAATAAACATTTATTTTTTTCCATAGATGTTTTCTGAACAAACTATTGTGAAATGAATTCTTAAAATATTATACAGCACATTAAAAACAATAAACATTTACCATTCCTCACATGTATTTCCTAATCAACTATTCTGAAATATAATTCTTTGGTTATTATAGAGCTGATTACTGATGGAAATAAAGACATTTATTCTTCCTAGCATATATGTTTCAAATGGAAAAATTTCGGGCAAATTAGATTTAACTTATAAAATTTTTACCGAGCAAAATTTAACATTGCTTTATGGAAATTTTTAGCTTAGTATCATAATATTGTGCAATGTTTATCTATCAAGACTTATTTTTTCAAGTGTTTTTTTATAATCATAAAATATTTGTGTATTTTTATACTCCTTTTTACATTCCTAACTCTTTAATTAGCTAGTGGGGTTCCAATATAATTTTTATTGGCGATGGTCTTTTAATATAAAGTTATTGGATTTTTTTATGGTCGATTGATTAAACGGCGCTATAAATAAAGGATAAAATGATCTTTCTAGATTAAATAATAGTGAATGGGTATTTTTTGAGGATATTTTAGATCTGAATAAAAAAAAATTAAGATCGACTTCTATATTATATGCATATAACCAAAATTTTTCGAAAATCCAGTGCAATTTCCTAGATTAAGTTTTATGTGTGTGTTGAGAAGAGTTAAGTCGGCTAAATGGTATATTATATAGTATGATTAAAGAGGGGATTTATTTTTAGTTTAACATGTCCATGAATATAAATTTGATGTATTTTATATGTAATTAAGAATCAATCTTGAATATAAGAACAGATTCTAAAGCAAATACATTTACCACCATATTTCCACGCAAAAATTCTTGGATTTACTTTAATAGTCACTAAGTTAATTTTAAAAAAAATTCTTCAGCCCAATCATTTATATATTTTTTTGAAATGTTGCCTTCATATATTGAATGCTTAAAGTAATTTTGAGTTCTCCAAAAATATATCTTTATCTTGGTACATTAACAATTATAGAGCACACAATTTCTTAGAAAATAAAAATTATATAATCTATTTTTTAGGTGAAATTTTGGAAGCTTTTCATTAATATATGACATTTTAAGTTGCAAATTATGAAATCGAACAGTATTATTAATCAAATCAAAAACTTATCGCAAAATATATTGTTTAAAAGTAATTTGCGCCTACACACAAACAATAATATATGAAAAACACTTATGCTGATCAGTTTTGAAAGGAGAGAATGTATGTGAGGATCGAAAGGTGCAAAAAAAGAATAATATGGTCTTCTTTTGTGTGAAATAACAAAATGATTGAGATTTAAGAAACAAAAATATATAAATAAAAGGGAATTTTGTATTTTTTATAAAGGAAATAGATGTTCATTTTTGCCACCATTATGAATAACATTTAAATTTTATGTTAAAAAAAGTTAAGGCTATTCTGCATTCCATATAAAATTTTATAAAAATTGGAACGGATCATCTAGGATCATAAATGTGATGCGTAAAGCAACTAAAGTTATTCTCAAGTCTGAAAAATATTATATATTTATATTATTAAAGGTATAACTGGTTCGTCTTTAATTATAAGATTATGGACTAGACCGGCTAAAATTCTTCTAAAAGTTTGAGAAAATGCTATAATTATTTAATATTATTAAAAACAGTAAATAATATGAGAGAGGTCTGTTTTCGCTAATACTGAAGATTATCATTATAAATCGCCAATAAAATTATTAATGCGTTTAGATAATCATAGAAACCAAGGTTTTTCATCAGAGATCGATTTTATCTAGTTAAATCCTTGTATTAATAAAAAATGGCTTTAAAAGTAATTTTTTATAATAAATAGATGATATTAATTTGACATTTCAAATCTTTTAAAAATAATTTATTTAGATATGCAGGCCGTTATATTCGAAAATCAACCATAACTATATAAATTATCATTTATAATATATATAATGAGGTTCATGTGTTTGTCTGCCTGTTCGATTATCTTTGAACACATCCAAACATGAGATGCTGTTTAACTGGAATTACGATTAAATACTACCACAAATAGTATATTATATATTCAAATCTAAAATGCTAAGAAATATGAATTATAGAACTAATAATTCATCAACTGCAATTTGCAATTAATTTATTCCAAGCTTAAAAGGAGAATCAATATATTGAAATTGAATACTTTTAAAAATTTATTCTATAACTTTCCTCAATCAAAGAGTCGACAGCGTAAATATTTTATAAAAATAATGAGTATTTATATTCGAGATACTTTTCAAATTATATTTAAATTGGCAATTTAATCATTCTTGATAAATTAGACCATATATCAGTGATGCTAGTTGTGGTTGATCAAGAATTTCAATTTTCACAATTTTAATCTAGTTCATATAGTTATAAAATTTAACTACTTTTTATAAATTTCGATAAATATTTCGAAGCAAATTTAATTATCTTTGTTGTTTTTTTCTTTTAGTGGGTAGATAGCTTGGAATTTTAGCTGAATATGAAGCATTCGATAATTATATTAGAATAGAAACAAAACGTTCTACCAGTATGTCTCATGCAAGAAACTCATAATTCGACAAGAATTTTATAATAAAAAAATAATAGATCATAAGAACATAAATGGTAATATGCAAAGTTATCGTGTAAACAACGTAGCACCTGAAGAACGAATAAGACAGATATTTAAAGAGGACTTTATGAAATTTCATCTTTTATAATTAGAAATTTTGCTATAAAATTTTCATAATCACTTGATTATCATCAATTTTTCATATATTTCAATATATATTTTTATACTGTAGGTATATGAAGTAAATATGATTCAAACTTAGATTGAAATTCGGATTTGAATGTGGCAACGAAGGAATTTAAATCTAATTTAGTGTGATTAAAATTTCAACAATTCAACAAATTTGGCATTATTTTGACACCTTCATCACCATAAAAATGATTATAGCATATCTAGTAAAACACCAAAACAGATTTAAAAAGGAAATATGACGGCTCAAAAAATTATAAATACGAACAATATCAGTAATTTATGATTTATTTTTCTAAATGCTATATTATTCTAAATTGTTTTTCAATAAGGGTTAGTTCGTGCCATTCGAATAAGATAAATTATGAAAATATTGCATCATTTAGTTATTTGATATTTGGCGATTTAGTGTCTTATGAAAAGAACTTGAAAGAATTAGACAATGAAATCAGTAAACAATGCGAATGTCTAGAAAAAATATGCATGGATGATTCTAATTCTTCGTTCTTATCGATGTGCGTGAAAATTTTTCCGGATAGTCCGAATAAATCTATTGATTTTGAACTGACAGCAAACTCTGAAATTGATATCATTGAAACAGAGGCATGTCATGATTCTAGCATTTTTTTGGACAATTTAGCAAAAAGGAAGTACGGAATGGAATCTAATCCATGGAAAGATCTGAAAACATCCGATTTTTTGGGAATAAAACGTGAAAGTAGCTTAAAATTACAAAATAAACTAAAAGAGTATTTGTGCTTTTATAATAAGAAATTTAAATGGGAGCTGTTATTGGAATTAAAATGTATAAAGAAACCTATAATTGAACAAGTGGTAAAAAAGACAATATTTTTACTTTTCTGCTTATCATCCGATAAAAATATCATTTATAAAAGGCTATTCAAGCTTTTAAACCATCATAAATATAAGAAACTCAAGTTTTTTCCTATAAAAATAGTTGAAAAAATAAGAGAGGAAATATATACCCGAAATTTGAAGCATGCAACCGATTTTAAGATATCAGATACATTCGACAATCAACTTTTAGATTTCGCTGAGGAATTAATTGCAAAATTGTACAATGATACAAGCTTTGTCAATAAAACAAAATCAGATAATATGAATGAAATAAAATACGTTCCGAAAATTTATAACGATATATATTTGAAAGGAAACGATGGACTTCAGAATTCAAATTATATTTTAGAGGAGTACATTAATGGCTTAAAAAAATTAAAAAACATCGATATGAAAAAAACCCACGCTGTTTTTATTGATTTTGATTGGAAATACGAATTAAAACGAGGCTATGTTGATGGGCCTGAAATATATTTGAGTAACTTCAAACTGTGCCTTGATTCATTTTACGAAACATTCATCGATAAAAAATCAGATTTTAATATTGTAATGGTTTTTATAGTTGAAGAAATTACACAATCTCACAAAAAAGAAAGCATAACATATGAAAAACTATCGGAATTCTATAACGTATTTGTGAATTTTGTTGAACAACATAATCATAGTGGTTTTTTGCATATTTATAAATATCGAGATATGAATCATGACTGTGATGGTGATGTTGGTGATATTTTAGTATCTATTTTCGGTTGAATTAATTCTGTAAATAGGATTGGAAATTAAATTTTAACTATTTATGACAATAAATATTATTCTTTGATTACTTATTTTAATAATAAAAATATTTATGTAAGATGATCATAGTAGAACTCTAAAATATATTTTAAAATTTTTTATATATATTTGACCGTTAAAATTATTTTTATATAAATTTATAATTTTTACTTAGAAATCTTTCATTTTCAAGCAATAGAATTACAAAGTCTTTTTTCATGAAATATTTTGAATTTCTAATCTATCATGTTTGAAAATTATTATTTTTATATCACAAGGGAATTCATATATATTTTACGTATTTTTTCCAACCAGATTCATTTTACTAACTTTTTTTTGGATTTTCATAACCTTTTTTTTTGCAGATTAATTGCTCCCCAGTTATATAATTCAAGCAATTGTTTTGTGTAAGGTGATACAGTGATGTATCGGATACAGCACTAAGTAAAAACTGCAAAATTTCATCTCTTTTAGTGTAAATACAAACTTTTAGTATTTTTACCATAATTGTATATTAACAGTTAGGAATGCCGACTGAAACAGAAACACATGCACAAACAATAGAATTGAGAAAAAGACTTGAATCGATAAGTATAGAAATAAGAAAATATATCGAGTACGATTTTAAGAAGGTAATAAAAAGAATATTAAGCAAAGTAGTTCGATAAAACAATCTAAAGTTTATTGGCTAAAAAAATAAAACCGTAAATATACGTTTTAGCATTTATGTATAGATACAGATTTTTGTAGTTCTTATAAATATACATTTTAGGTGTTTATACAATAATGCGTATTTTAGGGTTATTATAAATATATGTTTTTATTATTTTTATGAATTTACGAAAACATGAAATATCCGCTGGGGCGGTCTGTTAAAACCCAAAAGAAAAACCATTACGAGCAGAGAATAGATTAGAATACGGCTGTGCAAAACACCAAAAATGTCCGGAACAATATATGAAGCCTAGTTCGTCGAGCAAAGATATGGGTAAGTATATAGTAGTTGTGGTAGCATAATTACCAGCGACGGAAAGTAGACATCTCATATTACACCATATCGACTACCGCCTGATGCAACAGGTCTGATACACAAAGATCATGCCGGTTAAGGAAATATGATGGACCACACGCGGGGTGCATCAGATAAGCAATAAATTCTTGATAGACGTAACATTTCTTCCTAAAAACAAGTTATATATGAGTAAATAAATACGAAAATTCGTCTCCAATTTTATTATCTATATAAAAGTACATTTTAATATTATTATATGAATATATTTTTTTCTGTATTTGCCTAATGATACTAATTTTGCTAGTTTTTAAAAATATTTTTGGCTGTATTTCATATAAATATATGCTTGTCTATTTCTAACTTGTCATTGATCTACAAGTGTAAGGCAGAGATTATACCAAATGTCGCAACATGGAATAGTGTGGTAACACAATATCATAAAATGCACCTGAAAGAACCGAAAGTCAAAAACCAAATCGAGATGTCTGTCCAAACTATATATGTGAGAAATTTTTTGATCCCATAGAGCTTGAAAAGAGGATAGGAGTAAGGAATTTATATTAGATATAGATAAAATGTGTTCATGGTAAACTAATCCGACTAGTGGTGAAAAAAGCATAACACTTGTAATATGAAAATATATACACAAATAAATTTAATCTTTTACTCCTTATGAATATGATTTTTAGTATATTTATGTCTAAACATATTTTATTATCCTATAAATAAATAAATTTTAAATAATTTAAGTGTGTAAATGTATCCTTATTATGCTTCGTTCAATTTGAATTATATTATTACATTATTGGTAATCTAATAAATTATGGTAACTATGTTTGAAAAAATCAAATAAATTTAATTTATATATTATTGCCGTATGACCGAATTTATAGTTAAGCATAAAAAACCATCTGTTAATCTGGAGTCTTCTTGTGATTTGCAGATATAATAAAATTAAGGAATAATTCATGTTGAATAAATAATTGCCTTTATTTCTTTTTGTAAAAAAAATCCATGAGCATAAGAATGGAATCTTAATGGCAATATATACATCTTTAAACCAATTATAAAATGAATTTTTTATCCAATAGAATGGTTTCTAAAAAAGTGTACTTAATTATGTACAAAAAATTAAAAAAGTGCACAAAACTTACAAAAATAAAAAACATAAGAGGTATTTTAATTTGTAAAAATATTTTGTGCTGCTTGTATGTCCTTTAAGAGCTCTATAATATGTTAATTGTTGAAGATAATCTTATGTACCTTTATTCTATCTATTTTTACATGAATTACCTAATTCAAGTTTCTATAGGAATATTTTTGATGGACTTGTGACTTATAAACTTACAATTTCATATTATTTTTTATAAGAAAAAAATGAAGGAAATTGATGAGGGGTTCGATTTAAAAAAATATCAAAGTTCTTATATTGTATATATGAATTCGAGTTAAAAGTTAGCTCTCTCCTTTTTCTGCTAGTATCTCTTTTAAGCATTTGAATCCTGGTTCACAGTAAATATTGATCAATAAAATTGCTAAAATATCGGTAAATATAGAATCCAACGGTGTTATATTGCAGTGAAATTCTTTGCGGATAATTCTTCATAAATAAATATGGTTTTTGTCGAGTATAAACAGCACTTTTCGAATTCAGTCACAAGTATTTATTTTTGTTGCTTAAATTGTATATTCACATAAATATTTGAATTTATTCTTCATAATTTTAAGAACACAAGCAAAAACACGGTTTTTTAAATAAAGTAATTTACCTAGTTTCTACCAATATAGTCCTTATGAATTCATCATTTCAATCTAAATTATTCTTATAAATGAATCGAATCTTATTTTTTTAAGATTTTAATAAGTATGACTTTATATTCAAACGCCATATTTTCTGTATTTGAATTTTATTCATCAACACAATTATATACCCTTAAAAAAAAATACAATCTTAATGATACTATAAAAAAGCATAAGACATTTTAAATCACATATTTAATGTTTCCTTCGAGCTATAATTTTTTTATAGAACTTTTAAATAAAATATTCCCATTAAATTTTTATTCTGGATATAAATTTATATAAAATATAGATCTTTTCTTGTATAAATTTTATTCTAAGAGTGATTATATTTCGTCGCCAGTTTGCAAAACAAAAAAATATGGATAAATTTATATCATTTTTATTTAAAGATAAATATTCCAAGATTATTTTTTTTCTTAAAATTTAAATTCTTGAATTTAATTTTTGATAATTCCGTACAATAGAAAGTTTCAGCTTAGTTTAATAAGATTTTTTACCATTAGTTTGGTATCGTATGACAGTAAAGAAAAACTTTTGGTTAACTAACGCACCTAAAGAATATATATGGTTTTTATGTTGTATGCACATCTACAAAGGTTTTAATGTTTTATAAACCAAAAAAAAACGTTAAGAAATTATCGAATTTATAAGTTAAATAATCGAACTTCTTTGAAGATAAGAACATCAAAAAAATTCCTTAAAACTTATTTAGATTCCAATAATACTGTGAATGATTTCTATGATGTAAATAAAATATACTTATTGGGATATAATAATTATAAATATATTACGTCTAATATTTTAGTGTTATAATAAATATATTTATATTTAAGATTCAGAACAAACTACTTTTTATTTTGATTCAATTAAAATTAGCGAATTTATTTCCACTAAAGGGTAGTATAGCCACTGTTTTTATTTCATTTACAGGTATTTTATATCAATTAAATACCTTTTAACCTGCATTTCTTCAAATTTTCTGTTATTTAACTGATGTTTGAAAGATATTATAAATTTTGTGCTGTAATATACATAAAATAAAAATCATTCCTGTGATCATGAATTTTGTGGCAAAAATGTGCTGAAAAATACATTAAATACATCTTTATAGATTTTTAATTAAAGAAAATTAAATTTGATAACATTTAAATTAAAATGTGGCCAAAAAGTAACAATTTTTTTTTACATTGCTTCTAAAAAAACCATCTTGCTTAAATATATATGATGCATTTCTCAAAGACAAAATAGTAAATTCTATAAAAAAAAATTAACCAAAGAAAAAATTACCGATATAATATATAGTTGCAATAAAATCGAACATAATGACACCAAACTTTGCCGTAAAAAATCATTAAGAATTATTTTTTTATCTATTTTTCAGCTCAAAAGATATAAACACATATGTGATTATTATAAAATACAGTTTGAGGATTCGAAAACGCCTTGTAATGAATAAAAACATTATGTATCTACAATGCATTTTTAAAAACCTAATCACCACCAGATATATTTTCATTATTGTAAACCTATTATGGAATATTTCTAAATGATGCTGCATATAATATTATTTTCTTTCATCTGTATGAGTTAATAATTTCTGTTGTGTTTATTATTTGAAATGATGAATATGTGAGTGGTATAAGAAATGTATTAGAATTAATTTAAGAATACCTTTATAATTAGAATAAGAAATTATTGAATTTCGTAAATTTGCATATGCTATTTTTACTGATCATTATTTTTTCATAGTTTCTTGGTAATTATATTAAACCTTTGAATGACCATCTTATTTTTTAAATTTTAAAATACTATTTTTATTTATCATGATACTCGCATAATTTCTTGGCAATAACATTTAAGCTTCGACTAATAATTTTATTTTGTATACAAATACTATTTTTATTGATCATGATACTCGCATAATTTCTTGGTAATAACATTTAAGCTTTGACTAATCATGGTATTTTGTATGTATATACTATTTTTATTGATCATGATACTCGCATAATTTCTTGGTAATAACATTTAAGCCTTGAATAATCATTGTATTTTGTAGTCTATCAATGGTCATTTATCAAGTTCTGATGACACATAACTATCCGGAATTTCTATAAAATTTCAATTTAAAATAGTGAGCTGATTATTTAATACAAAGTAACCCCAATAATGTATTTACACCTTTATATATACAATAAATTTGTAAATATTTACAAAGTAAAAATACTTTAAAATTAGCGTGATTTGTTATTCCAGAACATTTGGTGATTTTGTAATGTCAAAAATATCTTAAGAATGATCCTATCAATTCAAATTCTCATTAAATTAATTAAATGATGACATCAAAAACTAATACAATAATAGATTACTAAATTTCTGAAAAATTAAAAACCAAGGTATCTAAGGATTCATTAATGTTTACAAAGAAATTGTCAAAATAATAGAAGAAAAATAGTGTTAAAAATCACTAATGGGTGATCTTGATGATTAATTAATGTTCACAAAGCTTTTCTCAAAATAATTAAAGAAAAATAGTGTTAAAAATCACTAATGGGTGATCTTGATATTTAATAAATGTTCAAAAAGCTTTTCTCAAAATAATTAAAGAAAAATAGTGTTAAAAATCACTAATGGGTGATCTTGATGATTCATTAATGTTCACAAAGCTTTTCTCAAAATAATTAAAGAAAAATAGTGGTAAAAATCACTAATAGGTGATCTTGATGATTAAATAATGTTTTCAATATCATTAATGTAATATAAATCAATATATTTGCTCTTTGGATTATATAACTAGGGAATTAGCAACTATAAATTTCGAAAGTAAAAAAATTTAAGTGTAGTGTCTTTTCTATTAATTATTTATTTATTGGTAAAAGCTATCTGTTATATGTTTTCAAGATTTAAAAATAAAATGTGGAAATGTTTTGAATCTAGTCTGAATATCTATTATTTTACAATATTGTCGATATGGTATGTTTTTTTATTGGTTGATAATATTTTGCGTATTACGTGTAAGCTAATCTCGATACAAGAAAACATTTTCAATTCTATTCGTTATAATTGGCTTAATCTATCGCAGCCAAATTCAACTTAGAGATATGATTTTGAATTATACGATTCGCTTGGAGATCATAAAAATTTCAAAATTTATCAATAATAATTAAGATAAGCTCGTCCAATTATGTTGATCACAATTTATAGATAGAATTCGACTTTCTTATCTTACTTTGTATTTTATTGAATATCGCAACATTTTATTGAATAGTATATTTATTTCTTTTTTTGGAGGTCAATATAGAGCCACATAATAAAACTAAACTCCTTTTCATATTTAATTTATTATATTATTAAATAAGAAAACACCCTCCTTATATATTTTTTAATCAATAGTAATCTTGTGATAATAATATCTGTCAAATTGGCAATTCCAATATATATTAACATAAAAAATTCAATATTATTAAAAAATTCATCCCTTAGATAAAGAAATAAGTTGGAAATTAAGCAAAGATGATAGCAATATTTTTTTCAATCATGGCACTCCTGAGCGGATTTGTCTATTTCTTTGGTTTGATCTCACTTCTGGTAAAAGAAAAATTCGGTCTTTCCGAACCTCTGGTCGGCACATTATTCGGAATGCTTATTGCTTTCATACAAAAATCAGAAATATTAGAAAGATTCGTGATGTTTATTGGTGGATCTGAATCTCTGGGGAATATTTCAGAAACTGTTTCTTTGAATGAAAATCATAAAATCACGTCTATTGGAACTTTTATGAAAGAATTGTCCAGGATTGTTGTTTCTATGCAGGTCATTGCGGTTGGTTTGGCCGTACCAAAAAATTATATGTGTAAAGAGAAAATGAGTCTCTTTATGCTCCTTGTTCCGATTATGATACTTACATTCGTCGCTTCAAGTTTTTTGGCTTATATTATTTTGGATGTCCATCCAAATATTGCTATGATTATTGGTGCATGTGTAACTCCAACAGATCCAGTTCTAGCAGCTACTATAATGAAAGGAAAGTTCGCTTCGAAATATATAGCAAGCCATTTACGAAATTTGCTAACCGTTGAGTCTGGCGCTAATGACGGGCTTGGAAGTCTTTTACTCGCATTTTCTCTTTTTAGTCTGCAGAAAAATAAGACTAGATTTGTTCTTAAAACAATTTTTATCGATATTATTCTCAGTATTTCTATCGGCGCTGCTCTCGGTTACTTCGGCAGAAAAGCACAGATTTTTTGTAAAAGAAGAAAATGGATCGATAAGGAATCAATTCTCGTTTCAATGCTTTCTCTCGGTATATTTGTAACTTCTATAACCGCTCTATTTCATAGTGCTGATATTCTTGCATCGTTTGTTTGCGGAATGTTTTTTTCATGGGACCAATCCTTTATCAAAGATATAAAAGATAGTCATTTAATCGAAGTTGTCGATCTCTTAATCAATCACGTTTTCTTTATACTGTTCGGATATCTGATAAACTGGAAATCCTTTCAAAACAAATTTTTAATTTACATCTTCGTTGTTCTTTTTGTTCGTAGATTACCCTTTTTCCTTGCCCTTAAAGGTTTCGTATCTCAGTTAAAAAGTTTTAGAGAAGCTGTTTTTGCGGGATACTTCGGCCCTGTAGGTGTTGGGGCTATTCTTTTCGCTTACCATGGTTATGAACAAATGGCTTCCGCTAAATTGCCGGGAAGCGAAGAGTTCCTTCCCCTTATCCAATTTGTAATACTTGGATCTATTGTTGTTCACGGTGTTGCGGGCCTCGTTTTAACAAAAATTATTGGTAAAGATAAGGAATATAATCCAGATGACAGTGAATATGCAACAGAAAGTAACTTCACAAACGAAGAAATGCCCCAGCGCCTTAAATAGCACCCTCATGTTTTACCTCGAAATAATAAATAATAAAATCTTTAAATATACTTATTATGTTTCTAAAATATTTCATATTTTGTCCTATACCTAAACAAGGCAAATATAACGATTGTGATGCAATAATCATGTGTCGATTAAAAGCAACTCTTTACAATTTTAATTTAAAAATTGCGCTTTCTTTAAATAATCAAGGTTTTTTATCTAAAACAAAAAAAATATATGCGTGGAATAAAAAATTGAAGGCTTTATGTTATAAAATATCAAAATATGCAAAATTTTCTCTTTGAGACTTAAATGAAACAAAAATTGAGGGTCATTAACGTTTTTTTTTGCATTTACAGAAAAAAATGTTAACAATAAAATTGTTTGAACCGAGATTTCATCAGATAAAATGATTTGTAATCTCAAATAAATCATAAGAATACTATCAAATCTGCAACAAATAAATTTTAAAGGTGAATATTCATATAAACAGATAAGAATTAAAATGATAGTGATTTTTGCTTAATTTTACAAAAAAGATTAATATTATAAAATATTCTTTAAAAAAATGCATGGAATACATGTCAATATATATAAAATGTTAAACACGTTACTATATTATATATGGAAATATTCTATTAATGTGTTATAGATTATTGATTGGAAGCAATACTTTTAATTTTTTTACCTTGGATATAGCATCAGCTTTTTTTTAAAGATAAAATCTACGTTAATATTTAATAAAATGTACAATTCAAACACATTAGTAGTTTTTCGGGTGCCTGTAAAAATAAATAAGTAACTAATTTCCATTCAAAAATCATGAATCTATCACTTTAAATAAAAAAGACTATTTTAAAGCGTTGTAATTTTTCATATTTTGTAATTTGCCTTCTTGTTGTTACTTTACATTTTTCCCGGAAAGCTTTAAAGTTTAGATTTCCATTATTTTACATGAATTTAGTAATAATGGATTTAAAATCAATGCATAAATACGCATAAAACAATAAAATACCTAAATATTAAAACACATACATTCTATCTATAAAATCTTTTTGCTATATTCATACTTTTATCAAGCTTTTTCCTTGAGATGATCATTTGAGATAAATATCGGAAATCGGCGTTTGATACAATCGTATAGAAAATTCTCAATACAATATGCATTATCAAGGTATCCATGGGTTAAAGCATTCAATAAATGTGTATGTAAGTAAATTTTACGAAAAAAATATGACCAATGAATTTTACGCGCTTGCTATATATTTTTCAATTTAGTTTATGTCTTTAAACCTGGAATTCGAGTATTTTAATAATCTATCGGATTTTATACTTTATTGGTATAGAATTATGTCAGTTTTGTATTATACATATAATATTTTTTTCTGTGTTAAATTCTTACTTGGCAGAAACTATTTAAGAATAAGAATTTTATTCGGTAAGTTATCACAATACAAACAAAAAATGATTCATCCATATATCACGGAGAAAAAGCAATGAAAGTCCATTTATTTCTTATTCATACTTATATTTTGTTTTCATATCATATAAAATGTATTCTTTATAATTTATCTTACGGATATTTTTTCTTTATGTGTAACTGAAATTTACGTAATAGTTAGTGTTTCATCAAAATCCATTTTCCATTCTTTGATCCTTATACTATATTTTGTTTTTCATATCTTTAAACTGTATTTTTTTTAATTTATCTTACGGGTATTTTTTCTTTATGTGTAACTGAAATTTACATAATAGTTAGTGTTTCATCAAAATCCATTTTCAATTCTTTGATCCCTATAAATATAATTGTTTTCATGCTTAGTTTCTAATGGCAGATTCCAGATAAAATGGGCAATTTTATCTTGTATTTTTTAATCAGATATAGTAATGATTAATTCTATAAATTTCAAAGCTATTATTTATGTAATAATTCCTATGAATTTAACAGAAATTTAATTTTTTGATTTTTTACCAGTAAATTACACAAAATGTTATTATATTTAGAAATGTTGCATCCGTGTCACAAGAATGAAAGAAATAAAAAATTATATTAAAAAAATATAGTAACATCAATTTTAAGTGGAACTCTTATACCATGACTTGTGGTTTTACAAGAGCAAATTATATTCTACCCCTTTTTTTAATTGATGAATTTCATTCGATCGCCCTGTTACATTTAATATCAAAAAAACTACCCATCAGAAAATTCAAAACTGCTTGATGACACATAGTGCTAAATAAAATTTGTGATTTAGATACAAGTTCAAGCAAAAATTTATAAATTGTGCAAACGAAGAATGGTATAGGATCTTATAAAAATATTTAAATATTATAAAATATTTATAATCCCCAGAAAGGTAAATTCTACAAAGATTTTTTCTCATAAAATTAAAATCAAGGGGGCCTTTATATCATATATATTGCTTAATATGTTGACAATGAACATCATAAACCCCTTTTAATATCAAATCACTACAAATGGTAAAAAAAGGAGTATTGTTCATTTAAATTCAAAAGGGGAAGCTTTCATTATGCCTAACAAGAAACCAAGCACATTTCATGTACTTTCAGATGATGAAACCATAAACCGATACGGAAACATATTTAGCGATCCCGATATTACTTTTTCGGATTCCACAATCGATAGCGATTGTATTAAACAACAAGATATCCCCAAGAAGATTGATACCATCGATAAGAAGGGGGCATTTCCCTGTACATTCTGTGATGCCGAAAGTTATGATGAAATAGATTATATTGAAGAGTGTATGGATGAGGAATCACGCGAACAAGCACAACAATTGGGTGTGAAAATGCGGAATAGATTTGATATGCCGGAATGCGCTAAGTGCTCTAAATATATATTAGAAAATCTTGGAGTAGATGAATTTGCACTAAAAAACAATGATTATAAACTGGAGGATGTGTTGGATTATATTGTAGGCGATGATAGTGGTTGCAAAACTGTGGAAATTAGCGGTAGTATCAGTGAAAATAATCATGATTATATGAAATTTTCAGCGATTTCAGAATCTAGTAACAATATACAAACACCAAACATAAATGAAGGTAAATTTTATAATCGCGAATTCGAATACTCTACCAAATCTGTAAAAACGAACACTAAAGATTTCGTAGAACAAAATATATCGAAAAACGAATTAACTTTAGAAACCAATATAAATGATATTGTTGAGGTGACAATAAGTCCACAAAGAGATAACTTAAACGACGAAACACAATCCGAAGTCTTTATAATAAGCACATCAGATCATGATCTTGAAACACTAAATAATTTGAAGGGGGATAAACACTTTTTGATAAGTACCCAGAACCTTGATGAAATATCTACGGGAAAAAATGGTGAAGAGTTCAAACAAATACAAGAGGAAATAGAATTGAACTTACCGACAGAAACGGAATCGATCGAAGAATTGTTAGAAGGCGTTAAACAAGAGGTGAGCTCTCATGAGTGTGATGCTACCAGCAATAAATTTCAAGAATCACAATTAGGTCTGAGTTCTGTGAAATATTATGGAGCCAAGAAAATGGATGTGGTTTTACCGAATTTATTGCGCGATGACACTTTATGCTTAAAAAATTTCAAATTAAAAGAATCAAAGGATCCAATGCTTAATGATAACGGATTTTTAAGTGCATCTGCTGCAGATATAAAATCCTTAAATAGTTATCATGCATCTTCCACTGCCTTAGACACTTTCTTCGACAAGAGCTTAGATGCCATCTCTCTCATTTCACTAGATACGAGTGGAAAGGAAGACACAACAGCAAAAAATATAAGTCAAGAAACGATAAAATCATCAAAACTTTCATTCAAAGAAAATGATGTTCCACAGATGGTTACAACTATATTCCAAAAAACAAATGAGGATAATAACTCTAAATATACGCATGATACTGAAATACATCAAACTAAAAATGAGGCAAGAGAAACAATTTATAGGCCATTAAGAAGAATGGATGATATTTTAGAGGAGCACAGGAAGAATCTTAAAATAAACACATTTGTTATGCAAGACTCATCATTGAAGCTAAAAACGAAGAAATATGAAAATTACAAAAAAGTTGATACTAATAAAACTAGAGAAGATTCTAAAAACAGTGATGTAACAGAAAAGAAGAAGTTTGGTGTGGCATTTGGTCCAAATAAAGTAGAGGGAGATGCTGAAAAACTATTAATTGAAGCCGAAAAAAGAATTCAAGCAGAATCAACGAATCCATATAATCTGCAACAGGCACCAACATATGAAGGAAATCGAGTTCGTAGACATGTATTAAGACATTTTGAGAAAAAAAGTTTCATTGAAGATCTAATCAGTTTCAATGACATGAAACTGGACACTATTTATGGTAAATTTTATAAAAAAGGTAGATCTGGATCATGGCAACATAATTGGTTTCAATTAAAAGGAACAGAACTAACATGCTATAACGGAAAAACTAGAAATAAAAAAGAGATAGATCAATCTCCTGAGATAGGTAATGTAGAAATTAAACTAAGCTCAGGGGATGAGTATTCACTTACAAAGAAATATTCGATAAACATACCCGATTTTAAAATTTATATAGCTAAAAATCTTGATAAAAGAAAAAGTTGCATGGGAAAGATTGCAAACAAATTAAGAATTAGAAAAAAAGATGATGATCTAGTCGGGCTTGAAAATATTCGAATTGTAAATATTTTAAACCGTGATAAAGAATATAAAATAGCATACTTGAATATTTTAAATAACAAACATGAGTCATTTACTATACCATTTCTTGAAATACATATGATTGAAAATTCTGAGAAGGGTGCAAAATATTGTTATAGATTTGATGATATTACATTGTTTTTGAAATGGATTATTGCGATAGGGTTGAGATCTGGCAAAATTGTATGGCCTATAGACTAAATATGAAAAAAGCAATAAATTATGTTATTTTTTAATTTGTAGTTTTTTTATTTATAATTTTTTATTATTTATATATTACTATCATTATAATTTTAAACTTCAATTTCGTTAAAATAAATTATGTCACTGCAATAAAAAATAATTACGAAAGCAAATGTAAGAATAGTGTTTATTGGGAAAAGTATAAATGCCATCAGTATTTTTTCCACTCTATCTAATGAAAATACCCATTGCTTATCTACAATGTTTTATGTAATCCTAACCTCAGTAAAAAGTATATTTTAAATTTCAGTGGTGCATAAACCCAGATAAGATATGATTTATGGACTTTTCTCTGTAGTTGAACTTTGATACTTAAAAGATTAAATTGCGACATTTAAAGATTTACCATAAAGATATACGATATCGAGTACCCTTGTAAAATATTTTACTGTGTTTATCGTTATTTTTTGATTGCATAATTACAAAAAATGTATTTTTTAAAAACATGCAGCTATAAATACAGCGTTTAATTTTCCATAAAAATTTATACTTTATTATGTTTCCCATCTAAAAAATAGTAAAAGAGAATATATCATAAATTAGTAAAGTTTTGTTTTTTTTTACTTTTAGTACACAATTAAAGATTTTATTGAAAAATTAAAACAATCGATAGAAATAAACAGGTCTTATTATATAATAATAATAGTTCATAAAGGTATTTTCTTGTAAAAGGTGTAAAAAATATTAAAATTAAGTAAATTTAATAAAAAAACATTTTATAATGGTATTTAACATTAAATATGTGTAAAAAATAACAGAAATATGGGATTTAACGTCAAAATATCTTTTTTATGGTGTTTATATTTAGACTAAAAATGATAAGATTAATGAATTTATGAAAAAATATTTTATAAAAGACATTTTCCTGGCATTTGATCAAAAAACAGGTAGAAATTTGTGTATTTAATGTTGAAATTTTTTTTTTCTGGTGTATATATTTCAATTAAAATGAGAAATCATACATATTTAATTTAATATAAACAGACATTATAGAGTAAAAATACTAAAATTAAATGTACTTAATGAAAATGTTTGCAAAAGGTAAATTTATTACAAAGAAAAAAAAGAAGCTTAGCTAATTTAACTAAAATAATTATGTAAACAAAAATTTAAACAAGAAAAATTAAACACGAGTTTTGGTGAATAATTTTTTAGTTTATATAAAAACATATGCATTCAGAGGAGTTTTTTTATTAATAACCAATAAAATTATTTTTTGTAATTATTGAAATTTGGCTAAAAATAATCAGAAATACAAATTACGTGTTTTATTTTTTTTATGACTATTAAAATAGATAAATTAAAGGAGAAAACAAAATTTTAAAAAACGAATAAAATAGTCTTTTGTACCATTTGTTAAAAGTATATCTTGATACTTAACCCCTTTAAACCTTATCATCGGAAATAATCTAATCTAAGCAAAGGTATATAAGAAGGAAAGAAAAATGATATAGAATGAAACCACTTTTTATTATACTAATAATTTGCGCGATAATTTTCGGTTTAGTAATAGTTATTTCGTCTATAACGTTTGTAAGAGTTTACTTATTTCCAAGTTCAGAAGATGGTGACGAAGAAGAAGATCACGAAGAAGAAGAGCACGAAGAATAATACAGAGCCTAATATTAAAAGATCAATAAACTTATATGCACATAATATTTTAAATGGTAGTATATTTAAATAAATGAAAATACAGTCTATAAATTATTTAATTTATAAGTTTTAATCGGCTATCCACTTTTTTTTTAAGCTTATAAAGCTTTTCAAGAATATTTATTTGTTTCATTTCGGTTTCGCGTGTTTTTAAAATAAACGAGGAAAGGTTAACTTTATTTCCTGTGTGAATATTTCGAATATCTTTGATCACTTTCGACTTTATATTTCTTTTACTGAGCACAGTTGCCAATTCTTTTAAAAACATTTCGAGGGATCTAAAAAAATTAGCCGATAAAATTTATGGTAAATATGGGTCTATAAATGTAAATTTCCAAAATAAATATATCGTTTTTAAGTCTAAATTTTATAGAAAGAATTATTTTAAATATGATTTCATAAAAAAGATAGAATGAACTGTGAAAATCCATCATCTGATTTATTCCCATTATTTCCAATAACTTGATTTACCTTTTTTCATATGATGCTTCATAATTTGTCATTTATTCATCAAAATTATATTTTTATTTGGGGGCATAACCTTTTCATTGTTCAGGGGCTAGCTATTTACCAAAAACTGAAAAAAAACCATATTGGAATATTATTTCATCATTATAATTGTAAAATTTTACAACTTTAATAAAATTTTGTAGGCTAAATAAATTCGAATAATTAATAAAAAAATCAATGCGCAAATTTAGCAAAAAAATACATAGAACTATATATTTTAAACCTAAGAATTTATAATTACATATATATACATAATATTAGCATTCATTAAAAATTACGATAGTATAGTATAACAAAAAATTGATTGTAAAATATCAAAAAGATTGTTTACACATATTTTATAAAAGGGGTATCTAAATACTTACTAACTTTAGAGATATAATAGATATTTATTTCAAAGATAAGTATATTTGTATCCAATGAATTCGATAAAAAATTAAATTATTTGACGCTTTTAATCCGATAAAACTATCAATTATCTCAATAAAGCGGATAGATGTACTAACTGTAATTATAGTGGCGAATTAGTTTGTCCATATAAATCATAGTATCTTCTATTGTCAAAGAATAAAGATCAGTACTTTACGCTTGATAGAAATTGTCATTTTATAATCCGAAGATGGGATCTGTTTCGGCGGGTAGTATAATTTCGTTTTTTTTAATTTAGGATTTTATTTCATATAAAATTGAAAAAAAAACAGCATTCATAGTATGGGTCTGTTAGTTCCAGAATTTGTTTTTTTAAATAAATACAAGGGGGAATGTGGGGTTAAATTTAGAATGAGGGGCTATTTAGTTATAGTGTGTTTAGGTTGTATTTTAAAAAAAACATACTTGGATCATGATTATTTTTTTGATAAAATAAATAAGTCATTTAAACTAGGATCTACAAAGATTCTAGAACAAACTAAAAGCTGTAAGGAATCAGATAACCTTGTATAGAGCTAGATTTTCTAAAATACTTTGATTCTAGTAAAGAAATATAGCAGAGTATATTTTTTTATCTATGAGTTAAGTTTCTTCTATTTATGATTTCCATCTACTGTGATATAGACAATCTGTTATAAATATTTCACAACTACTAAATGCGTCTTTTGACACCTTTCTCTCCTCTTTCTTCACCAAATACTCTTCTTCAGTCAAATGATATGGGACCAAGTGTCTTGCGAAGTGTAAGATCTTGTATGTATGCTTCTACTACATCAGATTTTTTACGTAATTTTGTAACTACAGCATCCCAAGTTATTACATAAGATAGTAATTTTGTTTTAAATTTGTGTATTAAACAAATTTCATGCGCCAAGATGACATACTTTCTATATTTGTCATTTCAACTTCAGTTGTGTTGTCAAGCTCGTTGCGCCTATTTCAATACACGTACAATATTTTCTTTTTTATCTTATAGAAAATATCATGTCTATTTTTTGGATTAGTATATCCGTTTCAATCCTGCCATCTCGTTTCGTTTTCACTGATCTCTTGTGCTGAGTGATTTGAGTAAATAATTATAATTTGACCCGATGAATAGTGCTTATAAATGTAGAAAATAGTAAAATATCATTATCACTTTATAACATGGAATGATAAATAGTTAAATTACATTCCTAATTACAAATATAAATTGCATTTTCTATGTAGAATAATCAATTTATTATTATCTAGTTTAATTTATACTATTTTATTGAGAAAAAAATGAAGGCCTGGAAAAGAAGCAAAAATAAAAATAGAAAATTTAGTAAAATCAAGCATTTAAACAGCAAGGCATTAATTTATGAATAAAGAAGGTTCGAAAATTTTTAAGATAATATGTATAATATTAAGGATTTTTTCAATAGTGCTTGATGATATGTAATCGAATTATAAAAATTTACATGCTTTTTACTCAAAAAATACACTTTATAGGCTTTATAAAGTCAATGTAGGTTGTTTAAACTAGTTTTATATTTTAAGAAATGTATCCAGAAAATACCAATAGAGATTTAAATGGGTAGAAACTCTTGTGAGGGCCAATAAACAAACGAATAATCTTTTTACCTATTAAAATAATTTGATATAGGTAAGACCAATCATTTTGTATAAAGTAAATCATCCATAACATTTTTTCAGATTAATCAAATAAGAATATTTGAGTTAGAACATTGTATTCTACATTGAATTCGATTGATGGAAAAATTATATTTTAGCTTTAAAGTTATTTAATGTTTATAACACAGGATTTGTAAATTTATAAATTCATTTCTTATATTTGTCTATTATATCGAGAAATTTAATGTAAATTCAAGTATATTTATAAAAATTAAAAATTATGATCTAACTATATCTAAAAAAGCTTTAAAATTAAATCTATTAGGGTTTTAATGTTGTAATTTTTTTAATATATTTAAAAATTTCACAAAAAGAAAATTATACTAGATTTTATAAGAGTTACAAATAATTTATTTTCCTAGGAAATTAGGCTTTTAATGATTTTAATCACGGTTTCTTCATGATATACGATGAAAAAAAGTATTCAGATATTTTTAAGATTCTTTTTTAGACACATTTTATTGCATAAAATGGAAAATAAAATGGAGCTCTATTTAATTTGCAAATAAATTTTTTTAATTTTTACTATAAATTAAGCATTCTATTCCTCTTAATATTAAGGCTTCATAGATAAAATACGTCTTTAATTTTTTTATACAAATAAAATAAAAAACTTTTCTGTTAAATTCAATATTTTATTTTATAATTGTATAATCCTAATTATATGTCGATATTATGAGCAAAAAAATCTTCAAGTTATTCAAAAAAATATTTACATCAAATTATTTTAAAAATTAAATGTAGTTTAATAAATAAATAAAAATTTGTTCTGTTTTAAATTCGCCAAAAAAAAATCATGCACTATAAATTTGAGTAAGGATTGATTCTACATAATTCTGTGTATTATTTTTAAAATTTATTATTCTCATGGAATTGACCATAGATGTATTCCATATCCTTTTTAAAAAAAATCTTAAAAGTTTTACATCTATTTTCTATAAAAATTTAAATTTACATAATTTATAAAAACATAAATAAAACACACTAGTAAATGATTTAAATATGAGTGAAAACGTGAGTATAATAAAAATTATAACAATTTTAGGACACAGTACGAATAATAATTTAAAAATAATATCTTTTTAGTATATATGCTAGCATGTATTTTATTGTTTAGCGTTAAAACACAATTTTCCAAATGAATCATTACTAATTTATTATATATTCGCATAAAAATTTGAATAGATTATTCACTAAATAAGCTTAATATTATTCAAATGAATTATTACTAATTTTGTATCTATTATCATAAAAATTTGAATATATTATTTAATGCTTAAACTTAATATTTTTCAAATGAATTATTACTAATTTATTATATATTCGCATAAAAATTTGAATAGATTATTCAATATATAAGCTTAAATCTTTCATATATTATATTCCTGCAAAAATTTTTTATAAAAAATATTTATATATGTTTATGAATGTATATCGAAAAATCCAAATAAAAAAATTGATGCTTATTCAAATAAAAGGCTTTTTATTTCTTTCCCCATGTGAATGACCATATAATTATACTTTTATCAACCCATGAAATGCACCATAGTCTTCATATTTTCCAAAAAAAAACATCAGAAGCAATTTACATCATATATTTACATGCCTCAATAAATGATTAAATGCAACAAAATATCAAGAAAATATATATTTTATCATGCTCTGTATAATAGGATATGTGTAAAAGAATTTTTTTTTAGAAAAAATAGAAGATCAAATCATATTTTAGAATAAAATATCTATATTCTATTGAAAAGGTATAAAAGATCAGAATAAATGTATATGGAATGTTTTTTTTGCTCCTTTTATCAATGATATTATGTGATAAAACCTATATTGTAGCACACAACTAAATTAGTATCAGATATAAAATTATGCACTGGGAATTTTATATTTTATACAATATCTTGAATTTATTTGAATTTTTTCATTATTTTCATTAAAAATCACAATTAATATTAAAAAAAACAACGTAGATTGACAAAATTCGTCAACATATAGCTTTATAATGCTTCAGCATAGTTAAGTAACCTTTTTATAGAATTTTTAACTTCAAAAACGAAAATATAAGAAATTTTAGGATCAAAAAATGTTCTTTAGCTTTATAAACGTTAAAGTATGATATCGAGAAATTCAAAGAACAAAAATATTCCTTTAAAAAGATTAATGGCTATATTTTATCATAAAAATAAATTATTATGCACATTCAGCCTGTATTATATCTCTTAGAATTCAAGATCAACAAATCTAAAAAATAATAAACATATAAAAAATAATTCATATAAATCGTGTATAATCATACAAGAAAATTTGGAACACAAAATACCAAAGTCGTATATTAAAGAGTTAAGATTGTCATAGAAACGATGAACATATACAAACAATAGGATGTAAAAAAAACTTGAATTGATAAGATTTTAAAATGGTAGATTCATAGAAGAAGGTTGTAAAGATACACATATTAAATAATTATTATTTTAATATGTTATATGGGCCAATCTAAATCTTGTTTAACAAATTCATATAGCTAAAATTTGTAATGGGAGATATATAAATTTGTATAAAAATCGACAAATGAATTTATTTATGTTGTTCTATAAGTTCAAAGCATGTTTTCACTTATTATACCCTATAAATAAATTGCATATATTAAAAATATTATCCTAATTTTTGCATATTTATAGATTTTTTAGATAGTGATAAAACCACATATGATAATTATCAATAAATTTAAACATAAGAAATTGTGCTATTTACAAGTAAAATGCGTGTTTTTTGTTTATTTTATAGAAGGTACAAAATAACGACAAAAATAAACAATAAATTTTATTATTATTTAAAGTGTATAAAAATAAAAAATATACTTCCCATATATTTTAGATATTCGAAATGTCCCATAAATGGAAAAAATAAGGAATTTGTAGAAATATGTACGTTTAACTTATAAAATAATATAATTATAAAAGTAAGTTGTTTTAATCCAAAATTTCTCTATATATAAGATAATCTATAAATAACATATTTTTTATCTTTTTTAATTCTATGTGAAAATTATTAGAAACGAAATGCCGTGTATGAATTGAATAGTTTGATCAATTATATTATATTATTTTATTTTATAAGACAAACAACTTATTAACAAAACGTTTATCTATTTTCATGGTTAAACCAAATATTTTATTTCTAAATTTAGGATTAAAAATTATAAAAAGTTATAAAAATGATCTTTTAATGAGAAAGAACAGTTTTCTATGATGTTTTTATTTTATGACAAATGCTACATCGCATTATTAATACAAATTTTTGTATTTTTAAATGTTTTTATCGCGAAAACAGTAGAATAAAATAAATTTGTGCGCAATTTTATGTTTCGTATTTTACACTATAAAAATTACAAAAAAAAATTATGATGGTATCATATTTTGTTTGTATATACATATATTATCATATAAATATTTTGAAACCGATATGCCAATAAATTCCTACCTATGAGACGAAAAAATATTAAAATAAATATATAATAATGCAAATTGCATCTTCAAAATATTTTTCTTCTGAGTTTAGCGTATAAATACCACGCTGAGATATAAAAATATTCGAATTTTTGTGAGATCTACAATATAATTTTATAACAAATATGATTTCATAAAACAAAAGGCACAATAAATTCAAAGAAAAACCAAAAAAATATAATTTATGTATATAATAATGTGAATTTTAATTAAAGGCCCCAATTTTTTATATTGCGATCTATGCAGTAAAAATATTATTGAAAGCATTTGAAGTCAAGCCGCAATAAAAAACTTGGAATTTTTATATTTTTGGTGAAAATAGTGTTTAGATTATATAATTACTTTTTTAAGTCAAATAAATAGTAAAGATATAATTATTGAATTATTCATTTCATATTAATTTTATTATTAAAATGTAAAATTAGATCAATACTTACTCTTTCGGCATTAATTATATTTCAAAAGTAACAAAAATATAACTTCCATATCATTATCTATTATATAACGAGATATTATACATAAAAAATATCTTTGAAACTAATTTTATATCAATAATAAAATATAACTTTCATATTATTATCTATTATATCACGAGGTATTATACATGAAAAAAACTTTCCAACTTAATTATGTATCAATAATTAAATAAACTTAAATTTGCGATTCATTGAATGTGGTATTATAAAGCTAGATCAATAATTGCTCTTTTGTTGTTGGTTATTTTCAAAAGTGAAAAATTATACCTTCTATCTTATGATATATTATATTACGAAAGTATTTATAATTAAAAATATCTTCACATTTTAATTATCTACCAATAATATAAAATAGAGGTCATTCCATATATGCATTTTTTTATTTCTTCTTCCCCCACTATATATTTATTTTTTAGTAATGGTTAAAAAGATATTTTATCCAGCAATAAATGACGAAGAATTAAAAAGTGTTTATGTACACATGGATGGAAAATGTGAAGACTTTCTTGAAGACAATATTGTGGATCTTTTAGGAGGGCCAATCACAAATGATGATAACCAAGCTAGTGATTTTAAAAATGAAATCCAATATTCACAAAACGGAATTAAAGATTCACAAAACGAAATTCAAAATTCTCAAAACGAAATTCAAAATTCTCAAAAAGATAAAATAATTACTAAAAACGGTAGAGTGCATAAAAAAGAAATAAAATTAGTTAAAGATAGATTTATAGACACACCTAAATTAGATTTTGGGCTAAAAAAAGTAAATCTCGAAGATGCACTAAAAGGATACAATATTGTTGAAAGAAACAAAGAGGAAATAGTATTAACTTTCAATGCACCGACATTTAATATAACAGATGTTGATATTTCTAATAAGGAAACTAAATTTCGTAAAAATAAGCAGAATAAAAAACCAGAAGTTAAAGATCTTATTAAATGTTTAAATCGTTTGAAAACAGATTATGTTGAATTAGAAAAAGAATTAATGGATGATAAATTGGAATTAGAAGAGGCTGAAAATATTAAACCGAAAAAGAGAAAACAAATCGTGTGTAAAAATTGGGATGAGTTTTTAACTACAAATAAAAATAAACCGAAAACATTAGGGTTTAAATCAAAAAAAGACAAAAATTAAACATTTTAATTAAATACAATGAATAATTATAATTTAAAAAGTACAAATAAATAGAATTTTTAGAAGGTTCTAATAAAAATAAAAAATTGATTAAACAATAAAACAATCGCTTTATATGAATATGATATATATAAATTTCATGATTAAGCAAATGAAAATGATAATTAATTGTTTTTTATTTCTGGGCTAAATTTATGGTTATGATTTTAGTTTTTGTTCTCGAACACAACTTGCTTGATTCCCTACGCATACAGCGTATTTATACTTTCGGTTATCTTCTCTTCTCCAAAGTCTTCTTCAATATCTATCCTCTTTCAGGACCTATTAATTCAAGGGTTTTTCTCAATCCTAAGGATTATATCTATCCCTCGATCTGATTCGTGACATCTAGTTCCTTCAGATACTTATTATGATATCGTGTCACCACACCGTTTCATGTTATAACATATGGGGTAAAATGAAAATTAACTAACTATAATTAATGGTATTTTTTATTTATGGGTTAAATTTATAGAAGTAATTTTAGTTTTTGTTTCCAGGCACAGCTTGCTTGATTCTCTGTACGCACAGCGTATTTATACTTTCGGCTATCTTCTCCTCTCCAAAGTCTTCTTCAATACCCCACCTTCTTTGAGAACTAACTATAATTAAAACAAATAATTTAAATAAATTTAATAAAAAATATATAATTCTAATTACAATTTATAAGCTAAAAAATAATATTTTAAATCCATATAATAAACCTAAATACTTTAATGAAAATAATAAATTCTTAAATTAAAGTAAAGGCTTGCAATAATATTTTGAAATTTTTCAATTAAAGTAAATACTAATAAAAATGCATTTTTAAATTAAGCATAGGATTTAAATAAATTTTACAAATGCTCATAATAAACATAAATACTTTAATAAAAATTAATGTTAAATTGAAATAAAGGATTTAAATATAAAATTTTAAAATGCTCAATATAAAAATAAAATTGCTAAATTCTTAAATAATAAGTAAGGCGCTGTATAGAATAATAAAAATAAAGAATTTGGATAAAATAAATGCTATATGTAAATATTGCAGTCAAATTCTATAAATACATATAGTAAATTCAAAGATAAATACATATAATTCAAATTTAATTCCTTAAATTATATATAAAAAATCAAAACTTTAAAAAACGATAATAGAAATTGATTAATTGTTTATAAATTATATATTTGATACCATGGAAAAAAAGAAAGTTTAATCAAGAATACCATTACACAAATCATAAAAATTAGCACGTTTTACAGACCCACAAATAATTTTCTTTTGTTTTATTTTTCCATAAACAACATACTTTTCATCAACCAATAGTTCTATATCTTTGGTTTCCATTAACATCCAAGCCGAAGCATCACTAACCAAATAGTTAAAATTATTAAAACTTTTTCTACATGTAACAACAAACATATTTATGTTGGGATTCGGATACGCTATAAAGTCTAAAAAAAGTCTTGTTTTCTTTACTGGAAACTTTGGTGATGTAAATGTCAGACTCGTATCAAAAAATGAAGATAAATCGTCTTTTTTGCTTAAAACTTTTATTCCTTTTAATATATTGAATTTTTTTTTATTTGGATTCATTTTAATCTGACTTTTAATCTGGGATTAATCTTTTTAAATTCTAGATTTCCGTACACATTTTAAATAACAGGCAAGGTGCATGGATAACATAACGAATTCAGATAATAATAAATAATATTATCTTTAACCACATATATTATAAACAATAAAGAGATTCTTTGTATACTATGTCCGAAATTCATAATGAATAGCTAATATTTTGTGAGTAATTGTATATTTCCAAGAGTAAAGTAGTTTTATATGAATCACACCAAAAATCTAGATATAATAGTTAAAGTTTCATATAAATGCTATATATTCAAAAGTAAGAAATTTATATCAATGAAATCAAAAATTCTTGCACAAAAAGATAATACTATATATTTGTGTGCATTTTCAACTGTAAAGTGTTTTTATATAAAATAAATAAAAAACCAAAGACATATACAGAAAATTTTAGCGATAATTGTAGGTACTTTGAACACCAAAATAAATTTTTAATAAATTAAAATAAAAATCCCTGTATATTAAGAAAATAATATATAGAAATGTGTTTATGTCCAACCCAAAGTGATTTTAATTCAATGAAATCGAAAAAGTAGACATTGAAGGATACTTTTTTTATGAATATAAGTATTAGAACAACAAGTGATTTTTTTACCAAACAAATCATTAATTCTAAATTTAAACGATCAAATCATAGATTTATGTATTTTTATTGATAACCAAACACCCGAAAATAAGTTTAAGATTCAAATTAGATCACAAATTTGCTGATCTTTCCAATCTATATTGTACTTAATCATGTGTTAGGACTTAAAAGCAAAGAAACCTAATGTATAAATAAATTAGTTTACATTAAGATACAAAATAAAATAAACCAAACGCTACACAACATTATACTACAGAAAATAGATTCTGTAATTAATAATATTCCCGAAAATCAGTGTAAATATATAATTTTTGTATTATTTGTCACCATTGTCGTGGTTTTACAAAATATTAAATTGTTTTTTACCACTTTCCCCTTAAAGAATTAGTGGTTACTACAAATATTATACTAAAATAATTTATTATTTTAGCTATTTTATTTAAGCTATTAACGCAAGAATTGCTCAATAAATTCGTAGATAGATCATATAAGTTATTAAAAGCTGATATTCATCATATTTTATTTTTTTAATTATGGAATAGATCATAGTAATAATATAATTTGAAAAAATACTTCCGACACTATAGTTAAGATGTATTTTAATTTAAAAGACAATAAATGTTTTTTAAAATAAAAATCAATGCAAGAGATTGGAATTAAATTGTAAATACCATAAAAAACATGCAAGTATTTTTTAGTTCTTTTGTAGAAATATTCCAATATAATAATATACATATATCATGTTTAATTTATATGATGATTGTGTGACAAGTAAACGATTTAATTTTTGAAATCGCAGCAAGCCATAAATAAAAATTTGGGAAATATTAAAAAATATCATTTACTTGTCCAAGATACTCAGAAGATGAGTAAAAAAATAACTGTAAATAGATAATATTTGTATTTAAATTCACCAGAAGTGTATAAATGCTATTTATATTTAACTAATTTATTGTTTATTTGATATAAGTTAAAAAAATAGATATTCATTTTTGTTATATATTTGTATAATGTAAAAACCATTTAATTGAAAATATATGGTATTCATGGCAAAAACCCGAGATTTAAGTTTAAATCCAAATGAAATCAATATTATTACAGGATACAAACGATATTAAATTATGGATTCAAATAAGTTTTTAATTTTGGTTCAAAATGAGTAATTAATAATTTAATCTCCACGAATTTATTTTAATATTGCTTTTTTTGGGATTTTATCGCGCAAAACACCCAATATTATGTTGAAATCACTTGTCTTCGTAATTTTTTTTGAATCCAATACATAAATTATTATTAAATCTAAAATTCTCTCAATTCGAAATTTTAGGTCGTTTTTAGTTTTTTAATAGAACTTACATTCTAATTGTAAATATTCTAAATTATTGAATAAACCATCACCCGCAAACCCAAAACTAAAATTAATCATGTATTTCACCAAAATGAATGCCATATTTATCATTAATATTTTAAATCTATATTAACATCATCAGGATCTACTTTTGAGAAGTTATAAATGACAAGTAGAAAGTAATATTATATTTAAAACATACTTATAATCAAAAAAAATTGAAAATTTTTTAATACTTATGGTTTTGTGACTTTTTAACGTGTAAATGTCCGCCTTTTCATAATATTTCGTTAATTTAAACGTGATTTTCTAACAAGATATTTATCGCTGCTGAAAAATACAAGTTTCTTCAATAAAGTTTGAATTATACTAGAATCAGCATTTTATCACATAAGTAAATTCTTTATTGTAAGATCAATTAGAACCTCTATAATTTTATTTGATATATAGAACCACTTGTATCATATCTATTTGAATTATTCTGTTTATTGCACTTGAAAAATGCATGAAATGTAATAAATTATAATATAATATTTTTTTTGGTAGTTTTTAATTACCTCAAAGTACTTAAACTAATAGAAATAATGTGACTTATAGAACAGAAAAAGATTAAATGATCAAATTTTTTTTTGATAGTTTTAAATAACCTCAAAGTACTTAACCTCATGTAGAAATAATGAGCCTTATAAAACAGAAAAAGATTAAATGATCAAATTTTTTTTTGATAGTTTTAAATAACCTCAAAGTACTTAACCTCATGTAGAAATAATGAGCCTTATAAAACAGAAAAAGATTGAAAGATCAAATTTTTTTTTGATAGTTTTAAATAACCTCAAAGTACTTAACCCCATGTAGAAATAATGAGCCTTATAAAACAGAAAAAGATTAAATGATCGAATTTTTTATTTCATCATTAATGAGATTATTTATATTTTTTTTATTTGTGGTTTCTGGTCATTTTTTTTCTATTCTAATTGTGGTTTTATTCTTCAATGATTTCTCACAGATATATCTTAATTCCAGAATATCATAAAAGTATAGAGCCATCTTTTTTTTTTCAGAGATTTTGTAATAGTATATTATATAACAAATCCTTTATAATATCCTATATTGGCGTAAGCAACGTTGTTCGAGATATGTTGTTGAAACATGTGTTTAATTAATTAACTAGTTTCGGAAAGTTTTCAATGTGAGCTTGTGGTCGAGCCAGTATTTTATAAAATGGAAAGAATTTCGTTTATTTTAAAGAAATTCGTAAATTCAATCTATCTAGATAAATTTTATCAATTTTCTGAAATGTTTTTTTTCTAGCTAGCTTTTCTTCTAATATTGCTTCATTTTATACTTATTTTGAGTTTAAAATCCTTAAAAAAATATTTAGTGTGTACTTGAAATCTTAATTAGACTTGGTATACACACAATGTTGTAAATCTACAAGATTATATCGCTTATATATTAATTATTGTCATTTTATGAATTAAGTTAATCTTAATATATAATAAAACTTATGCAAAAAATCTATTTAATGTAAAGTTAGGCTTTTTTGATATTTCAAAGGTCAGAAATCATAGATAATAATTTTTTAATTTGAATTAGTCAGCTTCTGATTATTGATCATTTAGTTTAATACCACCGAATCAAATTTGAATTGTTGGGACTACTATGGTTGAAAGATTATAGCAGTTAATAAAAAAATGATTATAGACCATGCTAATTCAAATAAAACAACTTTAATTTGATTGCACTGCTTATTTGGCTTTGTTAATGATATTAATAGGGTTAATACGTAGATATAATTCAGCACTTAACATTTACTGTAAATTGCAAATCCTTAATTTTTCTTGTGTAAATACGAATCTTATATGCATCCGTTTATTTAATATATGTATGTTTCTAGGATACGGTTTTCAGTTTCATAAAAAAATAACCTTTAAAATTATTTCAAAAGGACTATTTTTTAGCAATCTAAACGTGAAATTAAAAAAAGAAGAATTTCCATGCTCGAAAGAAACCTATAAGTTCATCTGTAAACAATATAAATAAGGAAGAAGATAATATTTTGAAAACATAGCATTATTGGATTTTATATTGCAACTAATAAAGTTAAAGCACATGAATTACATCAGTTAATTGAAAATTGCACTGAAATCTATATGATACGTAAAATTTCAAAGAAATAAAAATATTATCATTATATGTGTATTTTTATCCCGTGTAAGTTATTTTTTAATTACATTTTTTATTTATGGGCCATATTTATAGTCGTAATTTTAGTTTTTGTTCTCAGGCACAGCTTGCTTGATTCTCTGTACGCACAGCGTATTTATACTTTCGGCTATCTTCTCCTCTCCAAAGTCTTCTTCAATACCCCACCTTCTTTCGAGACTTATTAATTCAAGGGTTTTTCTCAATCCCAAGGTTGTAAGTTATTTTTTAATTAAATATATTTTACTTTAACTTACCTAGGAAGTATGACTCTTGGCGAATGAATTCGGCTTAATATACAAATGTATATTAAAAATAATACCTTATGTAATGACTTGGGATGGGGCGGTTACAAAATTTTATAAAAAATATGTAAAAGAGTTAAAAATCACAGATGAACATGAAGCATACATGCAAGCTCACACACTTCGTAAGACACTTGAAATTATATCATTTAACAGAGAAAGAGGTAAATATGCATTAAAGAACTATGCAATATTCCCAATGGGCTGTTTACAACACAGTAGATGGAATTTATGAAAAGAAGTAACTTAACCCATAAATAAAAAATACAAGTATTTAACTTACCCATAAGTCGTATATTAAGGAATTGTGTATGCCACGAGAAACGGAAGCATATGCACAAACAATAGTACTTGGAAAACACAGAATGTAAAAACTTGAATTAGGAAGATGCATTGAAGATGATTATAAGGATAATGGGCCTGAAAAGAGAATACAGAAAAGCTGTAATATACAGCAATCTGAATTTTTACACGACTGAATGTGAAAAGCTAATAGAAAAATTAGCACTTAAATAATTATATAAACTTTGACTTACAAACGTTATAAGCATAAGTCTTTAAAAAGGATGATGAATTGAGTAAGATTGTAAAGATGACTATACAGAAAGAAAAAATGATAAAATTCTTTGATAAATTAATCCATGGCCCTGATTAGATAAATTAAATGGCTTGAAAATAGATTAACCCATGAATAAGGATTCGTATGTTAAATTAAGAGTTGAATATACGCATATGCAATTGATTGAGAAAAAAATTTGAATTTATTAGTCTATTAAGAGAAGATGCACAGAAGCAGTTTTTACAGATGAGTAGATTCATAAAAGAAACCAAGTCTGTCAGTAGCGATGGTTTAGTGGTTTAAGAGTTCGACGTAAAATCTTCAATTTAAAAATTACTAGATTATATTCCTCATCAAAATAAAAGATATTTTTAAAATTACCAAACAGGCAACTAATGCCACCTAGCTGCAAGGTATACAGAAAACGCTGGTAGGCGACCGCCAGCAAAAGAAGGCTTTTGGCTTAAGACATACACTTAATTATGAAGTTGAAACAATGGGACTTGATTCCTGAACGGAAGTGCAAATAATAATTACAAAATGGTCTGAGGAGATAGTTTCGCTTAGTTATGTTCCGATTGAAGTAGTCAAATTAAAACCGTTATATTTTAACCAAGTCTGTTTTATATAGAAAAATCCATATTTTTAATCAATAAATAAAGCTATAAAAAACCAGTCTATAAATAAATGAAAATCACGGATTATTTACTTCAACATGAAAATATGCATTTGAAATTAATATGTATATTTAAAAAAAATTGCTTAATTAACATTAACACGTAAATATATATTTAAGATATATATCCCATATGGAAAATAAAAATATTTAGGATTTTATTGCATTTGAACTCCCGATCTATTGTAGAAAATTATATTATTATGCCTCCTTTTATTGAGCTAATCTTCCTGCTGTTTGATTTAATTTAAATGATAAGTGAATCAAAAAAGGAAGATTTTTTTAAATTGAAAATAATCCATTATATTGAATATAGCTCTTTTGATACTTAAGAGTATCTTTCATACTTAATTTGCAATATAATTAATTTCTTTAAAAGAATATATCCAAATATTTATTCTCTATAAATTGTTCAATATCAATTTATTATTCCGTTAATTGATTTAATTTATGTTTAAGTTGAAAAGTTTAATAATAATTTATTATTCCGTAATTTGTTTATCATAATTAAAACCATTTATCAAAGTCTAGCTAGCCTATCATTAAATTTGTAACCAAAAGGAGTAAATATTTTTTTGTCTATCCCCAAAATCAAAGAAAATTCGAAAAATGCCGAGAGATTTTAAATATTTAACATTTCCAATCTTCACAGCTATCCTATGCGGATTTTTGTTACCATTCATATTCCAAATTTTAAAAAAATATGGATGGCTAGTTTCAACAAATTATGGATGGTGTTTACTCAATGACAGACATGCGATGCTACCAAGTAAATCAGTCTCTAAACTCGAATTCTGTTCGAGAAAAGCACCAGAATGGGATTATAGCCAAGACATCACCCATGTATATTCACTTTTGAGATACACGTCACAAAACAGCAAATACGAATCGATCGGACTAAAATCGAAAAATGCAAACAGTTGCTATTTCAATTCGTTAATTCAACTACTTTTAAGCTGTAGAAAATACTGTGATCATATTTTAAATACTGAATATGATGAAGCGCTTCAACCTGTCTCGTTTTTAGTCAAGAAAGCTCTTATTGATATATCAGCTTGTGAATCATCTGTCTATGATGTTACGAATCTACAAGAAGGTTTGTTTAATTACTTCCGTACTTTAATGCCGAACGATGATCCAACAAGGGGGAATCAAGTCGATTCTTCTGAATATTTTTGTCCTTTGATTCAAAGATTTGCAGATGAGGAAGATACTATCGAAAATGGTGTGAAATTTTTTGAAAATGAAAAGTTTTGGCTGTCAAAATATATGAATAAATCTACTGGATCAATACACGTAGAAAAAGAACCATGGACTTATTTAGTAATACGTTCAAGATATGGTATTTATACATTAGAAGGACTCTTAAATATGAATATTTCGCTTTCATTTACTGAAGTCACTATGGAGGGTGATGAAAAGCAGAAAGATGTAAGGGTGGAATATAGCGAATACACAAAAACGGGATACTATTTGTGTTTAGAGTTTCAAAGATCAACAGTACTAACGCCCGAGGGAATAAGTGATGAAAGATCAGCCAATATATACATCAACCCATTCTTGGCGTTTCAAGGAGTAAATTACTGCATAAAATCGGTTTTATTGTTTGTCGGTAGTAATAATGCTGGGCATTACTATGTTTATACTAGAAATGGCACTCAATGCTATCGTTGCAATGATAGTGTTATCAGTGAGATTACACTTAAAGAAATGTTGGCTCTAGCCGGTAAGACAGGTAAATTTTTTATATACGAAAGAATAGATATTCCTAAAGAGGTTCCGCTGCCTCTAACAACAGAATAAATTACTAGTTGTTTATCATTGATTTTTTTTTAATTTTGTAATTTTTTTATATTTCTAATTATTTTGTAATTTAATGCCCTAAAATTGTTATTCGCGCGAAAATACCTTTTATGCTCGGCACACCCCTCTTTTATTTTTGATCGTTTATGCCACATTTTAATCTAGTATCTCATGAGCAAAAAACTGTTATTCGTTTGAAAATTTTTATTTCCTCCGAAAGTTGCAATTTCTTTGATGTTCGATGGTACATTCTAATCTCGAATTTCGAGATTAGAATCAAGGCCCTCATCTACAGTGTTACTTTTTGGTAAATATAATAGAAATTAAAATCCAACATCACTTCAGAAGAGCATCAATTTACTTATATTTGTGTATTTTTTTTACAAATTTATAGTTTTTATTTCAAACTATAAATTCTAATCATAAATTTATCGCCTCTTACCATGCATTTTCTTATTTTTATCATAGTTCTTACAAATATTTATAGATAATGCTTGATAATAAAAAAATTTATATTTTTTATATGTTTCATAGAGTTAGTTCCTGTATTTTTTTAAGGGAAAATTTTTATAATAAAAACTTAATTTTCTATTTTTCAAACTTTACTTTAATATTTTATGTGATGTCATTTTATAATTTTATTTCCTATCAATTCTTCGCCTAAATACCCTTCATATTCCTGCTATTTTCAAGAATTGTTCATTTAAAAATATTCTTCGGTTTTACTCCCGTAAAGATTACATTATTTAATACACGAATAATAGACTTAAATCTATAGAATTAAAAGGCCTAATAAGAAAAAAATACAGCAATAATGCGTGATAAATTTTAAATATAAATAAAGACACAACAAATATATTTTTTTAGAAATGATTCTATAAAAAAGAACCAAGAGATACTTTAAAATATTTAACGTGATAAATTTTAAATATAAATAAAGACACAAGGAATATATTTTTTTAGAAATGATCCTATAAAAAGAACCAAGAGATACCTTAAAATATTTAGCGTGATAAATTTTAAATATAATTAAAGACATAACGAATATATTTTTTTAGAAATGATTCCATAAAAAAAAACCAAGAGATACTTTAAAATATTTAACGTGATATAAATTCATAAACCTTGCACACATGTCCTGAAGTATTCTTTATTTTATACTTGGAACAAAAAATTCTTCATTTTAAAACGAGGATTCATCGATTAAGAAAATACAATTTTTTTATATGAAATTATCAAGTACGGTTATTTACTTGTGATATATTTTAGACGCATTTACATGATTTTTTAGAAGGCAAAAAAAACACTACGAATCGATAATATAATAAAAAGAACATTTTAACTTTAAATTACTGCTGATTCCCAGAGACTTAATATCATTTTAAGTTGTGAAATAAATTCAGAATTGCACACAACAAACTGTAATTTACAACATAAATTTTATATAATTAATATAAAAACATTGAAATTTAAGGAATATTGAGAATAAGAAAGATTCATTCCTATTTTAATCATCTAAATTTTTTTTAATTTTGTGCAAAATATTTTTTTGATAAATAAAGAACCATAGCGGTTTTATTTCCAATCTAACATAAATTGGTTTTGGTTGTCAGTAAATATAATTTCCAAAGTGTTTATTTACAAATAGTGGATTTATGTTTTCTTTTATAACCCTCAATGCATAAAATGCGATAAAAAAGTTATTTTGGCACCTTAGCTGGGAACAGTATTCCAAGTGCCACTATTATTTTAAAAAACATCAACATGCATGTTTTTTTAGCTATAATAACCCAATAAAATTTCTGAAATGTCAATTAAATGTAAAATAATCAAACTTTTACATGCAGTAATTTTCTCGTGAATAAGTAATCCATGATATAAATTTAGCCGATAGATTAAAAGATCCGAAAACATATAATTTAAGATAGAATGTTTAAATAAGCTCAAGAATAAAGAGAGGACTTGAATTGTTCAAATTTTTTTTTAGAAAAATTGCAATCAAAATTAAAAAATACACACACTTATACTATATTTTTTTTAAATTTTTTCATAAAATACCTTTATAGATATTAGTTTTTACTTATTTTACGATTTTTAATATTTAAACTTATTCATAATTATAAAAAGGGCGAATTTTAATACAAAGTAAGGGTGCTATAAATTAACAAATAAAAAAAAATAAAAAACAAATTATTGGTAATTAAAATAGAAGCTTCCTTTAAATTTTATTGGTTCATAAAAAAAGAACAAATTTAATTTATTTCCGTTTCAAAATGGTGATCCAAAACACCTGTTACATTTCTGAGACAAAACTAAAATCAATTTGATTTGGATTTCTACAGTTAAGCCAAAGATCAAAAGAAACGCTGAATATAGAAAATGGCAATTTTAAGCAAAAACACGGCTGTCATACTATTATACGTCATGCTATTTTATAGCATATCACTGACACTAGGGTTCTTTTCGTCATATGTTCTTTCAAAAAAGAACTATAATTTTAGATTTCCGCTATTCATTACGTCGATGCAGAATTTTATACATTTTATTATGTCTAGTATGTACATCTATTTGTGTAATACTATAAATAAAAGGAAACAGCAGAAGAGATTAGAGAAAATAGATAGTGAAAAAACAGAAAATACTGTAGAAAATCAAAGTTTTGAGCTTTATGGGAGTCCAGTAAGCGAAGATGAAAAAAATAAATTGAATATTGATGGTGATTATATCGAATCCATGAGCAATTTGGATTCGAAAGAGTCAGATGTGAAGCATGAATTCGTTAGAAATGACGAAAATATTTCTTCATGTTCACCTATAGACACAAATAATAATAAAAGGAATATAAGTGGAGCTCGTGAAGATGCAATATTAATAAAAGCCAAGATAATGATTCTGCATCCAGGAATCGAAGAGAAAATACGAAATTATAAGTTGAATAATTGTTTAGTAGAATCAAATAATGCATGCACAAAGAAATTGAAGGATAGAATAAAAAATAAAGAAGTTGAAAAGGAAGAAACTGGTGAATACGACGGTATGGTATTGTTTTCTAATATACCATCATATTTAATAACAACTCTTCCTTGTGCTATAACAGCAGCAGTAGATATAGGTGTTTCGTCCCACGCACTAAGAACAGTATCCCTTGCTTTTTATACGATGATAAAATCGTCCGCACCAGTTTTTGTGCTACTTTCTGGATTTTTGTTCGGGATTGAGAAACCAAGCATCAGCCTATTTTTGACGGTATTTACCATAGGATCAGGTGTTTTTCTTACAACAATAAAAACAGATACGGTTACACGAACAATAAATTTATGCCTCAGCTCAACCACATTTAGTCTGTTGTTTGCAAGTTTTATGGCTGGTTTTCGATGGGCGTTTGTTCAATATCTAATAGAGAAAAGAGATGCTAGAAAGCGATCAGTTTTGTATACCATAAAGGATTTGTGTTTGCCAATAGGAGTAATTCTTTTTAGCTTTAGCTGCTATTATGAAGGAATAAATAATATAATTTACAGTGAGTTTTTTCAATCTGATGTTGCGATTCGAAGAAATATTGGATTTATAGTTTTGAGTGGAATTTTGAGTTTTTTTCTATTGGTTTCCGAGTTTTTATTGGTTTCTAAAACAAGCGTAGTTTTTTTAAGTGTTAGTGGGATTATTAAGGAGTTGATAATAGTTTTTATCAGTGTTTGTAAAAAGGATATTAGCTTTGAAGCGGTTAATTATGGAGGACTAACAGTGAGCATAATAGGGCTATTGTTATATAACTATATGAGGTTGGTCAAGGCGAAAAGAATAGAATAAAATAAAATAAATTATATCGAAATAAATATTAGATTAAATAAGAAAAATGCAGCTTGGGTTAAATTTGCTTTCTGGATAGTATTATAGCGGGAAAATTAAAATTTTTGTTTGTAGGAAATAAAGTTTTATTTTAAAAGCAGTTAAATTACGTTTCGATTTAAAAAAACATTTTTATTAAGGATTAAAAGGTTCAAATCTTTGCACTAATAAGAGTCAATTTATAATTTATTAAAAGTTTAAAAGCAATATAATAAAGCATAAAAAGGATCAATCTCATATTATAATGTGTAAAAAATATAATTTTCTAAGAATTAGTTGATTTTAAATGTATAAGTTTATTAGTGTGATAATATCTGTATTATTTTTGCTTCTAGGCAGTTTTAAAAAATTAAGAATTCAATATGAATACGGTTGGTTGTTTTTTTAATCAACACGATATGGTCCCTTAATTTAGAATATATACACTATTTAATATTATTTTATTGCATCAGTATTATTCACACAAAGTTATATTTTAAGATAAACCTATCAATAGATCTTTTCTAAATTTTTTTTCTGATTGAAGCTTCTAATAGATTAAAAGTTAAGATGTTCCGGATATTTGAGGAAATAGATTGTATCACTAATTAATTTTCTTCATAAAGAATACACCAAATGATAGAATAAATTTTATTTGCTTTAAAGTGGCCACAAATATAAATACCATCAGAAAAAATATTTTATCTTTGCGATGTTGTTAAAAAAAGCAGGGCTATTTATATTGTAAAATTTTATCCGAAGATAAATTGTCATTTATAGATCGGATAATGATTTCAATGGTCATTTATAGATCGGATAATGATTTCAATGGTCATTTATAAATCGGATAATCATTTAAATTAAATAATTTGATAAGGGTAATTTTTATTCACAAAATAATTATTCGTTATTGTTTATATCCAAGAATTCCCAGTAATTTTTCTGTTGATAATGAAATGGGGGTTTTCTGATTAAATATTATATAAAGATTAACTGGGATATGCCACCATGAAAAATGTGATAAAGTACACAAGACTGAAGCCCAAAAAGTATTTTTGTCCTAAAATATAAAACAAACTCTTCATTAAAATTATTTTAAAGAAAAAAAAAGCAGTCAATTTTATAAATATAAATTATTTATATTTTAGATACATTATAAAATTAGATACTTATCTATCGTATAAACTTATCTCTATTATCAATGTTTTTTTTAGAATCTTAGTAATCTTAAATACAGAAGTTTAATAAAATTACAACAATCATAAATTTATAAATTCATAAATCTTCATTATATTTAGAAATGATTAATCTATGTATGAATAAAAGCAATATTGATTATACGTATAATTTACTTTGTTGAGAAGGCTACGATTTATATTTGGGTCTAATTACATTATTAAAATTAAATTTTTTAAGTTGAATTTATTGTGTAAAATACGAAGAACGAAAAGTAACACTCAAAGTATAATTTTTTTTTTCAATAATAAAGTTTTTTAAACACAATAATTTGAATGATACCAAATACTATAAAAATTTTATGAAATTAAAGAAAAATATATTAATTTTAAATAATAAGACTGCAAAATGTAAATAATCTATTAAAAAGGATTGATAATCCAAATAATGAATTTTTTAGTGAATATAAACGAAATAAATCAATTATAAATGGCCAAATATTAAAAAAATGTTAAAGATCCCTTAGTTAGAAAATTATTTTGAAAACATGTGAGTAGTCAAATTATAGATTCCAAAATAAATTTAGTATATACAAGAAGAATCATTTTAAAGATTATGCATGTGATATATTCTAAAATTCATCAACTTATAATCAGATTGTGAGAATTTCAATATAAAATTATTTTAGTATATAAGAAATACACTGATTAGAAAAAATATGAGTGCAAAATTATTCTATATGACATTAAGTTTACATAAAAAATGAAATTATTCTGAATGATTACATTTTTTTTTGCAATTTCTTTAATATGGTTTCAAATATATGATTTTAAGGCTATTTAATATATTTTACCTGGCAAGTTATTTTTAATTAAATTTATTGTGCTATCTAACCATGATCTTTTATGTATAATATATATTTTTATTAAAGGTACATAGTAAAATTAAATCCATTATCTACAGAAAAATATAACATATATTATTTTGTTAATAATGATTTACTTGTTAGATGTGAAAATATAAGCATATGTTTATAAATATTTATTTATTGCTAGGAAATTCAAGACTATATTCTTTTTCTTTATATTTATGTAAATTTCATTAAATATATTTGCATATTGTTCTTACATGATTATTCATTATGAATATTTTTTATTTTTTATAATTATGAATAGTATCTATTTTTACCCATTATTTTCAAAACGATGATAGGACCCAATGTAGAATTCGAAAAAGATGCAGAACAAAAAATAAAAGAAGCTCAAAAATGTCTCAAGAAATCGAAATTCCCATTTTCAATATTCCAAACATACGATCCAAACAGGGCAGCTGATCTTTATCTAGAAGCAGGCGATCTCTATCTAACAATAAACAAATACCTATTAGCAAGCCATAGTTTCACAAAATCTGCGGAAATAAGCAAAGACATCAATGACCTTGGATCAAAATCACAAGCTGCCCAATGTTACATGCGAGCAGCCGAAGTTTACTCGATGAAAGGTTTTTATCATCCAAAAGAAGCAGTAGAATGCTATATAAATTCATCTATTTATTATGCTGCATCAGGAAACCTATCGATAGCAGCTTCTAGAAGATTAAATGCCGTAGATATTTTAATAAATGGATTCGATTATGAATCAGCAGAAAAACATCTCGAAGAGGCTTTACAGTATTATGAAAAAGCAAGAATGCCAGCTTCTGCTGTGATTGTTCTGGATAAGTATATAAAAGTATTGCTTAAAAATTGTAATTATAAAGTTGCTGGCGAGAAATTGCTGGAACTTGGTTTTGCTAGGTCAAATAAAGAATTTCATATGCTATTGGCTTTTATCTGCTATTTTCTGTGTGGCGATAATGAAAACATGGAAAATATTTATATTTCTGTATCACCGTGTGAAGAAAAAGGCATTATGGAATGTTTTTATGTTGATATCGAAAAATCAGCAATTTTAGATGAGAAAATCGAAAAGTATTTAAGAATAAATCCAGTCAAAGATGAAATTAAAGATTTATTTGATACTGCTAAAAACAGAACAAAGCCAGAATTCGATATTCTTTAGGAAACTCTCACAAATAAAAATTTATCCTTGGAAATACTTTAAAATATTTAATTTCGGTTTCACTAACTGTTTAGTATTATTAATTTTATTTATGGGTTAATTTTGGTACTGCAATTTTATATTTTTCTCTTCAAACATAACGTAATTAATTTCTCGTAAGTGCGTAATATAAATTCTATTGAATACATCTTCATCTTATTCGATACCTCTCTTCCTTTCAAGACCAATTAGCTCAAGAATTTTCCTCAATCCTATATTTTTGGATACATGCCTTGATATAGTTTGTGACTTAGTTTTCTTTCAGGTTCCTTTATGATATCTTCAATAAATATTGTTTTTTTTATTTATAGATATAGCTTCTTCTTTTTATAAATTCCATCTACCGAGATGTAGACAGCCTATTAGGAATATTCCATGACTCTTTAATGTATATTGATTTTTTCCTCTCATATATCTTCGAAAACCACACTTCTTCTGTTGTAATGACATGACTTCAAGTGTCTTGCGAAGTTTGAGAGCTTGTATGTATGCTACTACCACGTCTAGGATTTTTGACTCCTTAATATATTTTTTATGGTAGCAGAAATATATAAATAATTAATAAAAACTAATCGCTACACCAAAAAAACGCTATAATGATTCAGGAAATGATTTATATAAAGAAATTACCATATCATTATATATAATTTGTTTAACTCGATTATTTCTAAAATTTATTTTTTGATAGTGAAAAATACATTAATCTAAGTATAATATAATATATCAAAAGAGAATCATAATAAATTAAAAAACATATGTTTTTAAATTTTAATATCTAAATTTAGAAAAAAATCACATTTAGCTATCACCAGTTTTATCTCTAAGAGAAAACATAAATCATTGATATTTTTTAATTTCAGTATTTCGATAAAGAAAATTCACGAACTTGTGTATTACTGCATCATATATATAATATATAGGATCACGAATAAACAATATAGCTTGTTTAATAATAAACCTTTTTTTAAATTAGAAATATTTTTAAGTTTACCCCGCATAATATATCTCTTATTTTACCAACCAAAACTTAAAAAATGCAATGGTGTTTTTTTTTGCATTGGATGATCATCTGAAGGCCAATTTCTAGAGTTATATCTGGTCCCCATAATTAGCCTAATCTAGTGTATTTGTCTTATAATAATTAGTAAACTTATATTTATCAACAAATAAAACTACACTTTTCAAAAGGATGCCAAAGGACTAGTTTTCTATTGGTAACTGATATATTTAAGCAGCAATTTTATTATTGTAAATCGATAAAAACACATTCATTCAGATTTTATTTATTGAATTTTATAGAAGTAAGTTTTTTTTGCCTTCATAGTTTAAATTTTCTTCTGTTTCTTTCGTCGACAATAATCATAAGCCTGTCTACGTTTTGATTTTTCATAACCTGTCATAGATTTATCACAGTTGCAAGTACGATAATGCGCATGTGGTTTGTTTTCCCCATCAAATTCGGCTTCCGTATCATCTGTAATCTCATTTAATTTCATCTTTGGTATTTTAGATGTTTTCACAGTAAAACGATGTAGATTATTCTTGCTCTCAGGTGCAAGATTTCCATCAAAAAAGCTTGAATCAGCCGTATTTGATTTGTTCACAACTTTATTTGCACTCAAATCCTTTTTTCCTGATAAAAATAAGGAATTACTTCCTGTTATTAAACGTGGTATCTTACTTACACCCCTGTTTTCTCGTTTTTGTGCACTTTCTCGCGATTTTATGGGTTGATTATCATTTAGACTACATTTTTGCTGATTTTGGTCCTTTATATGTAAGAAAATATTTTCCGATATATTTTCACCATCTTGTTTCCCACTTTCTTGACTGAAAATATCTTGAAATTCAATTTCGTCTAAAGATCCATTAAGGGTCTGAAAATTCTCTTTAACCTGTTGCTTTTTCTCAGTTTCATTCGCAGAAACTTCATCATATTCGGTTTTCAAACAATAAGAACCATTACCCGATGTATAATCTGGCATTTTTCCAACACTTATTTTGTTTAGGGGGGCATTTTCCACTTTTGACGTCAAGATCACATTTTCACAGGATTCTTCAAGATCATTCAAATCCTGTATTTTAAATGTCTCGCCATTCAATTTACTTGCTGATTTTTTTCCCCATGAATTTGTTTCAGCTATTTTTGATTCTGGGCATTCTTTACAGGAAGAAAGATTCAAGTCTTCTATCATTTTTGAAGAAGCAAAATTGTTTTTATCTTTTTCATGGATTATTTCATTTTCTTCAAAATAACTAATCGACGATATGTCAGATATATCTTCTAGCGTTTCATGGTTCAAATTTAAAATATCTTCAAATGTAAACAAATCTCTACAACTTTCTTGAAATACCTCTTCTTCTGAAGATTCCTTTTGTTTTCTAGATTCTTCAACTTCCAAAGATATCTTTTCTTTTGAAGACTTCAATTCTTCTTTAGATACCTGTTCTTCCGTAGTTATCTTTCCTTCCGTAGATACCCTTTCTTCCGTGGTTATATTTCCTTTTGAATACTCTAATTCTTCTTTAGATGCCTCTTCTTCTTTAGAAGATTCCTCAACTTCCAAAGATATCTTTCCTATTGATGACACAGATTCTTCTTTGGATACCTGTTCTTCCGTAGTAATGTTTCCCTCCGTAGATTCCTCAACTTCCAAAGATATATTTTCTTTTGAAGGCTTCAATTCTTCTTGTGATACTTGTTCTTCCGTAGTTATCTTTCCATCCGTAGATACCCCTTCTTCCGTGGTTATATTTCTTTTTGAATACTCTAATTCTTCTTTAGATGCCTCTTCTTCTTTAGAAGATTCCTCAACTTCCAAAGATATCTTTCCTTTTGATGACACAAATTCTTCTTTAGATACCTGTTCTTCCGTAGTTATGTTTCCTTCCGTAGATTCCTCAACTTCCAAAGATATATTTTCTTTAGAAGATTCCTCAACTTCCAAAGATACCCCTTCTTCCGTGGTTATATTTTCTCCTGAAGATTTATTTTCAGTCACCAGTTTTTTAATATAGGATAGTTGTTTATCATGATTAGTTTTAATGATTTCGACTATACCTTCACTGTTAAAACCATCTTTCAATTCTTTATTTGCTTCATCGGAAACATCCGGTGTCGGATGTTTTGATGACTCTTCTGAAAGAGTTTGTGGCATCTGATTACTAATTTCGATGTCTTGTGTGTTTAGAAGTTCTTCTTCGGAGATAATACTTGCAGTAATATCTTCTACACTGGAACATGAAAAAGCTTGTCCTCTTTCACCATCAATAAGGAACGACATGCGTTTATTATCATTAATTTCCGGTATTATACCGCTGAAATAGCAAAGTCTTTTCAATTCTAAATTATTTCTTGTCAATGAATTACCAAACATATGCTTTTTACGCGAAACTTCGATGTTCACTCCACCGTTTTTTATATCTATCGCGACATCCGAATCTTCTTTCTCATAAATTTCTAAAAAATGCACTTTTTTTTGTAAAAATGTATTTTTAATACAGTTTTTAAAGAAATAGCTCGCATTGTTTTCCTTGATTTGTTTGTAAATTACATTGATTGACGATATTAATATGCAGTCAAAAAGCTTTTTGAACTTTTTTTCAAAAACGTTAATAGATTTTATGATTGCAGGTGACAAAGAAATATTCCCCTTCTTTATTTTATTCATTGAACAATTAATTTTTCTTCGGCTATTTTCTATCATTGCATTTCTAAAAAATATGTGGGAATTTTCTATTGCTTCAAGTGAAAAAAGTTCAGACAAAGATACTTTCGAATTAAAATTTGAAAAATCTTCAAAAAAAGCACAGAAACTGGTAATTTTAATGCGTTCATTCACTTTACTATTATATAAATTATCCAAATAAAAGACAAACTCCTTAAAGTACCACTTATAGTACTGATCATCGTAGTTAATTTCTTTATACTTTTCAATAAGTTCTACTTCATCTGAAATTTTCTCCAAGCAATCAAAATATTCTGATAATGGGGAATAGCAACTAATTTGCTTATAATTTTCACCAAAATTTTCATTGTTGTTTTCTTTAGAAGTTGATGCAGAATTATCTTTTCCATCTTTATATAGGCCATTTACTCGAACTTTATTCTGCTCTATATCATAGAAGTTTTCAAATTCGTTGCCAACTTTATAAGTTTCCATATTTTTTACAGATTCACGTGTAATCGTTTTAGCTCCTACAAATGATGCAAATAAGTGGATTGACAATGTTAATAGAAAATTACACATGTTTGGTCAAATAGAAACTCATATTTAAACCTTTTGAAAATCAAAATTGATTACGCTGATAAATTAAAAGATTAAAACATAAATCAAAAAGATAAATATTGAATCATAAAGTTCGTTTATGATTTTAAAATATTGATATCAAAAAGATTGATATCTTGATATTCTTAACTTTTAAAGTATTACGACAATTTTTTTGAAATATATGGCCAAGTATGGTAACTACAGAATTATTATGCCTTTTATGATTTACAATACCTTTATTTTTTTCTTCTGCTGAATTAAACGTGATACATTTTAATACTAATTCATTTACGTTTTTCGATTTAAATTTATTAGAATTATTATTTTAAAATCTAAACATTAAAAAGACACTGCCCATCAACTGAAGTATATGCTAATTTATAGCACGATTGTTTTAAAACATAATATATTTGCGCTTATGATGCAATAACCATTTATATGTTTTTTCGAACTTATTTGTTATAAATACTAAGAAAGATGCAAGAAAATAGAAAAAGTAATGGGTAAAAATTAAATGAACAAGCAATAATATAGTCATATAGTTTAAAACCAAATATATATTTCATATTCAAATAATTATTAAAAAGATTAACGAGTTCTATAATTAAAGAAATTAAAATTATTGGTTAACCATAAAATGTTAAAAGCACTTATAATACCAAATTTTTTAAAATAATGTATTAAATAGAAAATACAAAGCGAGTGAAATTTTAACACCAATATATACTATTTTAAATCCATTATAAAAACTTATGGGGCAGTACAACACTTAAAAAAGATAAAGTTGCATACATGAAAAATATTTATTTTTGACGCATAAATTTTGAAAAAAGCATGTAAAATATTCTATCCTTTTATTTCAGTTTAATCTAAAGGGGAATGCTTTAAATTCGTAATATAAACAAGTAACCATGAGTATGTTTAAATCCAACCAATTAGGGCATATAATTAAATGTGATAGATAACAATTTTTAATATATACATTTTTTACCTATAGAAACTAAAAAAAATAAAAAAGGGGTTTCTTAACTGACTTCTATGTTGAGTAATTAAAATAGAGTTTTTTTTTAGAATTGACCTATTAAGATATTTATGAAAAAGCTTTTTACTAGAATGGAATTCTTTATATTGACACATAAATGCAAATAGATTATGATTCCTAGATCCAAAAATCGCACCCGTATTCGATCTAACTATAATTAAAAACCAAGATCACATCATTTCAATTTATTTTGCCCGATAAACCTTTTGCGTTCCAGATTTAATATTTTTGTTTTTTTGATTGTTCGCTTTGTAATTTTATCCGAAACAACCTTCTTTAAATTTTAGAGACACACATTCACCATAAAATAAGACATTATTTAGAAAATCACTGGCATAATTAAGCAATTTATCTTGGATTGCAGATATCACATACAATTATATAGTTCATTTGCCATAATAAATGCTTTATCACTTTTTAGTAAATTCAACACCTTTTAATGTTATTCTACAAAAAAAAAGAAACAGAATATTCATTGCATTTTTATAGATATTATTTTCTAATTGATAACACCCTAGAGATTTCTCAAAAATTTATTTTGAGAAGGATATATCATTATTATAAACTTTGTGAGGCACATGTTTATCTTCACCAAGTATCAATATTGAAATTCGACGATTTTATGATAAAAAATTATTATTTGATTTTAACTCTGGGCATAAAATCATGATAAATTTTTATCATCATTGTTTACGCTTTTTTGTTAATGATTTATATAAATGATGAATCAAAAAATGTTGTCTCTAAATTATGTATGATAAATAAATGTTTTAAAAATAAAAGAACATTTATCACATTATATTATTATTTTTTTCGCGTGAGAACTAAATTTTACTTTTTGATCTGAAAAAGCAAGATCAAAGTTCACCGTATATGCCTTTTAAACTATGCTAGTAGACAATGCAAATAAAATAAATCTAATAGTAACTATATTAAATATATGAAGATGTTTTTTTTGGAAAGACTAGTCAAATTCAATTAGTATTCTTTTCAAATTCCGCATTAGATTTTAAATTACATATTCTGTTGGAATATAAGAATTTATTAATACATCTATTATTGAGCAAATGCAAACATATTTGCATATATAAATCATGCTAATAATATACACAATTAACACTTATTGACTAAAATACAAGGCAGCACCGAGAAGTATGTGTATTTTAAGACATTGCATAGTATAAATGGAGAAATAAATAAAGTAAAATAAAATAAGGTTTGGTTGAAAATTTCGCCTAAAATTAATCCTTTTATAGGTTGAATCTTAAAACATTAAATTATAGGTTTTTTTTGTTAAGACAATGCTATATAAAAAACATAGAAAATATTTCAGCACTTAATGAGCAAACTATATTCAAATATTTTTTTTTAATCTATTGTCAGAATGTATAAGTTAAAATTTCTGTGATCATGTGATAGAAAATTTTCTATTTTTTATACTCTTGATAGTGTATCTCGTTTAAAGCTCTGTGTCTCTTCTAATCGGTTGATCACTTAATATTGTTATAAAAGTAAATTTATAATTCCATATAGGATATTAGATTTATGATACGTTTTATTACCCTTACATAATTTATATTTTTATATTACTTCAGTTATGCAATATTATTGGCTGGTGTTTAGTTTTCAATTAATTTATTTATATATTGCCCGTACAGAATATAGAACATAAAACGAATTAATATTGCCATGAAATCTTTTTTCTTTACAAAAATAATTAATTTTATATTTTTTTAGAGGATTTTTATGTTATTTTCCAATTTTATTTATAGACAAGTGAGATAATAAAGTTTATAAAAATAAATTCAAAATTCGCACATTTGATCATTTAGAAAGAAAATAAATAAATTTTAAATAGAAGCTATGATAATTAAACGTAAGAAACAAATAAAAAAACATACTCTTAAAGATCGATCTACTTAAAAATACAGCTTGATTTTATTTTTTTTGAATATAAGTTATCAGTACCATTATCTAATAAATTTTTATAGGAATTAAGGGTTTTAATTATAAGATCAAAGTATGTTTATAAGATGAAATATATATTCATTTGATGGTTTTATTAGTATGATCTATTTATATTTGTTCGAGTAAAACCTTTGATTGCTTTGCAAAACGGAAATACGCAACACTTCTTTCGAACACGTTATCTTAAAATCATAATCTTATTTGATGATTGTTATAATCAAAACTATTGTAAATTCTATCGTTTGTGCGTATGCTTCTTTTGGTATCTGTAACTTCTTATTATTTATTTCTAATAAAGTGGAATATTCATGGTAATAAAACCTGACAATTTCTAGAGAAGATACAAATATAAACAACCAAAAGAGAAATTGTAATTGAATAAATAACATATAATCAATGGTAAAACATTATTTCAAAAACTAAATAATATCTGATGTAAATCGTTTTAATTTTAAAACATGTAAAAAAAAGAATTTAATTTGTAAATTATTTCATTTTCAGCACTTTTCAAACCATTAGCACATAAATTTGCTCTACCTTATTAATATTTGATTTGTGAATTTTAAAATATCATCTTTGTGGATTATGATGAAATTTTCTGCAAGTTGAATTTTTAAATAAAATTATCGCTGTTTATACTAGATCGAAATCAAAATTCTTAATCTTATAGTATTGCATGGTGTTCTTTAGTTGTTTGCTACACAAATAGAAGCCCTCTTTCTCAAATTTACCAAAAAAAACAGTCTTATTTTTTCTATATCTATACTTCTTGCACGCGATTATTCTCAAACTTGTGTATTTTTTTTTGGAGAACACATGTGCTAAAGACATATATATTATTGATGGATAATATATAAATTAAACTTGTTTTTATATAATATAACTATTTTTTGAGCAAATTCCAGTGAACATACCTGTATTCAATACTTTTAACAGTAATTAATCTTTATAATTCTTTTATATAATTTAGTATAGCTGGTATCTTTATGGAAAATCAATCGTAATAAGACCTTTTTAGAACTTTTATTTTGAATATTATAGATTCTTTTTTTAGAAATAAGAGTATAATCCAAAACGTACAAAATCATGAACCCTTTTGAAAAAATTGTAAATTAGAGCCATAATATGAAAAATCTTATTTTTTTACTGCTTATCATGGTTTTTCTACTACTGAAATAAAGAAAAAGTTCAACTTTAAATCGACTAAACCATTTTTTTGGCAATATAGTTTTTAATAGCAATTTTTAAAGTTCATATTGTTATTTTTATTTTGAAGTCTATATTTCTATAGTTACATAGATTTTGCTTGAGATTTATATTTTTCATGTCTGTTTTATTGTGAATATGAAGGGATTTTGCTCTGTTATAGAGGTTAGAGTTTTCTTGCTTCTAAAGTATGTTTTACCATATAATTTTACACGTACCAATGCCATTTTTTATAGATTATTAGATATATGCATTTAATAAAAGCCTCGAAGATATAATTGCAGTTTGTTCGTGTCACTTTTTAAATTTTCGGATTTATCTTTTGTAAAAGTAATTTACTTTTCTGTAAATTCGTAGGATAAATCATCTTTATATGAAAGATTCTCGATTATATGTTCATGTAACTTCAAGATAATTATCAAACCTTGTAGAACACATTTCCAGATAATATACAATATTTTTGTGAAGAAAAGCTTGGAAAACTCACCTTAAAATCCGAACTATAAAATTACTGCGTAGGATGTGATATTTCTTCATTCGAAAAACTAAATACGATCTTTTGTCGTTCTTTGAATTCGTTTAACCGTTCCAGAATAAATTTCTGACAATTAGGTATTTTCGAAAACAATTTCTGAAATATTAATACTTTAGATATTGTTGTTATGAAAGAGTTAAATAAGAATTTTTTAGGCTTTATTTTCACACATTTAAACAATTTCCGCTGTTTTTTTCTTTATAGAGAAATATTTATCGATTTTTTTATTGCATGTGATTTATTTCTCATCTTCTTTGTTCATTTTCGGTTTCTTGAATTATTCATTCTCAGATTTTTCTTCTATAGTTACAAAATCCACATCAACTTGTTCTTTTAATTTATTAGTTTAATATGACTAGTTCATAAATTGATTTTTTTTGTGGGCCTGCTATATAAAAGAATATATATTTTTACAAAAGAAAGATGCTTCGTACTTAATAAAATTAGTCTTCGTGAATATATAAATGATAAGAAAAATAATTCCTTTAATTTTATTTGGTAATATCATAACAACCAAATTCATAATGAAGCATTTAATTCGCCGAATTACTGCATTTTATTTGTATTATATTAGTGTTGAATAGACAACTAAAGTTTCACATGATAGATTTTATTTTTACTTGTCTTTTTGTGGCAGTTTTGAACACAAAGACATATGATTTTTAACGTTAAACTAGAAGTTAAAAAGCCACCCCTTTTTATAATCTAAGAGGAAGTTTATATGGATAAAAGTTTATTTTCTAGGAAATGATAAAAAACGTTTTAAGTTTACACAATAAGCATTTAGAGTATAGTATGCCTTTTAAAGAATTAATTTTATCAATAAATTCCAGCATTGCGCCTTCTTTATTAAATGTGCCCATAAAACATGCGTATTCCTAAATGTATATTTTTCTGTGTGCTTATTGGCCTTTCAAAAAATATGACAAACATACAGCAATAAATAGCAGTTTTTATTCATTTTCTTAACCAGTTTATAATTTCATTTATAATCAATGCCCGAATATCTTTGATTTAATTTATAATTTCTTCTAAAAAATATATCTATTCTTTAAACACAGATCGAAATTTCAGATTAGTTTCTAAAGTTAATATATGCCATCTACGTCGGAAAACCGAGCTCTATTGTTTTGATTTTGATAATAAGTGCGAATCAACATTGATTCGTTGTATACAAAATAAGATAATCATATTGAACCATAATTTTAAAATAAAAAAAATCATAAAGTTACATAAATTCATCATAATATATTATTGTGTAAAACATATAACAAACAACTTCAAAATCAATCTAGCCATCAAAATTTTTAATTCTATTTCTTAAGATTAACGATAAGTTTGACTTTCTTTGATATTATATTTGAGGGGTATAACATCCTATAGTGTACTTGAAACCTAATATTTTCAAATTTCACTTTTAATTTTATTTGTGTTATTTTCGAAGAAATATAGACAATACACATGGTTCTTTTCATAATAAAAGATTTAGGTATAAATTATATGCTCTATCCTTATATGTTTCTAATATATCCGGTTTGTTCAAACCTTTGCAGCCCGAAAATCCATCACAATTTTTTTGCTTTTAAAATTATTCAGAGGCATAAACACACACCAATTTTAAATATTGCAAAATTAAAATTAATGCAACTAATTTCCATTTTAAATTTAATCTAGATGAAAATACATTTATATTTTTGTGAAAACCAAAACAGACGACGTGGGTAAATCAAAATAAATAGATCATAATCAGAAGTATACATTTATCTTTGATTTTTTATTTATGTTGATAAAAATATATTATATTCAAAAGTTAAATATATTTTTAACGAGTGTTTAATTTATATGTAATTTATTTCGATTAAAATTTAAAGATGGATTACCTTCCTCGATAAGCATGCATGCAACCTCTCATACTTCGAAAGGCACTTGAACTCATCACATTTGAGAGAAGAAGAGCAGTTGATGAAGATAGATCAGGGTAAGATGTCAAAAGATGCATCAAGGAGTTGTACAATATTACCAATGGACTGACCACGTGTAAATATATAAAAAGAAACTTAACCATAAAAATAAAATAAATACAATTGTTTATTAAAATTGATTTACTTTTCGAACATGGTTCTGTTTTTTTAATTAATTGGTGCATAGAAAAAAAACAAATTCGCATCATATCGTCATTATATGTTTTATTGCAACCTTAATATAAAATTTAAAGCATGTTCGGTTTAGATATAAAATACAAACTCGACCAGAATAAATCGATTCATACGTTTATATATCAACATATATACTATGTTTCATCATATAGACATTAATTTTCGAAAAGATAATTTATTGGGATACATTAAAGTATAATACATTTTTAATAGGAGTTTACATTAAAAATTAGCAGCTATATCATAGTGGCAAAAAATATATAAAAAAAGAATAAGAAAAGAGAAAGGCATAATATTTTTCAATTGTATTGAATCACATATTGTTAAATTATAAATCTACAGAAAGAAATATTCATATAAATAAGCAATAATTTTCATGTCGATTAAATAATATTGGGATATTAACATCCACTTTACAAGTTTATAGTTTCTTAAGTGTATGGTTGTTTAAAGTACCAAATTAAAAAAACGAATACATTAGAACAAGATCAGGTAATTCAACAATTTTATATTATAATTTAGCATAGTAAGCCTCCTGTACAATTTTATTTCGAATCTTAATAAAGCAAGTAAAATATTAAAAAAAGTTAGTTTACCAGCCAAATGACCACTTAGTTTTTTTTCATTTTCACAAAGAATATAAGAGGAAACAGATAAACTATAATCCAATTTTAATAACAAACTATGTTCTGAATCCATAAACTGTCACAAAGAAAGTCTTAAAATCTGTATAATTATTTAAAAAAAATTAAAGTCATTTTTATTCCAATACGGGCCGAAAAAATTCAATTGCCAATAAGTAGATTCAAAATATATAATTTTTTTTAAAAAAAAACTTTATGCATAATTATTTTAGAATGATTTAAATTTACCTTATTTTTGGTGCTTATCTGTTTTTTCGTTGTTTAAACTAACTGATATATTAATAAGAGGAAGACGTATCATCGTAGATATTATCATGCTATAATTCAAAAATTAATAATAAATTTTCATGAAGCGAAATTCAGCTATAAGTTGTTTATATTTACGCATATATTGGATCAAAAGTAAATTTCAAATATCAGCAGATATTATTATGCACATAAAACTTAACAAGATGGCAAAATTAATTTATAGAGGCTCTAGTTTATTTTAAGTAATAAATTGAACTTTCAACCTTAACAAGTTAACGGTAGAATCATTATAAAAGGCAATGAAAATATTAATATTCTACCATCTCATCTTTCATAAATAAGAAATAATTTTTTTAAAAATACTACAAATGTGCTTTATAAAGGCATTAAATTTATTGATATATTGCTCTTATTTGAATTTTAAATGATCAAATATAATTATTGATCTCTAAATACACAAATAATAACCAAATTTATTTATAAATCATGACGAAATATCACATAATTGTTTTAAATGATAGTAATGGGCAAAATCTTTTATTTATACTTCTAAAGCTTTTTTATAGATAAAGATGGAAAACAACAATATTTCCCCATTTACATGTGCGAAGTACACGTAATTAGAAATAAAATATCTATTTTATATTTTATAATTGGATTTTTAGTCAGATACTTACATTGCAAGAACAATTGATCCACAAAAATAACAATTTTATTTAATCAAATTAAGTATAAATCAAAGAAAGGGTGGTAATATCGGCTGCGTTTTATTTATTAGAGGGCTTAGATTTCTAAAAATCAAAAAAAACATCATTTATATCGACTTTTAAACTACAAATGATTATATTTTATAAAATAATTTTAACAGCACAATAAATCTTTCAACTTTTAAAAATCTACCTATAATAGCAGTAAATTTTGTAGGTCTAACCATAGCACGACCCATTAATCATTGTTCGTCAATCTTAATTTGGCAACAAATATTGATTTTGAGAAAGCATAACCATATGAAAAGATATTATAGAAATTATGATAACATAATACCACTATTTAAATCTAAATAATGGTAGAAAGCCTTTTTCAGGTTATTAAAGCCATTCTATTTACAGCACGTTATTTAAACTGGGAATTTAATAAGCAAAAATCAATAGATTTAATGTTGAATAGCGCTATTTTATCAACGAGTGGTACATTTATTTATTCATTCTTAATTATTAAATATAATAATACACCCCATATAAAATTTATCTTTTTTAAAATTATTCCATTCTTTTTTTTCTAAAGAACTTCTAAACCTTCAATATATGTTTTTAATCAACAATGAATTTTGAAACTCTTCATTATATGATGGATATAATCACCTATGTAGCAATATATAACTTTTATTATATGTATTACGGTTTTTGTAACTACAAATTCTCATCTAATGGAAAAGTAAAATAATCAGTTTAAATACATAAATGTTGAGGTTATAGAAGTAAAGTTAGAGTGAAGATTTCTGTTTAAAGAGTTTAAATTGCGTTATTTGACTGCTTGAGTCTAATATCAGAGTGTCTATCATATAAAAAATATATAACTGAAAAATAGCAGATAAAACCATTGTCTATAACTTGGTTGTAACAATTGGCATAATTTCATTCTTGAAATATTTTAGAAAATAAAAGTCTAATAATACATCAAACTCTCTCGTTATCTGATCCGAACCCACACATAAAAATAAAGGATATAATGGTGATATCACAAAATTAAAGACTTAATGATGATATCACAAAAAAGTATATATTAGATATTTAAAATACATACAGAAGAAAAAAGCAGGTTTATGTGTCAACTTTAATGGTGAAGACCACCCAACATTATATTTTTGCAATTGAAAATGAGAATTTATTTTTAAATATACTAAGTATGATTAAATTGGTATTTTTCTAATTTGATAATTAAAACTTTCTATTAACACACTTATTTTCATATTAATTTTTGAATATATGGTTACATCAAAAAAAACACTTTATCGTTTCCCGTAGAATATAGAGCATACTAAATTCTTTATTTAATTTGACAGAACATTCTATGCATAAAAAGAATTTTTATAGACTTCTTTTTCGTGATATTTTCTTTTATTTTTAAATTATTTGCAAGATTATCGTCTTGAATGCAAATTTAATAAAGTATAAACTTCTTACTCGTTGAAGTATATGATAAAAATAGTTTAATATCCTTTTTAAACGGAGACTGCAAGATTCAAAATACAAAAGGCTTAATTCTGATGCTAACCCGTTTTATAACAATATTATCAATTTTTGGTGTGCTTGTATATTTTATTTTTAAATCCTTTAGAATGAATAAGTCACGCAAAATATATATTTAATTTTTTTTACTGCAATTTAATAGTTATTTCCACAAGAGATACATATTCATAGACTTTGAATTCTTTTGATGATACTGCTTTATATATTCATTTTATTTACACATAATTAAGACATCTTATAGCTATGTGTATGCTGAATTCAAAGATGAAATTTGCCTAACTTTTAAAAAAAGCTTTAAATTTAAATTATAAGTTTCTCTTTCATCATAAAAAAAGATATAATTTACCTAAATAGAAGTCATTCTTGATAATATAGATAATATAAACATTGTAGAGAAAAATTAAAAAAACTATATTACCTACTATGCCCCAATTGTCATAGTTATACAAGTGGAAGACAGACACTAAACCATATTTCATATAATGCAATGATTTGATAACTCAATTCGCCTGTAAACAATGTAAATAAATAGTACTTTCAACGAATCTGATGATAATTATAAAATATAATGATGAGAAAGAGGCATATAAAGGTTACGGAAAAAAGCATAGAAGAGATGAATAGATGCATAGATGTGATATTCTCTAGAGAACAAAAAAATATAGTCTGAAGAAGAAAATAACCAAAGTTATCATATTTTAATTAACCCCTAATTTTCTAGTGATGTTTTGCTATCTTTAACAGAAAATGAATTTGAAAAATATTTTGAGAGATTTAAATTGATAAATTTATGTGAGGGTGTTTTACGGCTTTTACTGTTTCTTTTGTAATTTTATTGCTTTTGCATTTTATTAAAGATATAAATATAAAAAGTTTGTGCATACTTCATTTTAAATCACCAATCAAATTAGCTATCTTATATGCCCTAAGAGATCATATTATTAATACCATATTTAACAGTGTTTAAAGCACGAAATAACGTGATTTAAAAGGTTTTATAATTTTATCATTTTCAAATACACTAAAGAAGGAAAGTTCAATAAAGCTGTGCAGAACCGACCAAATATACACACACAACTAAATATCAGACGAAAGTAGTTTTATTTCTCTGGGTGGATTCATTAGATTCTAATTTATAATAATTCGTTTCAGATTCTTATTCTAGAACACCTAGTTCATTGTATTGAAATTGAAAGATGAAAAAAACTACGGATTAATAAACTATATTCTATAGAAATATGGCACATTATATTAAAAATATTTACGATAGGATATAAACCAACTCAAAAAATATCAATTTGAGTTTAAATATATATAAAAATCGACACTTGGGCAATTATTAATAGATCATATTTTTGAAAGTTTTTATAAAGATATCGAAATAAATTTTATATACATAATTATGTTAGCTTGTGGTTTAATTATTTTTTATTAAGTCGTATTTTAGTTCTCGAAAAAGGTTTTTTTTTATTATAAAGAGGGTTTTTTAGAATACAAGCGCTTGTTTTCAGACATTATTTAAGTCTTTCGGGATATTTATTTATTAAATAGAATAATATTTTTACAATAAAAATTCAAAAAAATTATTAAGGCTGAAATTAGTGCACGCAATTAATTGTCATCATATTAAAAAAACTTATTTATACTACTACAAATATTTATTTAGTTTTCCTTTTCCAATAATTCTCACTATTCATATTATTTTTTTTGCTGAATTTTTAATTTATAATCATTTTGAAATCAGAAAAGATATACTACGGTTAGATTTATTTGAGTACTTTGTAAATAGTTATCTGGAGGGCATGTGAATCCATAAAGACTTATATTACATGAGTTGACAAATTCAAATTTCTATAAAACAAATAAATGGTGGAATTTTTCTATGAATCATCCAAAAAGGTTTGTTTTATTAAAATTCCACAAGAGATAATATGTTGTGCAATAAAGTATTTTTTTTCTCTAAAACTTAATAGAACAACTTCAATAAATTTTTAGCTTACTGTTAAATATAAATTATTCTGGTTATAAACTATAGTGAATTGAAACATTTTACATTTAATTTGTTTTTTGATTCCGAATTCATAACAAAATCGAACTATTTCAGTTTAAATAAAATAAGTTATTTTTCTTTCAGTATTCAAAACATATGATGATGAACTTTTTAAAGCGTAATTATATATGGGTTAAACGGATTTGGGGACTCTAGCATGTCGTCTTTTGGTTCAGTCCTAAAATATTTTTTTAATCTTTTGATTTTACCCTTCATAAAGTTCTGGTTCGATAACCACAAACCCAAAACTAACAACGTCATATCGAAAAATAATTTCAAGTCAATTAAATTTATAACCTAAGAGTCATATAGTTTACCTTTTTAATTTCTGGAAATCCTTTTTAAAATTGAATAGAATCCACTATTATAGCGTGTTATATCTTTTGGGTATCAATGATTATAAACAGCACCAATTTTTTTAACAGGATCAGTGTGGAGATCAATTTTACGCTATGCTCAAATTAAACACTAAGATTGAGTGTTGAATGATTTAATTCACATGCAGGGAAATCGGTATTAGCCTCTTCATATATCCATGTATATTATTATACAATGGATAAATTTTTGCCAAAATATATTTGCAATGTTTCCTAATTTCGATTACTATCATGAAAAAAAGAGTTTTTTTCTTCTTTCACTTCTCCCAACCATACCTACCACCTACGTGCCATCTACTCTGTGCTTTATATTAAATTTACGAGGTCTAAATATGCTTTCATCAGCATTCACAATCATATTTATGAACAGATTATATTTTTCCGTCTCCAAAAGTTTTGCTAGTTTTATTTGCATATTCATTATATTAAAAAAAATTCTTGAAATGCCCAAATATATTGTTCTTCTTCTATTTGTATCACCCAAAGATATCTTCTCAAATATATCGCACATTTATTCAACATTGAAATGTAATTTATTTGAATTTTCGATTAGAATATTAGTTCTGTTTTCGACTTTTCATCTACCCACACTTAATTTTTTCCTAAATGATTGTTTTGGAAGATTTCCTAAACAATATGACAGAAAATGTTCATAATTTCTCCCTGTAAATTTTAATGGTTGTATTTTTTAGATATTCGCGTCTTTTCATCTATTTTTTAAAAGATGAATTTAAAAAATCATTTTTTTAATTCCAGTTTAATTATTAAAAAGATTGCTAAACAAAGTTAATTTTTGGGATCTATTCGTTTTAATAAACTTTAAATTTAGTTTTTTTACTATTAAAAATGATTAAAGTTGATTTATTCGCATAAGAGAGTAAATACAATAAGAAAACGATTTTTTTGAATAAATCCATAATAAGAATTTTATATACTCTAATAGAAAGTTTATAAAAATAATTAAATTAGAAATCAAAATTTTTTAATAAGAATATATCCAAAAAGAATAAAAAACTATAGTACACTTATATTTATATGTAAAGAAAATAGAAAGATGCTTCTTATCTTATAATCCACACATAAAGCTGAAACCTTTAAAAGCTTAATTTAGAAAATATCAATAAATATTCTATTAAAATCAAAATTTGGAGCATTCTGTGGTGTTTGTTTTGTTTTTGAATGTTAAAATACGTGTCTGGGATGCATAATAATTTCTCTTTTGCCCTATGTGGGATTTACAGAATGCAAGGAAGATATAATATGATTATATATCCAGATAATTCGACCTCGAAAAATAAAATAAATATTAAATATATTGCAAAAACATGAAAATTATACTACAATGGTTTAAAAAAATCAAACAATTCATTCGCCTAATACACAATATCAATTTAATTTGATAAAGACAGATTAAATTTTTTATGATCAATATGTTTAATTTCATGTATCGACGAAATTTTTAAAACAAATTCTGATTATATGCATCACGAAATACGAATTATAAAAATATTTTCAGACATATAATCTTATTATGCCTTTAAATTTTCTGTTCAGAACAACTAATATTTCGAATTAAATCAGATAAATATAAGCTCTTATTATGTCTGCAAATTATTAATGTTATCTTACCAAAATATTGCTCTTTTTTGTCAATTTAAATGGTCAAAAGTAGTAACAATAGATGCGTGGTAGAAATATTCCACCTATAATCTTCAATTTAATTCATGTAATTTTTATTCTTATTTTCGTATTGTAAGTTTTCAATTATCAAAGGAAATGAATTCTGCGTAACTAAGAAGGCACACAGAAAACACAAATAGGCCGACTCTCACAAAAAAAGCTACAAATCAAACATACTTTATTGTGACCCAAAAAAATTATAATGTTTGTTTTAACGCAGGTTTAAGAAATAAAGTTTATTTTTGGTATCCTGGGTATGATCCAATTGTAACCTCTGTTGAGTGATGTAAATATGTAACCTAGAATTTAAAATTTAAATGATTGAAGGTTCGTATGCTATTCACGCAAAGGCAATGATCAATAACTAAACTTTTAATTAATGCCGCTTAACTGCAAGAGATACATAAAACACTTCAAGGCCAATTCCTTGTCAAAAGAAAGCAAAAAAGTTTAAATATACATGAATATGGTCCTGAAATAACACAGCCCCAATATCGAACATTAGTTCATGTAATCAAAACTATTTTGATCAGACGGATATTTTTTCCTTTGCGGTGGCACTATGTGGCTTTACCAATATCTTTAATATTTTTCAATTTTGTTTTCGTGTTTTTAACCCGATTGACGTGAATAAATATTAATCACAAATATTTTTTAAAATAAAAAACACCATCGAAAAGTTCTGGCTAAGTAAGTCTATTATTTTTTATTATATAAAGGCTGTTTTCTTATAACATAAGATTGTTAAGCTGCGATAAAGCCCCAAGCTTATGCAAAATCTACATTTGTATAAGATGAAGATTAGTGATGCAATCTTTTATTTTTTATTGATGGCTTACATAATAATATCAGCTTGACATTAAAAACATTCAGATCTTTACATGATTTAATTATCAAAACAATTTATTTATTTAAATTCCATGACAATTTTATTTTAACAATTTACAACTGTTGATTTTTTTTGTAAATCCATTAATTATATGAACAAGGGAATTCTTTTATGTATTGGAAGAATGGGGCAAAATATAATTTAAATGGGCGGTAATTCTTGAAACAAACACGTAAATTAATGAAACCATATTTAGCAATAATGTTCAATTGCTAATTATTTGTAATAGACCTACATTTTTACAAAGAAATTATATATTAATAAAATTTTCAAACGTAATTTGTACATAAATGTTTTTTGGCACTTTTTATTGGTATGATTTTATAATAATTTAAATAGATAAAAATTTTAGTTTACATTAATAACAACACCATTTAAAGACACAAAGCGAAATTTTGTTAGTCAAAAATGTATTTGGTATGTAAATATGTAAAAAAATATGTTTTAAATCTCTTTTATTCCTTAACATTATATTGCGAGAATACTAAGTTAAATATTTTTTCTAATGCAGATACAGCTAAATTTAACTGATCAGCTTAAACGTAAATGTTATTTTAAGACCTTCAAAATTCAAATAAAAAGAAAATTACGCAATGAAAACAAAATTTATTATACATATGATTTTTTAAAAAATCTGATATATACTAAGAATTTTTTTTTGTTCATAAACGGATAGAATTAAATGCTTTCTTGGATAAAATATACATTTTAGGGACACTGATAAAATAAAAATGCCAACAATAGACTATTGTGTGATTTTTTGAGATAATCGACACAAATCAATGATCTTTTATATCAATATTTAGATATCATTAAGTATCAAATTTAATTTAAACACATCGAGCAGGCAATAAGAGTTTAAAAAATAATTTATAAGCTCTTGAAGAGTGCATAATTTCATTTAAGATAAATTAAAAATAAGTATTGTATTTGATATATATTTATGAAGAAAAAAACAAATCGCAAAATTTTTCTCAAAAATTATGTAATTTATACGCATTTTTCGTGTATTATAAACCTTGTAAAGACATATAATCATGAATGTTGATGCACTCAAAAAATCTTATTTATTTTAGAATTAATATTTTGAAATTTTTTTTAAGGATATAATAATCAAAATTTGCCCAATTATTTCATTAACCAAGCCTCTATATCCATCTTAGGAACTAGAACACTAGTTAAAATATTATTAAGAAGACTTCGAAATATATAATATGAACATAAGGAATAAAAACCGCACTTGTTTGCTATTTAATCAAAAAGAAAGCTACATCTAGTTCAAATTAGATTAAAACGTTAAACGCGCATCTGAAGCTTTTTTATAGCTCCATTATGGTGTATTTCTTCCTATATTACCCATCTATTTCTAAGGCCAAAAAAATTTTAAGGAGTATAACGGTTAAATTTCTAACAGGCTTCATATCTATGATAAAAAAATATTTCTCATATATTATATTGACAGAAAAAAGATCTTTAGTATTTTATTTATGAGATAGACATTTTTTCTATGCCAATACAGTAGAGTAGAATGAATTAAACTTAAATGAATGCAATCGAATGTATTTTTTAAATTCATTATAGGTTCAATAATTGTTAGAAAAAACAATAAATAAATAAATGTAGGAATACTAGGTAAAAGGTGTATTTACATAATATTAAAACCTAAAATCGAGATTTTTCGGGTTTAATTTTGATCTACGAATGAAAAATAAATTCTAATCAAAAAAAGATAAACTTGCTAACTTCAAGAAAAATCATCATTAAATAAATCTATTAAAACAAATTGATCAGCTTTAGATTCTGTAATATAAGGGGAATAAATTGTTTATCTCACTAGGATTACCTTTTAATCATATAATAAAGCGGGTTATATATAATATCATTTGTATAAATACCAATATTATTATTTTTACGCAGTATTATTAGGGTTTTTGTATTTATTCTTATAATATAGCCATAAAGTTTTTCTATTTTTATCATTGTTTGTTCATTATCATTAATATTTTAAATGTTTATTATAACCACATAAATAAAGCAATTTGAAAAAAGAAAGAAATATTTAACTGAGTTATACAAAAAAACCATTTTTAAATGTTTTTTTCTAATGTTAAAAGTAAAAAGTAAATCTGCTTTTAGAATCTATATTTATTTAGCTTTATCGTATGCATATTTTATTGCACATTTTTTTTATATAAAAATATAAAATACACATTTCGTCTTTGGCGAGATGGTTTAAAAAAAAGAATGCCAATGTGAACACATCATTAAGTGTGCTATTTATCGTAAAGACAAAAAAAAATATTACTTTTTTGACGCATTAGATCATGTGCACATTTATATTCTATTTTGGATTTATAAATAAATTTAATAAAATATTGTTTTTTTTTCAAAGTTTAATCATCCTAAATGCTTTTAACCCCTATCAATACAATACGATTTTCTAAATTAAATTATATAATTTTTTTTTTCCTGTTATATTCATATACTTTAATTTATAAATTTAAATCTTTTTACAGAAAATGAAACTTATTTTTTTCATGTCACATATAAAAACCAGAAAAATTGTGAATCGCCACTTTTCACTTTCTGTACTGACATAATAAAAAAACTTTATATAAAAGTTCTATTTACAATAATTTTATTTATAGAGTTACCACTTTTAATAAGCAAATCGTAAATCAAAAATTTTGAAAATAGTAGGTTTTTATAACGAGAAAATTTCCAGATTCGTTAATTTAAGTACAATAAAATTAGTTAAGGATGTATGTTTATCAATTCGAATTAATGTCATGAGAATCGAATTACGAGAAGAAAATAATCTTCGAAAATTTGTCAAACCTTATATGTTAAAAACAGGAAGCCTTTGACCATCTCAAAGAATGTAAAAAATCGTATTTAAGATACAAAATAAGATCATATCTGGCTAGATTATATAAAAAAGTGCATATTATAATATTGAATTATTGCTTACTTTATATTTTTTCACATAATAACGAACGTTAACAGGTATTTTTAATTTACTTATGCTTGAAATAAAGACATAAAATCCATTTAAATAATTATTTAATGTTTTATTCTACTTATTGCTTTTAAAAATGCTTCTTAATAGATTAGATATTATTCATAATATGCTGTAACAGATACGAAGGCTTAAATAAATGTCAAAATAAGTTTTATATGTAATTTAATTACTGAATAAAATTAAATTTATGAACCAATGGGTAAACATGCAGTTTTCTTAAAATTGCTATATTTTATATATTTATATCAGTTTTACAGAGTATTTATGATTCTATAATAAGAAATTTTATCCAATTCTTTTAATATTTTTCATTTTTCAGTAGCCTCTTCATTTATTGCGTTAATAACATGTATAGGGCAATGTTCAGAAAATTTATTTTTCGTGCATGTATATATATAGAAAATCTTGAATACTATGATCAAAGCAAAAATATAAAATATGGTTGACGGATGCAATGTATTACTTGTAAAGGGTATACGACACGGTGTTTGATAATTTTTATTATAAATCTGTGTCAGAACATCGTCGTACTTTGAATATTCCGAGAACTCACGGTTTACAAAGGACTTGTAAATATGATAATGCATATAAATTCTCCAGCATACTAAATCATACATCAAAAAACCAACTATCTTAATGATATATAATCTAACGCTTAAATAATAAGTCGTAGTGAGATATACTTCTGGGTAAAGCAAATTATGAGCAGAGAGAAAGTTTAAAAACAATGCCGGAATACTTAGTAAGATGAGATAAAACAGAGTTAAAATGGATTTTAAGCATATAAAACATACATGTATAACGTTTACAAAAGGTATGAATAGAAGGAATAAAAAGGCTAGCATTGGCATCCTAAAATCAGGGTCTATGAAATAAGCGATACAGTAATAAAATACGAAAGATGGAAAGGAAGTGACTAAGCTGCTGAAAACCCAATAGATCAGATATGTGCCAGGGCCATAGAGAAAATTCATAGAATCTGTATCAATCTGATCATTCCATATATAATTATCCACGAAAGTTTTCAGAAACAATGAAGCTCCATATAGTACAAAAATCAAATTTATGAGATTCACTCTTACTGTCATACGGATAAAGTTATTTGCGAAATCAGAATCAACAGATTCAAACATTGAATTATCAATAAGACAGATCTCATCTTTTTTATTCAGAAAACATCCGAATTTTATAAAAATCACACAAGTAAGTGGTAAGATCAGATATAGTCCTATTATCACAGACCATATATATGATTTCATTCTTTTTATCAGCAAAAACCATCTTTCAAAAAGAATTTTCAAATCGAAGAGACTGGGAATAAAACTAACACTTATGAATTCGGACTCGTTTTTTCTATATTTATCGATATTTAATTGAATTCGGGAGTTTTTTATCAAAGATTCATATGTCGATTTTATTGTTTGGTGTGGTTGTGTGTGAAGATCCTCCGATATTAAATCATTATTTGAAATTAGAACTCCAAGATGTTTCTCATTATTTCTTAGTTCATTAAAACAATGGTTTTTTAAGTCTTCTTTTGAAGAGAATTTCGTTACATATATTAATTTTGTGTCTTGAGAGAATATAAAGTCATCAAAATATTGTAAATGTTCGCTTTTTATATTATCTATCTCGATAAAGAATCGTTTTTGATCTCTAACACATATTTGTCTGATAATTTTTAAAAAATCACAAAAAAAATCCAAACATATACCCATATCTTCAATGTATTTAAGTTCGATGAAGAGAACATGTTTATCTTTCAATAGCTCCAAGCAACATAAAACTTTATATCTTTCCTCCTGATTTATATCCACTATTAATTTTTCCCCGATATCTTTTAGTTTCATATCAATCATCGACGATATAACTATCTTTTCAATAGCTTCCCTTGTTAAATTTTTATAGTAAAATCTTGCGGTATAACACAAAGCCTCTTGAATTGTTTGGCATCCTTTTAACATACTATCATGATAAACATGCGACTTTGTTTCCAACCACTGATCCAAAGAATCTATTTTTTCGTCCGTTATTGCGTTAAAAATGGAATAGTTTCTAGATATGTCTCGAATTATGTTAAAAGTTTTTTTTGAATCTTCGTTGAAGATGGCAGTCATTGTTCCGTTTTCTTCTGCACAATCCATTTTAAATTGTTGAATAAATTTTGTTTAAATATATAAGAATTTCTTTTTTGGTAAATGAAAACATTTTCGGAACAAATTTAAAAGCCTTTTATAGGATGAAATAAATCTAGAATCAAAATGAAAACGTTTTCCTTTTATTTTTAATTAAAAAAATGCGACCAATTAAACAAATAAATAACCATGTTACATGAAGATGGTTTTATAATATGATATAAAAATAAGCACATTCAAGAAAAATGTACACATTATAACTAAAATTGGGTGAATTCAATTTTACAAAAATATCATGATAAAATCGAGATTTCTTGTGTTTTGACATGTTAATAAAATTTAAAAATTATTACAATAAGGAAGTGAAAATGTTATTTTGTGATTAATTCAAGCTAATTAATACAAAATTTGAAAATTGACGCGGAAAACCAAGAAATTAAATATTCTATTCTTTATAAGAACTAAACAGTATTATGAATGGATTAACTAAAGATAGCTTCTGGGATGTATAATCTGATTCAATTGTATTTTTTTTTATGTTATATTAAATGCGAGTTAAGCAAAAATTATATTTTGATTCTTGATGCAAAAATTAGAGTTTTGAATTTTTTTTTAAAAAAATACGAAATCTTAATTATTAATCATGTAATTAAAAAATATATTAAGATAGAAAATATTATATATTTATAATTTTTAGTTTTCTTTATTTCATAAAATTATTTCGATCATTTATATAAATTTATTTTTAACTGTCAAAGATTTTTAACAAGCCAAAAAAGCCAATTTACATCGATTCGACAGCTTTTCCCTTTTTATGAAATATTGATGAAAAAATAGAAATGATATTCAGATTTAGTATTTTTATTTTCGAATAGAAAAATCAAGAATTTATACGAGTTTTGAATTTTCGTGTTATATATTTTACTTAAAAACTGTCAGTTGTTTTAATGAGCAGGTTTAATTTTTCTGCGCATTAATTTTCTTATCTATTATTGCACACAAGATTCTAAAATAATTCAGCTATTTTAATACTGCTGTCATTAAGCTCTATTTATAAAATATTAGTCCAATTAACAAAAATGAAAGTAAAAAAAATAAAATTTCTATAATAGTTTTCTATGAGTTTTGTAGTTAGATTTATTAACTACGTAAATTAGCTCATCTACTGTATAATATAAAAAAAGTAACCGTGTGGCTATTTATTGGCAGTAAAATAATTATTTATTCGAATGCTCAATTATTACTCGAAACTAAAATTTTATTTTATATATATTAAATGTATGGTGTTTAATGCACAAATACTTCAGTAGTATCAGAAGCTATAGGTCATTGTTTACATATTAAATTAATATTTATCATTATAAAATATTTATCTATGATTTTATTCAAAACAGAATTGTTTTTTTGGGGAGAGGATAAAATGCCCACATTGTAACGAAGCCATGAAAACAATCGATCACCTTGCAACAAGATGCAAGAAAATGTTAGGGCATGATTAAAACCGAAGACACAATTAAATCGTAAGATATCTTCACTTCCTCCTATCAAGACGATACAACTTCAAGAAAACCAAAAGGATCAGAACTCACTCAGTACAAGAGATCTGCGAAAACGAAAACGGTGAAAAAAAGTTGATACCCGAATAAAAACAGATATTTTAATCAAACAAAATAGATCTGATATCTTTCAATACGATAAAAAAGAAAATATGATTACGCTGATTGAAATAGGTATAACTAGCCTTGATAACTAAACCGAAGTTGAGAATGAAAAATATAGGAAGTATACATCTTGACGAATGAACTTGATTATATTTACAAATGTAAAACAAGAATAATACCATATGTGATGACTTGGGATGGGTTGGTCTCAAAATATCATAAAAAATATGTTAAGGAGTTAAAAATCCCGGACGAAGTAGAAGCATACATGCAAGCTCTCACACTCCGTAAGACACTTGAACTCATCTCATTTATGAGAAGAAAAGCAGTTGAGGAAGATAGATCAGAGGAAGGTGTCAAAAGATGCATCAAGGAGTTGTGCAATATTCCCAACACGCTGAACACGTCTAAATTGATAAAATCGATAAAAAGAAAATTAACCCATAAATAAATTATTTATCTATGAAATATAAAAATATTCTTACATTTTGAATATCATTTTTATACAATTTTTAGTTTTATAGGGAGTAACTTAAGAAATAATAAATAGTGATACTGGAATTGTGAAAAATATAGAAATTATACAAAAAGTGGAAGACAGGTTGCTTATAGTTCTTTTCATATCAAAAATTTATATTACAGTATCACAAAATTTATATGAGAATTAGATTAATAATAATTGGAAAGATAGTAGATTCCTTTTATGCCCCTTTTATAAAATAACAAATATATATGGAAATAGAAGATTGCTAATAATTATAAATTTGTGTAAAAATAGGAAGTAAAATGCTAAAAATAATCAAATCAAAATTTCTTGCATTAATTAGAACTCTGATATTTTTTTTATCTGTGATAACTTTTTCATTTTATTAATATATTTTTTTTGTATTTTTGCACTAAGGTTCGATAAACAGGAATAAAAAAAACATTTGAATGTATTATAAAATTTCTTGCCACAAAAATAAACAATTTAAATACATATTTTAATCAATGTATCATTTAACTTAGTCAGGATATGATTTTTTTTTTGAAATAAAAAGGTTGATTTTATACGAAAGTTCCACACAATTCTCGAAAAGAAACATTTCATGACAGAAAAAATTAAATTATTACGGTCTAATATCTAAAAACGTGGAATTATAATGGATATCAATATAAACTGGTGATATAGTTTTGAGAAATCGCATGAATAAAGATTTAATAATGTTTTATAAGGCAAATATTTTAAGCTATAAAAATTTTCATTGTTTAAAAAGCATAATTATTTGTATTTAAATATTGAAACAAAAATATTTATTTACATAATTAATATATATAGCGATCTAAATGCATACAATTATTCTAGTCAGAAAAGCGTTTCTTTGAAAAATAATGGATTTTGACTATCAATAATATAATATTTTTGCTATATGAAGTTTTTATGCATCAGATTCCTTCTTTAATATTATTTCTTAAAATATTTTTGTTTTTATAAAATATGATGAAGTGAAATTTAATACAAAACATTTAACCTAAAAAATAATTTTAATTTATATTAATATTAAATTGAAGGAGAGAATACATTATATATCATAACACAAACATCGTTTATCTTAAATTAATAGTAATTTTTCAGTTGCTTTATAGACACGCTTTTAAAAAATCTACATTTGACTCAAAATTTTAAGAATTGAAATATCATAAAATAAATATCGTTTATTTTAAATTCATAGTAATTTAAAGTTACTTACTATACACACTTTTAAAAAATATACATTTGACTCAAAATACTAAGAATTGAAATATCATAAAATGTATATCGTTTATCTTAAATTCATAGTAATTTAAATTTGCTTACTAGACACGCTTTTACAAATATTCATTTGACCTAAATTTTAAGAATTAAATATTTAAAAGAAAAATAATTTGAATTTATTTTATGTAAATAAGAGACATGAATATATTTTATATTTTAGGTTCTAACACTTATTTTTATTTCTACATAAAAAAAGAAATAAATGATAAGTAGACAACATAAATTGTGGGGTGTTTAAAGCATCACGTCATGAAAGTATTTTATTTATATAAAATTTACAATATGTTGTTTGAAGTATTTCTGTTATATATAGCCTCAAGATCAAATATTTTATATCTTAAAAATTATTATTTCTGTTAGTATAAGACTATATTGATCAGCCATGCGATAAAAAAATATATATTAAAGTCATAAAGACCGTTCAAATATCAAATAGGGAACAGCATTTTCAAATTTAAAGCTCTATATTTTCTTAAAAAACAAAGTAACGTATTCTCTTAAGTATAAAACAGCTTGTAGTTTTAAAAAGTAGAATCTTGATAAACGCAAAAAAATATAAATTTGCATTTAAAAAATTCTTGCGCAAGAAAAAACCAATATTTTTTTATTCATACCAGTTAATGAAAAATTATAATTTTTCTTAGAAAATATGATGGGTTCTTATCATTTTAATCGGTATCCATGCCATAATTTTTAGGTATTTCCCACAACTAAGATTTTTTTTAATAGTTTATATGTAATTTTCGATTTTTCTTAATTTACATAATAAATAGGAATAATTTTATTAAAGAATTTAAATCTTCTGTTATAAGGCATAAAATGTAATTTTCTTAAGTATAAATAAAAGGCTTGCGCGAAAGTTTTAAAATATCACAAAAAGATTTAATTTTACTTGTATTTACAAACTAAATATAATATAATAATTTATATTTCATATTTTTTTCTCGACAATTCTAAAAAAGATGATGTATTTGATGCACACCCAAAATAATTATTTCCAACATATTTAGTGATTGAATTTATTTTAATTTTTTTAATAACTAAATAATAACTTTATATTATATAATCTAAATTTTTTTGCACTTATTTTATAAAAAAATCAACAGCAATAATTTTTTAAATGATTTATGGAAGTGTAATCTTTCCATTTTTACACTAAAAATTTCTTTTTTATATTATATCTAATTTAATATATTTTTTTAGAAACTGACATAGTTAAAAAAGATCCTAATAATTTTTTAGCATATACGATTTATTATTTAATATTTTTACATTACCAGTCATATTATCGAATATAAACACTAAAATAGCATTCATAAAATTCGTTAAAAATATCCACTTTTAATTTAGAGAATGGAATATCTTCTATGCACCCTTTAATCCTACAAAAATCAATATCACATCCTACAAACCTACAAATCAAATTTCCACTATTGAAATTGACAGTAAACATAAAAGGAATGAAATTTTCACGATATACAAGATCCTTTATATATCTAAGATATTTAAAAAGAATATATTCAATGTCATTGTTTGTTTCCATATAGTCTTTATACTCGAAATTTTTGTATATTTGGTCAAATGCATTTTTAGTCTCTCCATTAATGTTACAAACATTTTCTCTATATAAGTTATTAAGTTTTATATTATGTTTTTCTCTTATTTTAAATAAATCGGTGCAATGAGTCAACATTGCTTTAGCCGATGCGACAAACATTTTGTTTACATTCGATGATATACAAAAGAAATTAATTTCAGATGTCTTATTTTGATCTATGGTATTTTCTTTGCTCATTATTTAGATCATCAAAGAATTGCTTTAAATCATATTCATTGTATCTTAAACTCTAATAAATTTTTATATTTATATTTTATTAAACTTTACATTAAAATACTTTATCCATAATTAGAATAAACCAAAATCTTTCTATGCATGATAATGGAAATAATTTGTTTTAATTTAATTCATTCGTACTTCAAATTTAACAAAATAGTGTGTTGGTCTATTATAAATACGCATTAGAAAGGGATGGATTTACCGCTTCGCTTACATAATATATCTATATTTTATTATATAGATCTAGAAAGCCAATGGATCAGAAATTACAGTTATAAACAAAATCATTTTTAAATATAATTCCAATTTAAATTATATATTAAAAATCTGTAATCAAATAGCATCAGATTAAAATATATTTATTCATGGGCTAATTATATTTTTAGCTATTTACAGTTGTTCAAGCAAAATTTAAATTGCTTTATAGAACAAAACGGATGATGCACTTTTCCACCGCATTAAGTTTATAATCTTTATCAATTCATATTATTCTCTAAATAGTTATTAACTTAGGTGACTTACTCGATTATATTGTTTGTGTGCATGCTTCTGCTTCAGTCGGTATTCCAAACCCCCTAATATATATGACTTATGGTATTTTGTAACCACTTGATCACAAGTTATAACGCATGGCAATATTCGAGTTCTACATTTATAAATCACTGTAAGATCATTTGCAGATAGACATATTTTCTTAACTTCACAATTTCAACATATATCAGATAATCAATACTAGTTATTACGATTTCAATTTTTCGTGATCAAGTTTTTCTTCTTATCGTGCCCGAAAATATCTGGTCGATCATGAGATAATTTTATGCAATTTTGATTCTTGTATTAATCTTTATTTCTGCTAGTTTGTTTTCAATTACTTCCTGAACCGAATGTTTTCAGATTCTATTCGATTTTCTAAAGTTGTATTTTTTGTGAACATAAAGTGTATGCATTTTACAACTTCTTCGTGTATAGTTTAAGCCAAGAATTTTTTTACATCGACTTTCTAGGTCGTATGCTGTTTTATCAGCTTCTCCACAGTGTTAACATTTTGACTTTTTTCCCAATAATATGTTTCTATCCTGCATGAAACAGAATCCTGCTTCTTTTTTGAATTAATATTTCCAATTTTCCGCCACTTGAAGATCCAGCCATGTTAATAATTGAGTTGTTGTAGATACAAAAGGTTTTTAACGCAGTTTTTTATATTTTACTTTGCACATTAAACTTTTTTTTTGTTTTTTAAAAAGAATTAAATGGATGGATTGTCTAAGTTATATTTGATCATTAGATATTCTTTTATATATGATAGGTTTTATTTATTCTTCTTTTCTATTTTGTATATAGCTGCTCTTCTTAGTGATATTTCTTTATTGATGTTAAGTGTCTTATTTAGCCGAAAAAGAATTTTATCCAATAAAAATTCAACAGTCGATAGTTCTCTGCCAATTTCTTCTCCTTTAAAAATAAAGTATTCCATTTTCTTCTCGCTGTAGTATATAGATTCTTCTACTAGAACTTTCATTATCAGATCATCTCTTTTAGCAAAGTCTTTTGGCTCTAATTTAAGAAGGCCTATATGGTAGTTTATTTATGAAATTACTCGCTTTTCCAATTATTGATAGAAGTTTTTGCATTTGAGGTTGGTTTTGACTAGATTCGAAATTCTTAATATAATTTTATCACAAATTTTGGAAAACCTTATATCTTTTATTTTCGATTTACTGTCTTCTAGTATCCCGAAGTGTTTAAATCCTACTAAACCTTCTATTATATTCGCACATTCATTCATATAATTCAAAATTATTTGTTGTAGATTAGATTTATTCACACTAGTTCATGCAATTGAATAAATTCACTGTTTCTTCTTTCATTTTATATAAGATTTATGTGTCTTTGGTCACAAGCTTCAGATCATCAATAGATATGAAATTATTTATTCTATTGAAAGATTCATCTAAGGGTATATTTACTGAAGGTAAGTTTTCGTTAAGTACTCAGCTTAGATTATACATGCACGGGACAGATTGAATCGGTAACAAGACCTGCCTTGTGGTGTCTCTTTTTTCAATATTTATTTTTTGATACGACTTACTCAAATTATCCATTTACCTATTATCACAACTATAAACCTGTATAACTACTCTGGAAGATTAAGTTTTGCTAATACCACCATAAAAACGTTATGATCGATTGATTCCTAAGCTTTATTTACAAACATTCATGTGGTTTTCAGTTTGTTGCTATATTAATTATTTATTTCGTGTTTATTAGAGCTTGCTCTTTAGCGTGTTATACCCGTCGAACGATACCCAGTAGAGTTTCTGATAATAGGTTACACCTTTCCACTTCAAACTAAAGTATTTCCATAATCAAGTTAGTTGGATATTTATAGAGATTATTCATGCAGGTTATAGGCCTAAATCTACTATCATTTAAAACACTATCTATTGGAATGAGACATGTTGTTTCTTTATAAAACTTTTCTTTTTCGCTTTTTTCTTATAAACATATCTCAGTGATATTATCGTAACTACATTAATGTTTGTAATTTGTTTTCTGTATAAAAAAAATTTAAAGATCCCATCAGACCTTGCAGCTTTATAAATAGGCAAGTAGTTAACAATTTTTTCGAATTATTGGAATGTCAAATTCTAAACTTTCGCATTTGATTTAGAATAGAATCATAAAGATGCTTTTTAAACCACCATTTTATTTTTTTCGCCTATATTTTCTCTCAAAATACCGAAATTTGTTTCCCATTAAAATCCATTTCGTATGTTTCCTTTTTTCGATAACGTATAAAACTGTCTTCTATATAATATGAATTGATTGTTGCATGCAAAAACTTACATTATATCGTGTATTATTTACTCCTTTACTTTTTATTCTTATTTTTCCCTTTCTTTCTATTTATAACTTCATTACATCCGATTTTCTGTCTAAGATTATTTTTAATCTCTCGCATAATCTTTTGCAGTTTTTTTTACTTTTTCTTCTGAGAACTTGCTTCTTGTGCATAAAATAGATCACAAGCCTTTTTATTTCTACATTTTTTTGGATTTTTTTTCTTTCACTGCAATATAATTTTTTTTTGGATTCAGATTTTCTTTCTTGATAAGCGTTTCGTAAGTCAAATGGATTTTCTATAAAATCTTGGCAATTTCAGCCATATTTTCAGGGTAATGGCGCTCGTGATTGTCTTCAAAAAATTATTTAGATCTTCTAAGACTTTTTTCTTTACTTTGTGAAATAATGCTTAGTTTTTTTTAAACTCTCGCATCTTTCGATTGCCAACTCCAACACAAATTTTTTAATAAATTGATGCATAGTTTTATATGAAAAATTGTCACATTTAAAATTTTGTTCTAGATAAAATATCATCACTTCGCATTTTTCTTTTTGTTGAAGTTTCGTAATTAAATTCTCGATCGGTCTTCTACCATCATATTTGTCCACTGGAAATTATTTTGCAGCTTATTACTTGTGTCAAGACAAGGGAGTTACAAACTTGAGTTATATTAAGTCATTATTTATTGCCAACTAAGGCGCGGCATACGCTTAAAGCGTAGAAGGATTTTCATAGCACTATTGAACAAATAATGCGTTTGAAGAATATCATTTTATAAAGATTGTTCACATAATAAATATCTTAGAAGCACTAGATTTCTTTTTTAAGGCGATTCTTCTGTTTTTATCCCTCATTCCTTACAGGATCAATTTGAATGTTTTTGCTACTATAGTTCTTTTATACTGGTTTTTCTGTCATCCCTATTTGCTGGAACCAAGATAAATATATTTTAAATATATATTGATCAATAATTTCATAACTGTGCAACATCTAATTTATTTCTTGTGCTATAAAATATGAGAATTTGGTGTATTTTGGTTTTATTTCATAAAATTGGCAAAGAACTTTGGAATCATATTGTAATTTAACTTTAAAAATTATTATAATGGTTTATTCAAGCATCATATTAAAAAATATGTTTTTTTATTTCTAAATAGTAATTGTTCGAAAAAAATATAACTTAAAAATTAGCACAAGCTATAATCATACTTCAAAATGTTTTGGTTTGTATTTACTAAAATAACTGTATCAAACAGACAAAACATATATTCTTAATAAATAGCACTTTTATGATTCATAGGAAACGTAATACCAATCGAATAGAATTTTAAACAATTATTATGCAGCAAAATAGATATTTTAATTAGGTATATACGTTTCTATATTTTAATACATCATACATCAAAAAATTGTTAAAATAGAAGTGATCAAATGATGAATATATTTTGATGTCATTTTATTCATCAAATACAGAAACTTAAAAATAAATCACCAATCTCTAGATTTTAATTTATCAATGGCTTGAATATCGATTATTTAAAAATATAAAAATATGAATTAAAATTTTATCATGATTGCTTTTTCTTTGATAGTTGCATTCCACACCTTTAAATCATTTATAAAGAATAAAAACGAAGCATGTAAAACTCTGAATATTATTGAAAAGGTCCAAGTAAATGAAAAATTACATAACTTTGAAACTATTGATACAAAAAAAATGCTTGAATTAGAAAAAAATACAGAGAATATAAAAAGAGTTACTGTAAGAGCAGCGAGCGAAATTGAAAATTACGATATCTGTGCAATATTACAAACTGAAAATTCCAATAATAATGTTGTAAATATTTATAGGAAAATTTTTATATGCGCACCCTTGTTAGATCGATTTGAATTCACAAACCCACTTTCAAACAAAATGGAATCCCTTGAAAACAATAAAAAGAATATAATTGCTTCTTTTTTTTGCAAAAGCACATTTTTACTGTCCATTTTTCATCATGAAAATTCCATCAAGAATAGAAAAAAGAAAGACAACGAAACTGTAGAATTTAATATCTCTAATGATAGTTTTTCAAAATGCGAGATAAATATCGGAATGGGGAGAATTTTAGAGTTAGAACCTATAAAGTTTTCAAATGATACTTTTAGAAAAAGAAAGAAAAATAAACGATGGGTCAATGAAAATGACAATTCAAAAACTAAAAAAACCAGTGGTAGTGCAGATTTAGAAATTATTGGGCATAGTTCATTTAGTATTATAAAGTATATTGATAAAAATACACCAAAATTTTCTGTTTGCAATACTGACACCCCAAAAAAACTGAAAATGTTGCGTATCCTATATATAAACCGGATGAAAATTTTTTCTTTCTTAGAATTACTTTTTAGTAAAGAATCAAGTAAAAATGAATGTTCAAGAGCTATATTAAACATTGAACTTAATTATCTAATATTAGAAGACATATTAAAGGCCAATATTATAAATATTTCAAGTAGGGAAAGAAGTTTAGATTGCGTATTCATCTTTTTTACACATAGAAGTAATGATTTCATATTTTATAACCCTTTAATTCCGGCAAATAATCCATGCTTTTTTGCAAAAGAAAATTTTTATACTATAAGAAGCATTTTAAATGTAGAATTTAACTCGATAGATTCGGTAAATCCTTTACTAAATGCACAAGGATCAAATTTTATGCAAGTAGAAAGTAGCAGAATAGAAACCAAATGTAAAAACGAGCCCAAAAAGTGCCTTTTTGACTTTGATAACGTGCTTGACTTAACTTTTTCTTGCCAAAAACTAGAAAATGTAAAATTCTATAAACAACACATCACATCTATGAAATTATTGGAAATTCAAAAATATTTATTTTTTATTGCAAAGAATGATTCTGAATGGAACAAAATGCAAAGCCTTTTTGAATCCGGCTTTTTTAGATCTTCAGCTATTAAAACCGGAAGGGTAATTAATTTGCAGCTTCAAGAAAAATTGTTTATAGACTGTACACATATCCAAGATATTCTTGATAATGAACTTACAACCATGATTAAAGGCATTAGAGGTTATATAAATCTTGATTTAGAAATAAAAACGGATTTTAATCCTTTAGAAAACCAAGACTCAAATAGTAAAGAACTTAAAATCTATCAGAATCATAATGAATCTTCTGCTTCGAATATAAATCCATTTTATAGGCAACAAAAGGATAAAACTAAATCAGAATCTACTTGTCTTTTTATTTCACACAAAGAACAACTAGAACTGGATGTTTTTTTATATGCAGAAATGTTGTGTAGTAGGACGTTCTTTTCGGAAGAAAAGATTAATACAATGATTGAAAACCGTTTTACAATGCGAAAAAGTGATCTGGATAGATGTGAAAAGCGTTTAAGATTTGATAGACCAAAAAAACAACTGTATAACCGCAATAAAAACAAAATTTGTCAGGTTAAGAACCTTATGAGTATCAGTCAACAATCAGAACAATTATTAAATAAGACAAAGGGCATAAAATTGATAGAAACAAAAACAGCACCATATTTTAGCAAAAAAGTAAATTCTTATCACCACAATAGTCCTGATATATCCATTTATATACCAAATCTAGTTGATAAAAAGGTTTGTGAATCAAGGAAAATACAAAAGAGCAAAATACCAGTACGCGATTCGTATTGCACTAAAAAGAACAATAATAAAAACGAAAATAATATGAATAATGTATTAGAAAGTAATATCGGCGTTGTATTAAAAAAAAGACGCGTTATTAACAACAAAACAAAAACAGAGGAGCGTCCACAAGAAAAAAAAGTATGTCAGGCATGTGTTTTGAAATATCACATACCGATAGAAGAAAAAGAGTATATGAGAAGATTCAAAAATGAAATTTCAAAAAAGAAAAAAAACTTAAAATAAATCACCATTTCCAATATTAGACATTCAAAAAGACGTCAATAAGTCTGCATATCAAGCTGGGATCTAAATAAAAATTATTTTTTTTAATATAATCTAATGCGTATTTCAAATAGAGCTAACATCTAGATGGTGACATTTTAAGATAGAAAGTACGTTTTTATGCAATACAAAAGTTGTAACGATGCACAATAATTGCAAATAACTCTATCTGTTCCTTTACTGTCTGTTTTTGTAGCCAAACCAATGCGATTTTCTTATTTTCATGATATGATCGGAACGTATTATGTGAATCATTACAAAAAATAAAAATCTTAAGATCTTTAAGACTAATAATTGTTTTTTTATTAGCTTTTGCGTAAGATTTGATTATTTTAAAATCAATCTGACAGCAATTTTTAATTAAACATATGAGTATATGGCGGTTTTCATCCATACTAGTTTTTAACTGTATAATGAGAAAAACAATATACTCTATGCGATAAATAGCTTATATATTACATTATATATTACATATTGCACGGTTAAAAAGTAAAATTTACACGACAAGATCGTAATATAAGCTCTCTTTCTTTGCGAAAAGGTATATCAATACATTTATAATTTTTAATCTTGAATTTCACGTGTTTAATATTTGATTTTTATGAATCGACTGAAAATAAATATTGAATGATTATCTTTCAGTTAGATGTTGTTTTTGATGCCATGTGAAAAATCCGAGACTCTCGTTAAATTTTTAGTTATTTTAAATAAATACATCTACAAAAAGCTTTTATATTTCATATAAAATAAATATATATTAATTTCTGAAGAATGTGATATTTCCATGAGAAGAACTTCATCCATCATTTCTCCAGAAGCTCAACAGTTAAGTTATAGAATGTTCATAGAAACCTCATATGATTTATATTTTACTGTAAAAATGGCACGAAGGGATTTTTCCTAAGCATAAAATATATAAATACGTGGCAGTATTGTTAATCAGGCTTTCTACTTATATACTAGAGTGCGAATGAATATAATTTTAGCATAGTTTTCTGCCTTTGAGCTAACTATTTTACTCTGTTAAATCTTTTAAAAGTAATTTAGAAGAAAATATATAATTTTAAGGTTTACCTGTAAAGTTATTACGATTTTAAAAATATAACATTTTTAAAATTGTCAGTTCTTTGTTCCGGTCATTAAATATATCATTTATGTTTAAAAATCACTAACTAAATTTAATAAAAATCATTTGGTTTTTATGGTAAAATTTTTATGATTTTTTAAATCTTGCGATTTTATATATATGATGTCATCGTAAATAAATACTAAAATATAAATGCTTCTAAAATAAAATTGATGGAATTTTTTTTTACTCCTTAATGTAGAAATTATATAAAATTTATTGGAAATCTTTTTATCGCTGAGTATTAAAATTCTACAAGTAAATTTAAATCTCATGCTCTGTAAAAATAAAAAAATCAATTTGATTCTTTTTTGTAATGAAATCATTATAAAAATGTTGTAAAAATAAAAAAATTGTTATTTGTTATTCTAACATATTTACGGTGGTTTTCTTATCATTTTCTATTTATCTGCTTCAGGCTAGGGACGTGAAAAAAGATTTTATTGTATTATTTATTATAAAGTGGTATAGACCTTTTAAAAACCCCGTTTTTAAATATCTTCTTGAATCTGTACTGTATTTATAATTCTTATTGTCAAAATATATTGCAACCATAACTAACTGATAGCTCGTTTTAAAATGTAAATACAACCATTTATTTTTTTTGATCATTTTCGGTTTATGTGATATTACATCGGGTCAAATCTTTCAATCATCTATTCAACTCATAAAAAGCTTTTGCTGAGTAACAATAAATAAAGATTAATTTGTTGTCTTTTTATTTAAAAATTATTGTTGTTTAGATGGATTTACCAAGCTCTTTAAAACATTATTTATGTTGATAAATTATTTTTGCAATTAAAAAAAATTGATATCTGCTATCTAAGGTAAAATAGATAGTAATAATTTATTGAAAATTTTGAATATTTCCTAAGAATGGTTAATTACACGAACAAAGGTATTTTTTACTCATATTAGAAGTTATAGAATATATTTGATTGTGTTTCTTTATATTTCAAATCATATATAAGGCTTAAATTTTGTCACAGTCTTTTATAAATATAAAAAATACACTAAAACTATATAAAAATTCTTATAAACGAATTAAGTCAAAATTATTCCTTTAATGTGTTGTTTTTTACTATTATAGGAAAGTTAGCTAATTAAAAAAACCGAATTACAGACCCTAGATCTTTTAAAAGTCTATCAACATAATTTTATATTGAGAAATGCGGCATTTATAGTTGATAATAGTTCATGCACCAAAAAAAATTATTTAGATCTAACCTTTACATTAATTCGTGCTTTACATGATGGGAGCACAATAGATCAAATTTTTACGGCATAAAATTTATTATGCATGTTTATTTATATATAATAGCAAAAAGTAAGAAATAAAACAAAAAATATTTTTGCATACACGCCATTTTTCTTACCTTTTTTATTTTGTTCAATACTGGTTTTATAAAAGGATATAGGCCGATGCGTCATTATTTTATATATTCAATGATAAATTCTTGAAAATGTATAATAACATAAAATAAAGATTTGTTTAGAGCCTTTTTATTTGGTTTATTTTTGGTATTCTGATCTTCGAAGTATTACTTCATGAAAATACATTTTTGCGATAAATATTTAATAAAACGGCGTTGTGATAACGATAAAAATATTATGAATTTTAACATAGTATCTGTTTGGAATACTTGATTAGTTTTAAATACATGTATTGAAGAGCTTCATCATACATTAAATTTTTGCAACAAGAAATATTAGTCGTTATAACCATATTTTTTTTTTATCTCTCGCCAAAGTTTTAGTAAAAATACAAAAAAATGACACTGATCGTTTTTAAAAACAATTTTACCGATCAAAAAATACAAATAATTGTATAAAACCGATAATTTTTATATCTATTTCAGTAATGATCGTGGTTTAATGTAAACACTTGACCCAGAATCAGTAATTATAATGATTTTTATATTTAATCCTTCTCGTGTAAAGGCAGTGATGCATTATAAGACTGGTTATTTATGCTGCCTAGCTGCAAGGGATACAGCAAATACTGTTAAATCAACCAACAGTAATAATACCTCTCGTCTTTAAATACCTCTTAGTAGAGGGCTATAACACCAATTTTATTTTTAAAGTGAATGCAAGTAATCAAACCCTTGTTGTTTTATGAACATATTTCCCCGTAGTGGTGACCCGATTAACGGTTCAATATTATAAGACACATTTTTTCTTAAAAAATTCTCCTTTTTTTAATTTATGCCTTAAATAATTTATAAAAGGTAAATATCACTTATAAGATTTTTTCAAAGAATAAAATTTGCTATAAACTTTTTTAGATACCCGAAAATGAATATTTTTCCGCCTTAGTACATATATTAAAATAATTCTTGATTCTTTAACGCATCTTTACTACATGACGAAGTTTTTTTTTTGGGGGGGGGTTTATTCATATCTGAGTTTTTAGTGACTGAAGCAATGAATGCTAACTTCGCAGACATATGAATGGTGATATTAAAAACGAATAATAGCAGATTATGTATTATATTCATTTGTAAATTAACCTTTTAAATATAGTAGGGCAATTTCAAAAAAAAAATTGTTTTTTTTGTCTAAAAACCTATTTTACGTTATTAATTTTTTTATACGTTTACATAAAGCATAATAATTTCTGCCTGATGCATATTTACTTTTTTCTGGCTTTTTATCGCCAGCAATTGTGTAATTGTATTTGTATAATAATAAATGCAGTTTCTCTTCTACATAAATCATAATGGGCTAATTGCGTTTTTTTTATATTATTTGGGATAACTTAAATTGTATTTTTCTCAATCTAAAGTTGTTCAACAATATTTTTTTTGATTTGATTTTACTGAAGTGAAAACGCCATTTTTCGATTTTGCACGTGATTTTAGACTTTCATATTAAAAGGCGATTTTTATTATCTTAGATGGCCAATATTTTATATTTAGATAAGGGAAGCTTTTTCCAGTCAGCAAATTTTTTTTGTAACAATAGCTTCATCAATTGCATTTTAAATTTAATATTTTTAAATATCCTAATATTTTATTAGTTACTTTGCTCTTTGTTTAATATCAGCAACCAAATTCGGTCATATAATGATAAAGTATAAAATTTACGCAAATAATGTAAATTTTCGTGAATTATAAGCATTTATTGTGATTTCCATTATAAAACCACAGATCAACTTTTTCTAATTCATTTATTTCCCACATAAAATTCTAAAAATATTATGGTCAATATTCATTAAAGGTGTGAAAATTTTTTCATTTTATGCAATTTATAACAATTTCGGAAATTTAATTTTATAAATTCAAACTTAAAGATGGTATTTTGTTGGTTTTCTGGATCAAGATTTCCGATACAGCGGATATATCTCTACATGTATTCTTACTGAGTTGAAAAATGTGCCCAAGAATGTATATAATTTTTCTATTTTGAAAATAGTTCTATCCGTTATATTACTTTTATAGGCACAGCCAAAATCCTATAAGATGTTTTGTATTTGGTTTTTAAACACTATTCTTCTTTCATGTGTTTTCTTTAACGTATTTTCTTTCTTATATACCTTATAATTTTTTATTGCTTTGAAATTTGATTTTATGTATAGAATTGATCAAAATCTACTTCTGTATCAATAATCCTATATTAAAACGGAAGAATCCTCTCTATTAATCTATGAATTCATTTTTTATATCAAAAGCTTGAAGGTATCAGATTCATACTGCAAAATGCTTCATGGTAATTTCTAATATTTTTGAGATTTCCATTTTACAGCACACTTTATTTCTTACAGAAAAAAAAATTTTATTGCACTTTATTCAAAGATTCTGATCTACGGCAGAAATAAAATCAATTCAAGCCATCATATAAAATCACTGCAGCTATATATTCTATATAATAAGTGAAAGTTAAGGATCATAAAAAAAAGTAATTAAATCATTTTTTCTTACATTCTCGAATTATGTTTGCATGCATATTATCTTTCAAATAGAAATTCCTTTTATCGACACTTTAAACTATATAAGAATTAGAAAAATAAATAATCAACATAATGATACTAATATTTTCACAGATTGATTGTTTATATTTATAACAAATTGTAGCGTAACATATTTTATTACAACACAAAAATTTGATATTATAGGCAATTTATGGTATTACTTTTTGCCCATACTTTTATTTTTAATATTAAACTACAGTATTATATTTTATAAAACTTGAATATGAAACTCTTTAGGGGAAGCTCATTGATCTATAATTAAATTAGGCTCAAATTTTATCTCAAAAATGAACCATTGTCGACTGTGTTTATATTCATACCTTTCAATAATTTTATCGGTACTATAAACAATTTTATATGATCTATTAAATAGAATTTTAGATTTCAATCACAAAGTAATTTTATTTTTGTGCCAAGAACGCAAAATATAGCTTAAATACAACCTTTGCCTTGATTTTCATTCTTATTATATTTTGTATCATAAATTACAATTTTGCATGCACTATTTATACGTTTACACAATTTTTTATTTCGTGATTGTAAATCATTTTTAATTGTAATAATATGGTAAAACTTAATCTATTTTTTTTTCATAAGAAAATTTTTCCAAAACTTGAACGTCGAAACATTCTATATTCTTCTCAAAAAAAATAATATTTTAGGTTAAAAAAAAAATCATATTATAATATTTACTAATTCGGAATTTACATTTTAATTTCGTTGTCTTTTAGGAATTTTTTGCGATAATCTTCTAGTATCAATTCTAAAGAAAGTAAATTTCTATTTGATTTTTTTGCAACCTAAATCAATATTTCAATCGTTTCTTTTTTTACTTTCAAGAAAGTTCTTATAATCTTTAATAGAAAATTTTTTTATCAATAAATTGTTTTTGAAACCATTAACATTACTTTAAAGGTTTTTTTTCTATTTCTTTGTTTTTTATTGCCCAATTAAATTGAATGGGATACTTATTATGATAAATTATATTATTTGAAACTAGAAAGTTTTATTATATAATTCATTACATAAGAATATATGATTATTATTCATTTTTTCATTATCACACATTAAATACAGCACAAATACCATTTTTTAGTAATTTTTCTATTGATTAAGTCGATCTGCGTGTTTTCTTATTTTTAAAATCATTATTAAAATAATTAAAATTATAAATTAAGATATTTATTTTTTGTTTTTTATGTGTATAACCAAACTATTGCGTTTAGTAAATGATAACATGCATTTATTTGTTTTTTTGAGGATAAATCTTCTAACTCATCAAAGTATTCATAATATGTCTTTTCTGAAAATATAAAAAAATATATAATTCAAACTGAAGGCGTATTTTAATTTTATCTTGAATTATGTGATAAAAATTAAGAATTTATGTTTTTAATAAAAGGCTTTTTTACACTTTTTTGTTATATATATGAAAAGGGTGTAGCTCGAATGTTTAAAAAAATATTTTAGCCTTTATTATATTCATGTATAAAAAGGTTATGATCTAAATTGGCATAAGATGCTGGTATTTAAAAAAAATGTTTATTTTACGATAACACAAGGGGTGTGCTATTTATTGTCACAATATTAAGGAACAAATACTATGTATTCTTTACTCGATTATATAGGAGTAATATTACACAGAAATAAATTTTGCATCTGAAAATTAATTATTTAGATGCAAAAACGTTTTTTATTCCATTTCTCGTAAAATTTTCAATATGCAATAAATTTTATGTCTTTATGCATAATATTAGCAATCACAAACCAATTTAGCCTCTGAAATTAATTATTGAAAGAAAAAAGCAATATTCAGATAGAGATCATAATGACACATGTAATTTTATAATTTCCTATTTCATATTCATAAGGCAAAATATTGTATCCGGATACAAAAAATTTACATTTTCTTTCTTATATTGTAGCATTTTAAACGTTCTAGTCATAATTATGTATAAACATCATAATAAAAACCTTAAAGATTAATTATTCAGTTGTATTAATACGAGGTTTAGGGTCATATTTAATATTCTATTCTTATTTCTTAACTTTCTTGGCATTTTCAGTATAATTTTTTGTTTTCTTAGCATCAAAAAAAGATATTTCGTTTTTTTACAGGTAAGATTTTATGTTATAAATAAAAATGGGGGCTTTTTTATATCTGCTTACTCTAATTTAAGCTTTTTATTCAATAAAAGTAGGCTCTTAATGTTCGCTTGCTTTGGAACATTTAATATGTTATTCATATGCTTTAAAATTATTTTACAGATTTTTCTTATTGTCATTTATATGATTTCGAATTCAGTGTACTTGATTATATCGGTTTTAATTCTATATCTTTAGATTTTCCTGATAATTTAGATAAAGCATTATGTCATAGGAAAAAAGATATTAAAACTTAAAAGGCATGAAAACATTGAGAACCTACATCTTTTAAAAAAATACTTTCTAATATATGCACACTACGAAGATTTTTCAATTATACTGCAGATTTATATCATATGATTAGTTTTATAAAGGTGGGTATACACTGTAGGTTTGAACGAATTTGGCTTAAATTTTTTATCACTAGTTTAAATCAAGGAAAATAATAAAACATGGCATTCTTCATAATTATCAATCAGGAAAAAGCTAAATATTGAATTAAAGCAAGATAGACACAAAAAGAGCGTGGTGGTATTATAATATGCTGCAAGAATTAAAAAATAATTATTCGATAATCTAGATATAGTCGATAGGTAGTTTTTTTTGTTTCTCATTTCTATTAACTTCGACTTGGATATAATATTTTCTCATTATGAAAACAAAACCACTTTTCTATTTATTCTAAATAAAGAAATTTTATGTAATTCACTTTTATCGTTTTATCATTTTCAAGCTTATGTGTTCTTCATGTCGGTCTTGAGAAATCGATAACATGGTGATTCTACAATATATATTCAATTTAAGAATTTAAGCCCATTTCAAATAAAATATCATATTGGAAGGTTCTAAAACTATACTTATTCATATAAATATTCTTCCCAAAATACCCATAATTGTAGAAATTGCTTTTCTAATTTACATAAAGTACGAAATCATATATTAAAATTGCTAACAGATTTATGATTTAGAATTTTATATATAGCCTAGTTTTTGCACTATTTAATTTCTTCTATATTACAATTTTTATAAGGTTCAGTTATATATAGAAACATAAAAGTCTATGAAACATGATTTCCTGTAGTTTTTGATGCTATTTTCTTGCCAAGGTATAGTCATACATACCCATTTTTTGTATGATTATATAAAATTTGTAAGATATGATGTGCTCTAAAATAAATGTTTTTTTTGTTTAGCAAGAAAATTGTTTCGAATTATTTACAATTTTATATCCCGTGCTATGATAATTTAAAAAAACAATTTTTACGGTTTACATTGATGGCTATCATTACAAATATAAAATAAAACTACCTTAACTATATAAAAACAAACATAAAAATCTGTTTATGTGATTCTCTATGGTTTAAACATATTATTTTCAGCTATTTAATCTGTTGTATTTGAGTTCACATTGTATTTAACATCATAGGGTTGTTTTTCTCACTAGTGGTTTTTGTTTTTTATTATATATATCAAGTCAAAAATATAAAACATTTTTAAATACAAATTTTAGTTTATTTTCCGCATCTTTGATATTTATTTGACCCAGGCACGCGCCCTCTTAATGAGCACGAACCATATAGACTTTACGTTTTTAGTTTTGAATGCCCTTATCGGCTCCGAACCCAGAAACATGAATATTATGAGCAGAAATTTATTTTATTCAAAGACTTCGGTTATTGGTTATAATTAAATATATATTATAATCTTTTATTTTACTTGAATAAATTTTAATTCCCAGATGTATAACTACAAGGAAAAATTACCACAGAATATGATACTTTGGGCGCGATTTCGCTGATGAGACGAGTTCCAGATATTGATGGAAAAAAAATTAAAGAATAAAAACGAGATAGAATAAGTATATCGTTTAAACGGTAGTATATATCTTAAAGATGAGCTTCAAAAAATTATAAAGAGGTAATTATCAGTTCTGATGAGAAATAATAAAGATTATGGCTGCTAAATTGCACTATAAATCACATCCCGGCATAAATAAGGTTGTGAATCCAATAAAATTTTTTTTGATCATAAATTAAAGAGATGAAAGTGAAGTTCTGTAATGAGAGCACCCAAGCAGAATCATCAAAAATTAATCATAAAACGATTCATTTCAATTAAAATTATCAAATTACCTGGTTAAATGTATTTAGTTGATTTAAGGATGTATAAGACTATGTATCTAGGTTATTGCTGGATGTTTTTTTGCAGTAGACATTATTTAAAAAAAATTTATATCAAAAAATTACGATTCAAAGCCATTCAGAAGTTCGCAAACGTCTCTGTCGGATGTTCTTCCTTTTACATGACACTTAGAATTATATAATCGGATAATGGTAAAGCTAGTGTCAATCAATAAATGGATGTTTTATGGTAAGAATATAATATTGTAAAGATAGATTAAAGTCCAAGGCATCCCCAATATAATGTCCTTTCAAAAGACAAAAAAAAAGTTTTGAATATTATTACACAAAAATTTTTTGTTGTGGGCGAAAGGAACAATGAAATTAGATATCTTTGATTGATAAAAAAGGTCTTTATAAATAGCAATAGCTTTTACTCAGCTAAAAAAGCACCTTTTGGATTATATATTATTACACCGAGTATAAACACCCATCTTCTGCTCAGGAGATTGGAGAAAAAAGTATAAGTATTAATTTGATTATTGACAGAAAAAAATTAATTATATCTAAGAGTTTTCGAAGAAAAAAAAATTTAGATCGTTTTTTATGTTTTTATTGAAAATGGGGAATTTAGAAAGAATATAAATACATTATTTAGTACATATTCTTTAAAATCTCTTATAAATAGTAGAACAGATAATTATTAAATTGATTTTTATATAAATATTAGTTCAAAAAAACAGCATAAATCTTTGACTCAAAACCAGTTATAGTTTGTGTATAAGGCAAAAAATCATGTAATCTCAGATGAAAATGATGCATTACTGAAACAACACTTTTATATCAAAAAATAATAATTTAAGTTATTTTTTCATCTTAAAGCGTCAATAAGATATAAAATAATTTTTTTTTAATTGTATATAAATTGAAGAATTATCATTTCAACCAGAAAAACTTACACAAAGATTATGATTTTTTCTATATTCATTATTATTTTTTATTTATTGCTTAATTTCCTTCTATCAATTTTATCTATTTAGACGTGGTCAGCCCATTGATAATATTGCACAACTCCTTGATACATATTTTTACACCTTCCACTGATATATCTTCAATAACTGTTTTACTTTAAAATATGATGAGTTCAAGTGTCTTGCGTTATATTCATTAACATGGTTTTTATATACAATGCAATGAAAAGATGCAATAAATTTTAGATTGATCTAATTCTGATATGTTTTACATATTTCTGCCATGGACTCTTATAGTCTGGAATAACAAAAAAATACCAGCGTCTATGAATGTTGATATTAATAAAAATATCTTGCAAAAAAATAGGCATATAATCCATTATTATAACTGTTTAAAAGCCCATTTGCTTTTTTATGTTGTTTGTAAGTTCATTAATCTATTCAATTCTACTAGTTGTGATTATTCAAGATAGTCAAGAATTTGATGATTTAAAAAAGAAAGCAAAATATAAATGTGCATAATATAAGTCAAAAGTAATCGGGCGATTTAAATTGCATTTTTGTATTATTTGACTTTACTTTTCGCTTTGATGTACGTATCTACACTCGATGGCATTTAGGGGCGAGTTCGGCATGAGGGGCACCAATTATTTTACCAATATAATTAAAGTAATTCCAGAAAGCTCAAAATGTGCTTGAAATCAATATAATACTTAGAAAAATAACTAATCCTAAAATTAGAAAACAAAATCCTCAAATTAGAAATTATATTTGCAATTATAAGTAGATGAAAAGGTATGTTACTGTATTTATATTTTAAAATATACTATTGGCGTAAAATAAATATTTCATAGAGAGGTCATTTACTAGGAAACAATATTTACTCAGAAAAAAACCAGAGAATTTTTTTTCAAGATAGAATTGATATATGCTTGCATCTAATGCACAATTAAATGGTTAAAAGATAATTTAATGCTCTAAAATATTTTTTTTGGGTTTTTTGCATTTTCTGTTTTATTGATTATAGACGATTTATCTGTGTGGTCATACAATTTATAAAATTTATTGGTTATTTGATATTTTATCATATAAATGGTTTTTAAATATAATACATGTTTTGAACTTCAAAATTTCTATGGGAGATATAAAATTGTGTCATTTCGAGTACATTTATTTTTCATGTGAAATATTAACTATAAAAAATAATATTTCAATTTATATTTACATCGTTTTCTTTACTACATTGCCTCGCTGTTTCGATTTATGATTAAAAATATTTTTGATGATTTAATCCTAGTTACGGGATCAACTTAGATCGATTTCATGATCATAAATCCCTGGTTGTATTATTAACTTGATTTTAAATCAATTGCAAAAAAATTATTTGAATTCTTAAGTCTATCTTTACATTCTTGTGTCTTTTTATTTGTAATGATTAGCTTTGAAAAATAAAAGCTGAAAATCAGATGAATAGGCGCTAATAACAAACTTTATTAAAGAATATTTTCCTTGTATTCGAACAAGTTCCTTGTTTTATTTGTGTAAAATAGTAGAAATTATACTGAAGCTATGGATTTAGATCCTATTAAATATGAAATTTAGTTATAAGGTTCATCTAATAGAATAAATATATCTTTATTTATTACATAGGCTACTTCAATGCCTTTTAAATAAAACCGTATTTTTTTAAAGATGCACATTTGAATAATCTATAAAAATGAATATTGTTCGATTATGTTAAATATTTTATAATTTTATTTAATTTTCACAGCATATCAAATTGGTTTTTTATTTTATCTATGGGCTAATACTCCCCGATTTAGCCCATATATATGATTAATATGTATATGAAAATATTTTTAAACTTCTTAATGTATTTTTGACATCTTTCCATGTTTCTTTATCATCATTGCTTTTCTTCTTATGAATGACATATCTTTAAATTTTTCCGCGAATTTTTAAATATGCATATATGTCTATATTTCTACAGTAATTTTGAAATCATATCATATATAATTTAAATTGTATGTGCACATAACCCCAAGTCATTATAAAATGTCAAATTTCTACATTATATTGGCGTATTAAACTAAGTTGCCTTGTTAAAATTACAGAATTATATGCATCACTTTTTTTCATTGATAATTCAATTCTCGGAAAGTTAAATTAATTTTTTATAATGTAATTAAAATAAATGGCGTGTAGCAAATAATTGGGCAGGAATGTGATTTATTTTATATAAATTCGAATTTAAAACTATTGTGATTCCGCAAATTTATGTATCGATGTAATATATTTTTAATCTGTATTTATTTTTGCTATTAATTCTGATATTTATTAGTTCAGTAAATTTTCATCTAAAAAAAGACCATAATCACCTAATTTTAAATAAATATTAGTTTAGACATTTAATTTTTATTTATATGGTCTAATTTCAAAGATAAATATAGTATATAATCGTAGATCGATACTTTGATAGACAAGAATCACTGCTAGAAAACAAGTCGTGCTAAAAACACAAGAAGAAAAATATTGCCTGATTTGAATGATCTAAATCCAAGGGTAATTACTTTCAGATAGAAAGTTACATGTTTATAAAACGAAAGGATATTGGCGTTTTTATTTTTATTTTAGAGTCCCTTTGATTCAATGATAGTTAATGGGATTATTATTAAACTTTTACCTTGATTATGATTTTATGTTTCCCCAATAATTAATTAAAATTGGAATGAATGTATTTTATCATTTATATTTATTCTACTTAAAACGATTTAAAATTTGTTTTTAAATATATTTGAAGGGGAAATAGATTAAAAGGATTATAAATATTAATTCACAATTAAATATGATGCAAATTCCTATAAAACTTAAAAAAAAAACAACAGTACTTTTAATTAAAATCATAACCTAACAGGCTCTAGGCTCCCTAGAGATCGATGGAAAGCGGAAGAAACCACCACCTGAACGATCTTACTTATTAAAGTACTCGGGTGTTACACTCCCATCATACCTTGCGGCTTCGATTACTGAGGGTTCACCTAGCTGATACTAGGTGAGAGTGGGCCCGACGTTCTGCAACAAGTGCATTTCGGTAGTTTATTGTTAGAGAGAGATACTTGATTGTATCAAGTACCTCCTCAGGAAGCTTCATGTGTGAAGCTACCGACTCCCCCTCATGGATTATTTCAATCACAGTTATTTTAAACCCTTCTGAACAACCTTGCTCAAAAGGGTATTTCATTACTTGATGCTTTTTCCTTGCATCTTCAAAACATTGGCACTGACACAAAAAGTGCCAAATTTCTTCTTTCACTAGCTTGTTGCAGCAGACACATCTATTGTATAGCTCTGGTGGCAGCGCTTGTGTAATTACTATATCGTTCGTAAACTTGAACGTCCTGTCCTTAGCTTTAACAGTGCATTTACAGCTATTGAATCTAGTGCAAATAGTATTTCGCTTGTTCGTAGCTTTTACCGCTTGTAATGTTGTACAAGTCGGCATTTCTACCGGCTATGGATGTGTCTTGTCGGGGTATATCCCGCATTTTTTCTATCTTAACTTGGTCTAGAATTAATCACTGGTAATATTTGTGTCAATATGCCTGGATCTTAGCCATCGTTTTGTTTCTTTTGTCCAGGTTGATTTTCTAGACTTGAAGTTATTGGCTGAATCAATCAGTTCTGCCACCTATAAAACTTAAAAATATAAATTAATATTGTTATTCTTTCGATTGCCTCATTAATTTTTGGTCGTTAAACATATAGCGAATTGATCTAGAGTTCTCTGTTTCATGGTAATTTTGCCATTGTTTTATATTCAATGCAGCTATATCCAACCAAAGGCGGTAAAATATTATGTAGATCCAATTCCAGGATGCTTTTTTGGATTTTGTAGAGAATAATTAGATGTAGATTCTGTTTTTTTATCCTATATATGTTATTCTAAAAAATAAATCGGTAGTTTATATAATTTATTTTAGTTTGATGTTCAAAAATGGGGATTTTGGAGTCTCAAAATTTAATAATAGATGTTTTCGCGCAATAAACGCTATCAAAAGTGGAGGAATATACACAATCATAGAATTTGGAGCGTTAATCATGGTTTTTGAAAGAGAAGATGTTGAATGGGGCTTTTTTATGGCTGGAATATTGTAGTTACAAGATGTGTTACAATGCTCAATAGAGCCATCTAAATTTTTACGGTTGTAAAATATTTCTAAAAAATCTAACCTTAAATAAAATTACAATGCGAAAGAAACAAAAAATTCTAGTTTACAAAAATTAAAATGTGTTTCTATTAACTAAAGTTATCTATTTAATCAAATGAAAAAATAGATAATAAATTCAACCATTATTTTTAATAAAAAATTAATGAAATCAACAAATAATATTTTAAGCGTCGGCATTTTTATTCTTTTTGTAGTTTATCCTATATATGCATCTAAAAAAAGATTATAAATTTTTATTTACCCAAGCTGAAAAAATATGATAAAGAAGATCATCAAAAGGAAATAAAATTTGTATTTTATATACATTCAAATATTTTTATTGTTTTTTTTGTTAGATTCTCTGATCCTGTGATCATCTTCGATCTTATTTAAACAGTTTGTTTTTGTTTTTTGAATTTTTTATGTTTCTTCGGGATATCACACCTAGTGCCAATTCAAATTTTGCTTTATTCTTTGATTCGATGAGCTTTTCATTATTGGTCAAAACTTGATCATTTTTTTCACCATTTTTAAAATCTGTTGAAAAACCATCAACAAGATCCTCGTTCCATATTGAAATAATCTCGGGTGTAAATCCTGGTTTTCTTTTTACATTTTGGTCCTCAAAATCAGCTACGGCTTTAAAAAATTCGTCGCTCTTTTCAATTTTATCTAGTTTTTCACAATTAACAGTATTATATTCTTTATTGTTTATTACATTTTTTTCTGGTGTTATTTCACATATTTCAATTATTTGTTTACCTTCTTGATTACTAGTTGTGTTTAATAAATTCGCACCCTTTTCGATTGAATCTAATTTTTTTCCATTAAAAATATTCTTATCTTCCTTACTTGATATATTCATTTCTGATTTCATTTCAAAGATTCCAATAGTTTGTTCATCAACTTTATCATTAGTGGAGTCTAGGAAACTCTCTGTCTGGCCAATTAAATCATAGTTTTCACCGTAAAAATTTAGATCGTTTTCATTTCTCGATGTTTTTAATGCAGACGAGAATTCTGATATTTCTTTTGTGTTTTCTATAGAAGGTTCTTTGTGTGAAATTTCAACAATGCAATTGGTTTTTTGCTCTTCAAGTGAGGATGATTGATCAGATTTTTCTAGAACTATGTTCCAATGTGTATGCTGTTTTGGACCTTCAAATGACCTATTATTTTTAACTGATTTATATAATTTACATAAACCAAAGAAATGAATTTTTCTTGGCATAACTAATTTCTTTGAGAAAAGATCATCTATAAATTTCTTTTCTACCTTCATACTTAAACTTATATCCATTCCTTTCATTGTTTTTATTATATCACTATTGCTAGAAATGAAGGAGAGTTGGTTTATGTTTACACATTTGCTTTTAACTTTTTCATTTTTATCGTGTTGAATCTTGATTTCAAATTTTAAATCATTTTTTGTTAGTTGGGAAGTAATATTATCGAACCCATTGATGATGCTATCTTGTTCAAAATCTTTAATTAATAAATTTATATCATAGGTTTCATTCGATAAAAATTTATGCAAGAATTCTGTGATATCCGTGCCCTCCGTATCTGTTTTAATACATATGTTATGCTCATTTTCTTTTGAAGTAATTGATTTATATCCTGGTTTACCTTTGTATTTATTTACTTCGATCTCATCTATTATAAATTCTAATATTGTACCAGGTTTTATTACGTCTTTGCCAGCTAAACTTAATTGGATAGAAAAAATATGTTCATCCTTTATATTATATCCACAAGCTCCAAAATCAAAATCAACTTCATTTCCTTTTTTTTCTTGGTGATAAACCTGCATACATAATTTTTTATAAGCTTTAAAAAGTTCTTTCATTTTCGATTCTGAGAATGAAATACTTTGATTATCGATTACAGAATTTGCTCTAATTTTAGTGCACATTTTTACGTTCCTTTTTGATGAAAATATAGTCGTTATTCTTTTGTCATTGTTTATGCCCGGAACTACACCGGAAAAATACATGTATCTTTTTAAATTCGCATTTTTTTCAGTTTCGAAATTCAATTTTTTATTTTTTTTGGATTCTGTCATGGTAAATGATTTTTTTTTATCATCATGTTTCTCTTTCAAAACAGTATTTTCGAATTCTGGATAAACTTCTCTAATATTTTTCAAAAAAAAATCTGAAGGAACAAGATTGTCATAGTATGTTGTATTTTTTTCAAGAATATTATCCCTTTCATTTTCCATCCTTGAGTAGAAAAATCCCATTATTGAATTTTTAAAATGACTAAAAAGAATATCTTGTCGGTGGTCTAATTTATTCTGTATATAATTAAATATGTTGAGCCAATCACTAATTAAACGTTTGATAAAATATTTATAAGTTTTTTTGCCGACTTCTATATTTTTAAAATCTTTCAATGTGAATTTTTCATCTTTAATTCCTGCTAAATTTTTAAAATCATAAAATAATCCGTTTGTCTTCAATATTTTATTTTGATTTTGTAGCATATTTTCTAAATATTTACTAAATTCTATAATAAACCACTTTTCACTGAATGATCGAATAGTTTTTTGATTCATTTTCATTGGTTCTTTGTTGTACTGAAAAAAACCAACCTTTTCATCAGAAATTACAGAAGACTCTATTTCAACATTCAATACATTTTTTATTAGCTGTCTTATGATATCATGGTTTGAATTTATTAATCTAATAGAATGATCGTATATAAATCTATTCGATTCAAGTATCCCCTCGACGTTTTGTGTTAATTCCGAAATGCTAAGGGCATCCACTGATCCTTCAGTTTTGTTAATGTTTTTATAAGTTTTGCTATCCGAGAAATTTGAATACGAATCTCCCGCTAACGCATATTCGCCAGATGCATCATTCTGTTCTATAAATTCTATAGAATCTTTAAAATAGCAGAATATGATAAATGAACATTTTATATAATAATATTGCAACAATAAAACAAAACTATTCATATTTATAACCATGAATTGATAAATGACATCTAGTAATCAAAATTTTAATTTATCGTTGTTTGATTTAATATGTATGATAAGAAAATCGATAAAAACCGAATCTAAGACAAGCTTACAATGGTCTTTAAATCAATTTGATATCGCGATTTTTAAAAAATAACAATTATGCATTATTTTGTGGTTAATATAACATTATACCTTATAAGAGGGATATTCATTGTTATAAAGATTCAAAAAGCCACATATGGGTTATATTAAACAGCTGTATTAAATCCAAATAATATACTTGCATCTAATTAAAATTTTAAAATCATCTTTTTAAAGTGATCTGTTTTTCTTATCTATTTAATCTTGTTCAATCGAAACTTATGATGCACTTTAGAATAGATTTGGCTATAAATTCTTCCACTTGATTATCTTTACAATTTTGTTCTTTTCTAACTTATTGGTTCGAACTTTTAGCTCAATCGGATATTTTTTGGTATGCTTCTAATACATTTTGAATTCCTAACTCCTTGATATACGACTTGTGGCATTTAGTGATTCAATTTATTATAAGTATGATTTATGATACCATTAGAATTCCAAATATATATATATATGAGATTGGAAATTTATTTAGTTAATCATGTATACTCGGCTTCCCATTTAAACATTTGAAAGTTATCTAAGTTTACTATTGTTAAATCTACTGTGTTTTCAAGTTTTTTTATCTTAGGCAAAGATGTCTGGCTTTTCATGCACAGTTTTTGCATCTTCTTTTGTCTTAGAAAATTTCTTTTCAATTATTTCTTGAACTGCACATCTTCAGATCTTTTTTATTTTTCAAAGGTGAAATTTTTCACAAGCATAAAGTGTAAACATCTTACAACTTTAGTGTGTCTTTGTGTATAGTTATGGTCAAAATTATTTTTCAACTAATTGCCAAGTTGTCTATTATCTAGTATGTTCGTTCGAAAAGTTGACTGTTTAACTTTTTCAAAAACAAAAAATTTATGTATGGCATGAAAAAAATCTTGCTTCTTTTTATGATAAATTTTCTTACTTTCAACCCATTTTGAAGATGTGGCAGTTCAAATATTGTGCTGCGTAGACGCTGAAGTTTTTTGCCTGTCCAAAATCTTTTATTTATCGCATACGGTTTTCTTTTTGTCTCTGCTGAATATATTTTTTTGCATATATTGTCTAGATTATATTTAAAACCCGGATATATGTCTATTTTAATAGATTTTATATATTTTATCTTCAATTCTAAGTATTACTTCGTTCTTTGTGGTATTCCTTTAACAGTGATTAATATCTTAGTAAGCTGGCAAAGAATTTTTCCACACAAATTTTCGAAACTATGCAATACGCCTACAAAGTGCTTATTATGTTTAATATAGTGTTCGTTTGTTACCTAGGGATAAATGTATTTATTTATCTAACAGTATTTATATTATGCGATCATATATTTCAACAAGGTCTTTCTATTCTTATATCAGAACAACTATAGACAGTTTATCTATGATATGGCATGCTCGTTAAAAGACTTCGAATTTACTACTGTTAATTTAGCTTTAGTCCAATTAAAATTCGTATAGTAATTCATCAAACACTTGTCAAAGTTCGATTCCTTTATTGCAGATGAGCTATCTTTTACAATTTAGAGGTATTTTGCCTTTTTCAAACTATGATCATTGCATTTTCACGGCACTTACTTTTCTTATTGCTGATTTTATTTACTCATTTATAGTCCTATGCATTAAAGTAATAATTGTTTCCTTTATCATCCTTATGAAGTTTCCTGTGTCTTTAGATATCAGCTGTATAAAATCATGAATAATAAAATGATTCTTCCCATATGAAAATTGTCATATGGTGTTTTTACCGAAAAAAAATTTTCGCTGTAAACTCTGCTCAGTGGACCTATGCGCAAAACAAATAAAATTAGTAAGCTTAGCCCTCCGGTATTCCCTTTTTCATGTGTTTAACCTAAATTTATAAACGGTTATACCAGACTGAAATTTTTTATGAACATTTTATTACGCATTAAACCTTTATACTCACTCTAAATATTAATTTTTGAAAATACCGTCAATAAGTAGTCCTGGTTTTTCGATACATAAGTTTTAAATTCATCAAATAAAGTAACACACAGTCTGATGTTATATTTCATTCTTATTGCTGTTTATATTAGAGCTTTTTATTTAGATCTGCGAGTTTCCCAGTATTTGATTGCGTTTTTCTGCTTCTAAAATAGTTTTAATTGATCAAATTGGCTTTAACTTAATATAACTATTCGTGTGATAATGAAACACGATTCACTTTTATCATTAACATTACTATTTTGAATTATACAATAGTCTATTCATAAGATCACATATTCATCTTCTTTTCTCTTAAGAAAATTTTAGCGATATAATTTTAATTTAGATAGTTTAAGCATGTTTTTTTATCACAAAAAAGGTTATAATTTGGGTCTGTCCGGTACTTTTCATCAAAGAAATGTATTGATTGTTTTTTCGAATTTTACAGGTTAAAAAACAGACATCAGCCTCTTTGTCTCCAATAGAATCACAAATATAGAGTTATACTATTATTTTTTTGTTTTTTATTATAATTTACTTACTATAACTTGATTTCCATAGTTTTCACTCTGAATTTTTTATTTTTGCGATCTATAGATGATATTTTCTTTGATTGAACTCGAAAAGGTTGATTTTGAGTGATAAATCGTATATTGTTTATAAATGCTCAATCTAATATGTTTTTTTATATTATTTTGATCCATAAACTTAAAAAATACAGCAATTTTTAATAATATTACATGCTGATTCTTTGCTGGCCGAAGCTTTATTTTTTTTCAGAGCAGCTACTTCTTGAGTTATAATAGAGAATTAAATTCGTGTTATTTATAATAATTTGTGTCATCTATCATCTTCTACCGACATATAAGAATTTTCTTGTGCATACTCGCTTTTTTTGAAAGCTACTAATAACTTGATTACACTCTCTGTACAATATTAGCGTTTTGGTATCATTTTTGGGATGCTGAGTATCAGTAATTTTCTTTAGTACTCTATTTATATCAACTATGGTTTTCCTGTTTACAACATGAAAAAGTACTTTTTTTGTTCTATATAAATTCACCATTCTCTTAATGTATAATTCTACTCATGGATTTATTTATAGATTGATTTGCATCGTAAAACCTTTCTTATACCTTTAAATTTATGTCGTGGTTCTTAATATCAGCAATCGCCATTATTTGTTTCGAGGCACACTAATATCGGTAACAAAAAATCCTTTCCTACTATTTTTTTCTAGGATAATATATTTTTACTCAATCTATCTGCTGTAAATAAAAGCATCTTAAAAACTTATGGCCGTAATGAGTCGTTTTATCACCCAAAAAAGTGCGACAAACGCTTGAACCGTAAGATAATTGATTTAAGGTTTTTTTAACATAATAAATCTAAAGCGTTCGTTTTTTTTTTAAAAAAATATGTCAATTAGAAACGTCATATGTTTTTCTAATGGTGTTTGCTATAATCATATCATACATTTTTAACTCGAAATTTTTTATATTATCAATCTATGCCCTGGTTTATCTGTTATTCCAATTTTTCGGTCACAAAATATAGTACTCTAGTGCAGGTGTATAAAACGCGCATAGAAGCGGAAGTATACAGAAAATAAAAAAGTTTGTAGAGACAATTGAATTAATTTTATGCATGGTTAGAATGTATAGAAGACAAATGAATAAATTTTATTTAGATAAGATTATAGAAGATGGTTTTATCGATAATCATATTAAAATAGTAATGACATCCTCTCTTCTTTAGAGTCAACCAAAGTTTTGTTTGGATAAGAAATATGAAAAACAAATAAATAAAACAAAACTATGTAAATTAATATGTGACAGAAATGTTTTTATCATTTTTTTATCTGCAAAACATGTGTGATTCTCTGAAAAAAATCTATTAAATCGAAGCATTATGAATTAAAATTGAGAAATATTAACCATGAAAAGTCAATGGAAACGAGCAAAAGTAAAAAAAGTATAAAATATTTTTCGATAAATGCTTCTATGTCTATTTACTAAAGTCAAATTTGATTTTTTACGCTTCAAGGTGAAAAAGTAGTTGTTGAATCATAAAGGTTTATTTAAATTTCCCGTGATCATGATTTTTTTACTTCTCTAATGGTACGTTATCTATGCTATTTTCAATCAGTTTTTCTTTGTATTTCTCTTTTTTTTGTTTAATTTGGCAAAAAATTTGCTTTTCAAGTTATATTTTGCATTTTTATATACTTCTTTGAGCTTTTCTTGAATAGTTGAAGATACAGCTGATTTATTTCGATTTTCCAAATCTAGTACATTACCATTTTTAAGAATATTTTCGTTTCTTGTTGAAATTAATTCGGGTAATAGTTTAATTTTATATCTCACTTGTTTACCTTCTTGATTTCTAGTAGAGTCTAAGAATTTTGCTCTTTTTTCAATTGGATCATAGTTTTCACCGTAAAAATCTAGATCGTTTTCATTTGTCGATTGAATTAATTCATGTGTTAATTCGATCGTTCTTCTGACTTGTTTACCTTCTTGATTGCTAGTTGTGTTTGATAAATTAGCACCTTTTTCAATTGAATCTAATTTTTTTTCATTATAAATATTCTTATCTTCATTACTCGATATATTCATTTCTGATTTCATTTCAAAGATTCCAATAGTTTGTTCATCAACTTTATCATTAGTGGAGTCTAGGAAACTCTCTGTCTGGCCAATTAAATCATAGTTTTCACCGTAAAAATTTAGATCGTTTTCATTTCTCGATGTTTTTAATGCAGACGAGAATTCTGATATTTCTTTTGTGTTTTCTATAGAAGGTTCTTTGTGTGAAATTTCAACAATGCAATTGGTTTTTTGCTCTTCAAGTGAGGATGATTGATCAGATTTTTCTAGAACTATGTTCCAATGTGTATGCTGTTTTGGACCTTCAAATGACCTATTATTTTTAACTGATTTATATAATTTACATAAACCAAAGAAATGAATTTTTCTTGGCATAACTAATTTCTTTGAGAAAAGATCATCTATAAATTTCTTTTCTACCTTCATACTTAAACTTATATCCATTCCTTTCATTGTTTTTATTATATCACTATTGCTAGAAATGAAGGAGAGTTGGTTTATGTTTACACATTTGCTTTTAACTTTTTCATTTTTATCGTGTTGAATCTTGATTTCAAATTTTAAATCATTTTTTGTTAGTTGGGAAGTAATATTATCGAACCCATTGATGATGCTATCTTGTTCAAAATCTTTAATTAATAAATTTATATCATAGGTTTCATTCGATAAAAATTTATGCAAGAATTCTGTGATACCCGTGCCCTCCGTATCTGTTTTAATACATATGTTATGCTCATTTTCTTTTGAAGTAATTGATTTATATCCTGGTTTACCTTTGTATTTATTTACTTCATTCTTATCTATTATAAATTCTAATATTGTACCAGCTTTTATCACGTCTTTGCCAGCTAAACTTAATTGGATAGAAAAAAAATGTTCATCCTTTATATTATATCCACAAGCTCCAAAATCTAAATCAACTTCATTTCCTTTTTTTTCCTGGTGATAAACCTGCACACATAATGTTTTATAAGCTTTAAAAAATTCCTTCATTTTCGATCCTGACAATGAAATACTTTGATTATCGATTACAGAATTTGCTCTAATTTTAGTGCACATTTTTACGTTCTTTTTTGATGAAAATATAGTCGTTATTCTTTTGTCATTGTTTATACCCGGAACTACACCGGAAAAATACATGTATCTTTTTAAATTCACATTTTTTTCAGTTTCGAAATTCAATTTTTTATTTTTTTTGGATTCTGTCATGGTAAATGATTTTTTTTTATCATCATGTTTCTCTTTCAAAACAGTATTTTCGAATTCTGGATAAACTTCTCTAATATTTTTCAAAAAAAAATCTGAAGGAACAAGCTTGTCATAGTATGTTGTATTTTTTTCAAGAATATTATCCCTTTCATTTTCCATCCTTGAGTAGAAAAACCCCATTATTGAACTTTTAAAATGACTAAAAAGAATATCTTGTCGGTGGTCTAATTTATTCTGTATATAATTAAATATGTTGAGCCAATCACTAATATAACATTTGATAAAATATTTATAAGTTTTTTTGCCGACTTCTATATTTTTAAAATCTTTCAATGTGAATTTTTCATCTTTAATTCCTGCTAAATTTTTAAAATCATAAAATAATCCGTTTGTCTTCAATATTTTATTTTGATTTTGTAGCATATTTTCTAAATATTTACTAAATTCTATAATAAACCACTTTTCACTGAATGATCGAATAGTTTTTTGATTCATTTTCATTAGTTCTTTGTTGTACTGAAAAAAACCAACCTTTTCATCAGAAATTACAGAAGACTCTATTTCAACATTCAATACATTTTTTATTAGCTGTCTTATGATATCATGGTTTGAATTTATTAATCTAATAGAATGATCGTATATAAATCTATTCGATTCAAGTATCCCCTCGACGTTTTGTGTTAATTCCGAAATGCTAAGGGCATCATCTGATCCTTCAGTTTTGTTAATATTTCCATCTGTTTTGCTATCCGAGAAATTTGAATACGAATCTCCCGCTAACGCATATTCGCTAAATGCATTATACCCCTCTAGAAAATAGCTGAATATCAGAAATAAAGATTTCATAAAATTAACTTTCATCAATAAAACAAAACTATTCATATTTATAACCATGAATTGATAGATGACACTCTGTAATCAAACTTTTTTTTATCGTTTCCAGATTAAATTGAATGATAAGAAAGTCGGCATAAACCAAACTAAAGATAACTTTATAATGTTTTTTTTTGGATTCGATGTCTGAATTTTTACCAAAAAACAATATTGCATATATCTTGTATTAAATCTAACACCTTATCTTATAAGAACAATATTTGTTATTATAAAGATCTAAAATACTTATTGAGGTTGAATTAAACTGCTGTATTTTACATTTAAACAATAAATTTAATTAAAGTTATCAGAATTTGATTAATATGTTTATAAAACAATTTAATCTATTTTTAACAACATAAATTCAAAAAATATATACATTATTTTTGTGTAGTAATAGAAAAATTATTAATATTCTCGACTCCATATACTAACATTCATCTAAAAAGATTCAATCCATGGTCTGATCTTTTTATTTGATATTTTTATTGATAATTGTTATCATACTAACTATACTTCAAAATAATTCGTATAATAACCTCCAAAAGAATAAAAAGCATTTTTATCTTTCATCAAATTTGAGAATATCTCTTTTAAAAAAAAATTTGCTTTTGATAAATTCAATTTAATTTATTTTTATTTTATAAGCTTTTGAGCTTTTAATTCTTATGTGATAAACATAAGGGTATAAGTGTAAACAAAAATAATGCAAAGATAGATTTTATAATATTTGCTTCACTTTATATTTATAATATTAAGCCTTTTTATGTGTCAATATTCATTTATCTGGAGTCCATGATATCTGAAAATTTACTGAATTGTTAATATATAAAAAAAAATTAGTATTCGAGTTAATGTTTTGGCTGTATAAAATCCAAATAATGGATTTTTTTGCACAGTTAAAAATAAAAAAGCAACCCAAATGTATAATCAGTCGACTGCGATTTTTATGAAGAATGAACTAACTATTAGACTTGTTACAAGGATTTTTTATTGGAACCTTATTGATCGTATATCACTTTTTGAAACAGTTTGTTTGGTAAAATGTTAAGAATGTATAATTATAGGCAAAAAATAATTTATTTTTGCGGCGGATTTGTTTGACAAAAGGCTTTTTGTAAAGAAAACGATTTTTCAATCTTAAAAACATATTTTCATAATTAATGTACATCCAAGACCTTATGGAATTCAAGACTATATTATTTTTATTATTAATATGATTTGAAACAACAATTGCATTTAAAAATATTTTAAACCTAAAATCTAATGAATAACACATGTATGTTTTTTAATATGTTAAAACAATACTGGATATATTTTGAAGGCTGAATTTAGTAATGATAGATCCAAATATTTGATACATTTTAGCGGTCTTTCCATTATATCTTCATAGTAAAAATTCAAAGAAATTATAGTTATCTCCTCATTTTTTAAAAAAAAATACATATGAAATCCCATTCCTGATCTATAAAAGCATAATTACAAAATTGCAACAGTTCATATTGAAATAAAATATGCGAAAGTAACGCGTGTATTTTAAAGGCATTGAGCAGTGACTTAATTTATAATGTAAAAATATTCTTTACTGTGTAAAATAATAATAAGAAGTGAGATATAAAATAAATTTGAAGCTTTAAGTGATTTATGTTTGGGTGTTAAATTTAGCATAGAGCCCCAAAGTTTATTTTTAAAATTAAGAAAAGGCAACGGTAAAATGTGGCCTATATTATGAAAAAACTGACCACGCTCGATATATAAAACTAAAATATCATTTATATAACTTTATCGTGCCTAGATACACTGTGTTTCTAAAGTATAAATCTGCAGCTAAGGCAAAAATAACCAAAACAAGTCAACCAATATTTCACGAAATATTTAATTTTCATGAATTTATATTATATATGAAAATTTTATGATAAAGTACATATTTTTGTACATCTGGCTATATTATATCAATTTATTTAGGAAGCAACTGCGTTGTTCCTTTATATAATATTCAATTCCAAGAATTTTTTCAATTATTAAATTTAGATAAATAAGTTTGTAGATTTTTTTCAAATATCAATATAACCATAAATTTTATTCTATTTTTTTCTATAAGATAATTAATCTATTCTCTATAGATATGTTCCACATAATCTATTTAATGTAAAAACTCTATAATATATTGGAATGCACATAATCATTTTATTTAAATAATTTTATCAGAGGTCTTTCTTTTTTTTGGAAATTTCTTGATTATCTATAAGTTACAGATTTTTTGGCTTTTTGTCCTAATTTTACTACTTGTTATAAGTTTGTTTGTCATATTCGAGCACTAGCTTCGATTAACTTTATATATCTATTTTAAAAAAAATAATTATATATGATCGTCGGATATTATAGTATAAACATTCCAAAACAAAAGAAGCAAAAACTCAAACATTAGAATTTATGATAATCCTCAAATTAATGCGTCTGTAAGGAAAGTGATCCTTGACTGAAGGTTTTAGAGATGAGAAAATCGAAAGAAATATCAACTAAATCAGACTATGAAGCAATCTAAAAAAAATTTAAGCTGTAAAAAACAAGATAGGCCAAGAAAAGGAAAAATTTTTATATATCATTCCAAATTTTTTCATGTTAGACGTGCCCTTTTTATTTTATATAGAACTATAAATTGCATTTTTTTATCGTGTATAATATAATTGAAATTTTTTATCTTTTCAGTTGGGATGAAAATTATGAAACTTCTAGATAAAAAAACTTGGCTTAATTTTTTATTATAATTTAGTCAAAAACCATTAATATAAATAAATGGGATTTTTAAGGTATATAGTAGGATTGTTTTTCATAATTACCTTTTAAATTGCCTTAAATGTATGTTTCAAAAATACTTACTGTCATTCCATCTCCAAACGAAGGCATTAAATAAAAATATCTATCACTGGTTTTGAAATTTTAACTCCTTTATTATAACTTAATGTTTTTGTTCATCTACCCCCCTATTTTGAACGATGTCACATATTTTGTAAAATAAACTTGTGTATTCCATGTTTTCTATCTTATAGTCCAAAATTTTGATAAATAGTTGAATTTATAGTTTTTAAGATCGAAAAGAGGATGTTTAGTAGTTCTATTGCAATCCCAGCTTTTTTTCTTCTTATTGGCTACAGTATTTTCAAAAATAGCCATGGTGCTGATTATTTGTGGCGAGGTAATCTAAATATGTCTAACATACTTATGATTCGAAGTCATCGCATGTTTTCAAATCATATTCGTTGAGTCGATAAGCTCTAAAAGTATCTTTATTTCCAATTAAACTATACAAAATATAGGGCATTTAAATTGGTATGTTCCACCCACTAGAATGAATTTTATTATATATTTTTACACTAAAGGGAATATAGCCTGTTTTTACTTCAAGTATTCTAACCCGTAGAAGTGAAATTGTTTTTAAGTAGTTTTAATCGATTAGAATCATTCTAAATATTAAAAATCGACATTAAATATCATATAAATAATTTAAGCGATCTATCATAGAAATAGCTCTAATAAAATTATTTTTACAGAAACACAACTAAATAATTATTTAAATACGAATAAAAAATGTTTTAATCTCATTACATACAAAATTACAATTTTTACTGTTATTATATACGTCATAACATGGGATACTTCAGTCAAAAAATATCATAATTCTTATATATAGATGTTAATAATACTAAATAAAGCAGTGACATACACATAAACGAAAGGTTTAAGGTTGATTATAAATTTGAAAGTGTTAAAAGAAGATAATTTATTTTAAAGGTTTGCGAAGGGAATGTGACTGGAAGAATTATTCATGTGTGAAAAAGACAATTAAATATACAAGTCTTAAAAGTAGATTTTTTAATGTGAAAGGTTTTGTAGTGTTGTAAAATGCAATTTTTGCATTTTTGTTCTTCTAATGCAAATCCAGCCAAAAATTTGCATATGTAAAATATTGCAAAAGAAATAAGATTGCTCTAAACCATCAATGATCTTATGAATTTTCTGTTTATTGAAATTTCTGGTTCTAAAACCTTTCAAAATTCTATGGATTTGAGACCTCGAAAACTTAAATGTAACAAGAATCCAAAATTGCATTTTTAGCTCATTCGAACCTATTTTGTTTATTTTTACGCGTATATGTACTGTTTTTAGTTGAATTTAATTAAATCAATATTATGAAGGCTTATATTATTCGATCTTAAACCAGCACATTCGCTTGGGTAAAACGAGCGAGTAAAAGAAATGGCTTTACATAGCTATATTAGTAAAAATAAATTCCATATTTATGACATTTCTTAGTTTATTTCCGATTTTATTGATTCTAAATATACTCGATTTTTAGTTGATTAGATCTTAATTGTAATTAATAGGATTGATTTTATTTATATTATATTGATAAGCTAGAAATACCAATCAAGCAAGATTTCTTAAATACAACTATGATTACTGTTTCTTTTTACCTTTGTTCATTATTGTTCTGACTTAATTAGAAATGTTTTTTGCATATAATTTATTGGTCTTTCCTTGCTTAAAATTGTTAAACTTTTTCATAAAATGGTTGTATTACATAGTTGCCCGGTTTAATGGTATATTTGGATAAATTATACTAAAATATTTACTATAAATAATTTTGTAAGTTTATTTTTACTTTTCGCGATATTTTCTGATTCTAGTAAAAAAAATAGGCGGATCCCAACTTATTTTTGATGCCGTCTTATTTCATATTTTTTTGCCATATGTAAACCTTATACGCTTGAGTTTCATTGGTTTTAGGCGTTTCTATGCTTTATTGTTTATTTGCTGTAATATAACGTTTATTCTTTTGCATTGCACCAAATTATTGCGTGGAAATATTTAACCCAACAAAATAACTGTTATCTTGTACTATGTATAAAAATAATTACCCTAAATAAATAATATTTCTTATCATATATCATTTGTTATTAAAAAAAAATATTGATTTAGTCACAATTAAATTACATATTTACATGGATATGTATGAGAAAATATGTTATGGTCATCAATTTTACATGCTGTAAAGGCTTTTTGGGTATAAAATTAAAGAATCTCAAGGTACGTATTTTAACTTCATGGAAGGCTTCACTCATGATCAAATATTTTTTTATGAAAAATTTATGGTTGATGTGAAGTAGAATTTTGCCAAATTTAATTATAAATTAAGTTACATGATATTTTTTCATATAATATAAATATATTACTTTTTTGAAATTTAAAATATATACTTGATGCTGATGAAATGATATTACCAGAATGTCTAAGCTTGTTTCCAATGTTTAGCTATTATTTTATTTGGAAATAAGAAATTCAAGAATAATTAAAGATACTTCCTAACTATACCAATTTCGTCAAGGTTATCGTCATCTTTAATTTATTTTGAAAATGCTTATTATATTCCATAATGCTTAAATAAAATACAACCTAGATTATTTATAAAATTTTTGTTAGATGTTAAGCATCTTTAATAATAACCAATCCCCTTAAATTCATTATAGGCCGAATTTTTTATACTATGATCTTAATTTTTATTTATTAAAGTTTTTTACCCAAATATTAAATAAAAAATCATGTATTTTTCGTTTAAAACAAGATATAAGCCTAATTATCTAAATGAATTTTTTGTTCGATTTCTATATGCTGCTATTTTATTTTAAGTCCATTTACACATATTTTTGAATGTCGACACTTTTATGTTTTTATTTTCTAATCTCTTTTTGTTTCTTTAATTCGTAGTGCTATTTTTTACCCCTGATATACTTTTTAATGCAATCTACTTCCCATTAATAATTTCAAAAAATAATATCCTAGTAAACTAATAAAATTTTTCATTTGAATCAATGTTTACTTAAAGATAATGACTATTTGCGCTTTTTTATATCATCAATAAATGAAATGATCACCTAATAATTATTCACGTAATTTTATTTCGAAAATTTTTCCTTATTCTGGTAGATATTTTCTTATAATAAAATTAATACGTTTTAGGTTTTATTACCGTCTACTTTTTTTATGATTTTAATATTTCAGGTGCTGATTCTCAAATTCTCAAATTCTTTTACTTGCTATTATATCTGATTTCTTTTTATTTGGATAATTTCTTTTCTTTTTCTTATCAATCATTGTTTTTTTAATAATACTCACCTTTTATATTTTTAGCGCCAGAAAGAAATGAGGGCGTCAATTGTATTATTTTTATATTTTTTTTTCCCCAAATTTTTTACTTCGAAATTATGCTTAATTTTAATATTTTCCTGGGATCTATGCACATATTTTTTTCAGTAGAAAATGTAACTTTGATTCTTAATTGTTCTTTTATTTTCTAAAATCTGAATAGATAATATGTATTCTTTATTTATTTTATGTTAACTTCGTAAATATGGCTTGTAAATTATATCCTTAATAAAATTAGGCGTCTATTCATGTATTTATTTTGTTGCAGAACATCATACTTAGTGTATATATCAAATTGTCTTTCCCCTTACCAACTTCTTGATCTCTGCTTTGTATATTTATCTAACTTTTATATAGTTGCCGTTGAAAGCGACTCATCTTTTTATATTTAAAATAGATTCGACATTTTTATTTAACTATATTTGAGTTTATTTTATTTGTTTATCAGCTTTAGGATCTTGTGCCAATTTCGGTACAACTTTGTATAATAATTCGTTTTATTGTTTGTGGATATTTTTTTATGTATTGAATCCTTTTAACATATTTTAAATAGACCATAAAAAGATATTGTTTTTGGATAGAATATTTCAGATGTTTATTAGTTTAATATTTCTAGAATACGCGTTTAAAATATCTTGTTACACGTATTCTTATATAGACCAGTCTTTTCAGTTTATATATAATTGAAAACCAGGTGAAATTCTCTGTTTTGAAAATTATGATTTCGTCAAATTATTTCATATGTTTCATAAATCTTTTAAAAGCGTTTTTTAGAACTCAATGTCAATCGCATTTGATTCTATAATAATCTTTTAAGCTTTAAGACTATGATATAGAAATATTAGATCCGCGAGTTTCCATATATTAAATTTGTGTTATAAATGGAAAATAACTGATCAATATACCACTAACATATTGCTGCTATATTTCTTCAATTGAAAGCACAAAATATATTCTTTTTTACTTCTTCATGAATATAGAGGGATATTAATGTCGATAAATTCAAAAATTCCGCAGGTTTATATTTAAAACATATATAAATAATTCCCTAAAACACAAGTTTTCATATGCTGAGATAACTTTATAATGTAAAAATCGTATGTTTACAAGTTATTTTATGCTTGATAATTATTATTTATATGTTTTTTGTGATTACATATTATCATATTTAATTTTTATTTTTAAAGAAAATATCCCAACCTAAATTTTTGTATTTTTTTTAGATCCGATTAAAAAATTAATTTGCTTATCATGATTTATTCGTGGAAAAGATCACGAAAAAATAAAATTCTATTGTATTTCAGATTTTTCATCATACTTTAAAAAAATTCTTTTTATTTATAATATATGCCTTTTGTTTATTTTCTGAATATTAGTAAGATCATTTATCATTCAATCACTAAATCTAAAGTAAAAATCAATAAATATATAAAAATTCTGCAGAAAAATACTTATCGCTATAATATGATGTATTTTTTGCTTTAAGCCCCTTCGATACAAATATTATAGGCCTTCATCAAAATTTAATTGATGAATTTCTCAATCTCTAATGAACAATTGTAATTCATAAGGAAAATATTTTTGGCTTTCTTGATTTATTATGACATGATCACTATGTTAAGCTAGTTTTTCATGAAATTATCAATGAATATATCATCAGTTTGCTTAAAATAGTTCATTTTTTCATGAAATCCCTCAATATTTATTTTCCCGTGATCTATCATACTCTAAAAGAATCTAAATAAGCTGTCTATGGTCTTATTTTGATTTATTTTGATTTCAACATCTAAATATTAATTGCAAAAACCCCCATAGTATAAACTAAGATAACATTTTCAGATATTCTCATAGGTTTTTGTCTAGGCACTAATTTAATTTGAATATTTGAGATTTTCTCGTGTATTATATGATTTATTTGTATTTTTGATGTTTTTATATGGACCTATCTATTGTTGTTTGCTAGACGATCAATCCTTTTGATTTTCACAATTTAAATGTCTTCAAACATATATGTCAATAAAATGTAAATATCGTTTTATTTTACGCATATTATTCACCATTTATTTTTTAACCAAGTGACTTCTCTAATATTCTTGTCATTTTAAAATAGTCGTTAGAAGCTGAACTATGTGCTATAAATGAAAAAATTAAAATAAATTATGAAAGTATATATAAAGCGATATTGTACTTTCAGTCATTTTAAATTTATGCTTGTATATCTTTATCAAGTTGTTAAATAAGTTTAACTGATTTAATTTTTTCGTGATCAATTTAAAATAGTATAAGAAAGTGGATTATCATTTTTAAAATTTATATCTTGCTATTTGCTTTCTTTTGTTAAATATAAATGTCTTAAGTATTTTTATGATTCATTTAAAAGATCCGCAACTTTATTTTAAAGTTTATACCTAATTAAGATGTAAATTTATTATTTGAATGAAGGAATGATGTTTAGATTGAACTCATGATTAAATTTAATGTTGACATCATCATTTCAAAAATATAATATATTTATTTAAGAGATAATTTTTCTTTGTACTTTTCATGGTTGAAGTGCAAAAGTTTAGATTGCTCTATATTACAGATTTACTGTAAGCTCTTTTCAAGCATATCGTTCAGATAGTCTTCTTAAATACATTTTCTAGACTCAAAAAATATATATTCGAGTGTTTTTCGATTCTATTGTTTTGCATATGCTTTCGCTTCCTTTGGGATCCCCAATTATCATCATCTCGAAAACATATTATTTTAATATTAAGGTAGAGACCTGCTAAAAATAGTGTTAAAGATATATTTTTATTTAATAAATCATGGCAGCCTTCGCTGTGGCTTTATAGAACCATCTTTCCATTTATAATATTAAGTTATTTTGTGTTAAATAAAATTATAGAACATAATTTATATTTATTTTACTTTTCATTTTGTACAATACCATAGATAAAATTTTTAAAAAAATTAATTTATCACTAAATTTTATTGCAACATTGTTGATAAATTCAATCTGAAATATATTTAATAAAAATATATCACATTTTTAAATAAAATTATAGATTAATTTCCCAAGATATCGTATCCAAAAATAGACAAATTATTTATATTCTAAAATACTTACTTTGATCTTTATTTGCCCCATCAAAAAAAACATCTTTTTTAACTCAAGTCTAATTAAAATAATGTAAATTCTAGAAAAAATTAAACCTAATTTCAAAGAGTATAATTAGAAGAATTTCTTTTGTCTTTAACTTAAATGAAAAACCTTTGTATAAACCGGACTAATTTAGATTAAATTATATATAATATAAATTCCGTAAAATAAGCAAACATAAATCGGATGTTCTGAATATCAAGAAACGATTTCTTGAAATTATGTGATTTTCAATTTTTTATCGGTAATTAAAACTACAACGATAATTTAGCAAGATATTATTGTCTAATCTAAACAGAATCAAATTAAATGAAGACATGCATTAGTGGTCACATTTCTATTTAAAATAATATCAGCAAAACATAAAAAATAGTGCAGATGATTTTTTTATATACGAATTCATTAAAATTTAAAAAAATGTTAGTGTCAATGATATCACTGTAATTTACAAATCAACTCCTGCTAGATCTTATGTTACAGCTTACAATATATATTTAATTTTATGGTCAATATGTTTATATCTGTCCGAAAATTTTATAAAAAATTGTAATTTACGATACAACTAAGATTATTTATCGAGCTTTGGTGAATTGCATCATTTATATATATCCCTAGTCAAATATTTAATCATAGAAAATACCGTTGTAACAATGGAATCGTGTATCATAAGAATAATTTAGTTAATAATATTTTATGCTAAAAGCTAGAAGCTTTTGATTCGGGATCAATTAATTGAATGCACAACAAATTTAAATGCATCATAATTATCTATGTGTATGCTATTTAAGATGTATTTTTTTTCCAAATAATAACCGATTGGAAACTATTGACTTAACAGTCAAATTTTATATGCCCAGAATTTATTAAAATACATTCGTTTCAAATTGAACATGGAGTATAGATCAGATACGAATATAAATTAAAAGATACAACATATATGTTCTATTTACCTGTAAATTTTCAAGAAAGTTATATAAAAAAACAAATCGATTTATTTCATATTTACCCTATTATGATTGATTATAATATGGTCAGCTTTGTCTACGAAATGTTATTGTTATAACTCAATAAAATATTTATTACTCGATAGTATTTAGAAGAAAAATAGGTCAATAAAGGTTTTATTAAACGAAAGCTTAGTCATTTTATCTTTTATATAAAAATTTTCTCAGGGTATGTATATTTTCATGGATTTATATTTTAAATTTGATATGTATTTTCGGGATGTTATGGTTTTTTCTCAAAAATTAAGAAAAAGCTGATCCTTTGCTTGTTTCTTGTTTTGTCTTTGAAAAAACAATAAAATTCGATGTCCTTGTTTATATTCATGCTCACTATTTTCTTAATTGTATTCATTATTTTGTGTTAGCAATTGGTTTCAAGATGTAGCCAAGTTCAAAAAAATTTGCATTTATCTTTTAGATCGATGTTCATGCTAAAATGATATATAATGCAATAAATTCATACTTTATATGTTCAAACTGTGAAAGACGAACTTATTCCAGATGAATAACTTCTTATGGGGGATTAAATTGATTTATGGATTAATTTGATTTTTAGCTATTTATCTTGTTCAAGTAAAAATTCATAATGATTTCTAGAACAGATACGACTATTAATTCTTTCCACGTCGTTATATTTACAATATTCTTAAATTAGCTTACTTCTTTCTAAACTTATTGGTTCATGTGGATTCCTAAATCCTGTTGTTTGTGTGTATGCTCCTGCTATTGTTTACATCCATAGCTTCGTAATATACGACCTATGTTATTTTGTAACCACATCATCCCAAGTTGTGAAATTCAGTGGATATGCGTAAAAAAAACACATCTACGATTTTTAAAATCAAGATTCTATTGAAATTTCAGCGACGATATCGCAAACGTATCATAAAATCTCTATATTTCTTTTTCTTGGGTTTTGAAATGTTTTTTCTTCACGTCTGATGGTTCAAAAATAAAAACAAGCAAAAAATATCGACCATTAAATATTTTTATTGTTGATAATCTTCACCTATGACGGCAATAAAATAAAAATGCTCATAATAAAATTTCCGATTAAACAAAAAGATTTTAGCTATTTATTTACTTTTAAAACTCCTTTAATCGATATTTGGCAGCATTTTGTAAAGATATCAAATGATGTTTATATTCTAATTTTTATTTTATTTGCGATAAGCAAGGCTCTTAGCGTTTTTTTATTTTTACGAATACAATTTCATATACTTAAATCCAGATTTTCTCATTTTATTTCAATCATTTATATATTAAATTGATAGAAGCAATAGACTTTCCACAATAAGCTAGATTAATTTAAAAGTAAAACACATATTTCTTAAAAAAGAAGATAGAAAATCATATTTAGGTCTATGTGAAGGGGGTCTTTTAAATGGAATTAGTTCTGGATGAGATATCGAGATTTTGACGAATGGCACGAGAATTAGAGCCATTAAAAGTAAAATAGTGTTTCATTATTAATCAAAATTATTAATTTGATTCATTGATTTTTTAGGTTAAAAAATTGTAAATATAATAATTTTTTTTTATGGTTTGAACATTTATATTCAGGAAACTAAAAATTGTTTTAACATTTATTTAATTATAACACAATTATTTCCATGTGTTATAACAATGATAGTATAATATTATTGGTGCCTGGATTTATTAGATACCATCTGATTCACAACAACAATAATAATATATCTTTTAAATAAAGTAGTGTAATTTTGTGGTCGTATTACCGTGCATTAAGATATTCCAAACGTGATTTTTACTTTAATTGCTATTAAAATACATTTAATTTAAGATAATTATTCCATATGTTATAATTTGAGACGATGTGGTGAACAATATCATAAAAGGTACCAGAAAAAACTCGAGGTAAATAACCAGATCGTGGCATTTATATAAACTTCGGGATTGAGAAAAAATCTTGAACGTAGAATAGGTACAGAAAAAGACTTCTCAGAGGAGGAAATAGCCGAAAGTATGATCAGGCTGTGCGGATAAGAGATAAAGAATTTGTTTTTGAACGAAAAAACTATAATTATAATGATCAGTTTAGCCTAAAAAAATAAGTAAATAATAATTTAAGATATAATATTTTTTGCCTTATCATGGTTATTACCATGATATAAACAGGCATAGCCTAATAGAAAAAATAATATTCTTCATATCGCTATAAATTGATTAAAATATAGTTTTTGTGATATGATCAATATTTTTATCTGCTAAAATATAGGCCACCATTGCATTATAATGGAAAGTCAAAATCTTAAAATATAGCAACTTTAAAAAATGCTTCATATTACTTTAAAATTCATATTTTACATAATATAAGAGTATCCTGGATTTTACAGATTTGTAGAGTATCCTGGATTTTATAGCCTCTATACTACCATAAATTAAAAGTAGTTCTTATCTTTTGACATGATTACTTTAAGCCTCAAAATTTTAAAGGGAATATATTTGTTCATAAAAATAACACCTATAATAATATAATATTTATTTTCACTATAAATTTTATTTTACTGTTCTTGATAAAGATGCGCATATATTCTAGTCGATAAGATATTGTTGCAATCTTCCATGACACATTTTTGAATTACCGGTTAGACTGTTTAGTCGATTTAAGTACGTTAAATCGATAAAAAAATATTAAAATTTAACAATGAGTTTGTTACATTTTATTTATTCAATATAATGTTTTATTCATAAGATTTATATATATATCGCTCATCATTTCCTATATTTATAAAATTAATAAATTCTATTTAACTACCTTAATTATTGCACAGAAAAACGTATGTCATTTTGTATTAATCAATTTAAATGTATAATTTTAATTGCGCAGAAAGTTTTTAAATATTCTTGATTTCATGATACATTTATTTTCGAATAATGTCTTACGATAACAAAAATAACTTTTTATGATCTCATCTAAAAGAAAAGCGACTTTCGAAATATACATTATAGATTAGTTTTTATTTGAAATGATTCTCTTTTTACAATTCCGTGTATTTTCGTATCTTCCTGTTTAAATTAAGAGAAATAAATGCCATGTGTCGTAGGTTTTTTTTAGTTATCTCCCCATAAAGGTTTTTTAATTTTAAAAAAATAATAATGGGATGTATTAAGCATTCCCATTTCCTGTTTTTAATTGGATAGACCAATATTTTGTGTCATAAAGCAACTTATATACTATTTTTATATCCCCTAAAAATCTTTTGTGTTTACAAAAATCAAAGACCTTATATATTTTCATCTATTTATTTTTTGATCAAATCTGGTGGTGAATTATCACATTATTTAAAATATTTTAAATCTTTTTATCTATACCTACTAAGATATTATGTTAGAATTAACTAATTTTATGTATTCATCATAATTGATTATTTATTGAATTACTACTTTTTTCGATCTTGAGGTCATCCTAGCGATAATTTTAGTGAAAACCCCCTCTTTTTTTCTTTTAGGATCAATCTGGTTTCAAAACGAAAACTAAAATAAATTGATTTATACGAATCTTATATAATTTTTTAGAAAAAATGGAGATAGCATCTCGATGATTTCTGCTGGATAATTTGCGCGCAATTTAGTCTTAAAAGTACACTGCTAATAGTCTTGAATGTTTACGACTTGAAAATTAATTTAATAATTAAATTTTTTTTTAAAACCAAATTTATTTTATGCAAAAAAACCATGAACGCAGGAAGATACAAAACGAGTTATCTTTCGCGTCATATAACTCGTTTATTGAAATCAGTAAATATACAGTAAAACACGATATGCTCTATTTTCCTACTAAAATAACCATTCTGTGGTATAAATTAACATACACTTTTCTTTTATTGCCTAGGTATAAATTTAAATATATTAGTAATTTTCAGAAATTCTATGATTTTGCCTTTCTAGTTCTTTAAATTTTAAACAAATTACTTTTAAAGTTATGAATTGACAAATATTTCACAAAATTCGAAAATTATGAATAAATTTAATAAGATCCTACAATAAATTTACATTTATCTTTTTTCACGCCTATTCTTCCGTATGCAATACAATTACGACATTTATGTAGTTAATAAGAATTATACAAGGCTTAGATTCAAAGGGCAATTTCTAGTTTAACTGTTTTTTGTGTATGGAGACTAAGATGTTTTCCTAGAATATTTTGAACTGAAACGTTCGCTTCTATATTTGTCTAGTGTATATTAATTGCTTTTTCAACTATAATTTGTGGATCATTCTAAAGTTACTGGATTCGATCGTAGGCAAGGACTCTTTTAACCCGATAAAAGTCTGAGAATCCTAGATTCTGTCTGTTTCTGGTAAAATTAACGTTAAAACTATAAATAGTTCGTCAATAAACAACGAATATGATTATAAATTTCGTGCACATTGTATTAGTCTGTCTCAAATCGATATCAGTAGAAATACCGGATGAAATTTTACCAGAAATAGTTCAAAAGAGCGTTGAAGAGGTTTTTGACCAGAATTACACACTTCTTGATGATCTTTCAAAATTTAAGAGCATTTATTTAAAAACTCGAGGACGCGATAATATAAAAGATAATAGCGATGATGATATAGTGTATTTGTATTACGAGATTCATAAGAAAATAAATGAATGGTTTGAGAGACGTAGAGAGCATTTCAAAGAAGATGTGGCTAAGGTTGTTGAAAAGAAGATAAAATATGAAAATACGAAAATACCACAAGCGATAGTTGAAAGGTGGGAGTATATCCGAACAAAATTAATTGAGTTTGTTGAATCTGTTCAAAACATAGTTAAGGGTACGGGTAGCACTTTAGATCAGCGGAATCTGGATGCTCCTGATTTAGGAATAACACAAAAATTTCTTGATAAAAATGAAATGATGAATACAGTTGTTTATATTTGCAAAGACTCGATATACGGATTTTTAAAGGATATTTCGAATAAAATATTGAAAGCGAACGAACATCTAAAACACAAAGAAATTGATCTTTTCGAAAAAATAAATATAAACATTGCGTATAAGAACAATAATAAGTTATATGAAGATGTAGAGTCGAAGATAAACAATTTATTTACGATGATTTATAGGGATTTAGTCAGTTATATGGTAGATCTAAGGGTCAAGATTGAAGCCCTAGAAGAATCAGAACCACGAATGGCGCTTATACTACTTATTGATGAAAATGTTTTGATTTTTGAAGATTTCTATGTAAAGAAAATTGTAAATTATCAGACTTTTCAAGAAATTATGATTGTTGGAGAACAAATGTTGATTCGAGGAATAGTAAATATTAAGAGAGATATTTTTAAAAATTTCAGTGAATATTTAGGGAAATATTTCAGAAAATCTGTGGAATATTTATTCGGAATGCTGTAAATTAAAATATTATGGAGCAAAAATAATAATCCCCCTCTTATTTGGATTTATTACAATTTAATGTAAAAAAATATTCATTCTATTGTATATATTTTTGAACTTATATTATTGTGGCCACATCAAAAAGCATTGTATTTTATTTTCTATATAGAGCTCGTTGATAATTGATATTTTATGGTACTATTTAGCCTTAAATACGCCAAAAAAAATATTTTTAAGAATCAAATTGTAAATAATTAAAATAAATAGGCTTTGTATCAATTAAAAAAATGAATTGAAATTTTTCGCTTGTAACTACCCATTAATATGTAAGACTAATATGCCACAATTTATATACAAGATAAAGTAAAAAAAATACATGTATTTATTCTGTTTTCGGTACGTTTAATTTGAATATTCATTTAAAAACTATATATTATAATTACACCAATTAATATTAATGACAAATATATTTTAAAATTATATTATTTTGCAAGAATCACTGTAAAAATACAACCATTATTAAAATAAGAGATATAATTATTTATATAAGAGGATACTTTGGTCTATTTATTACAATCCCAGTTTCTTTTTGTTTTATTATTAGAATAATATCATGAAAATTGTTATATAACAAGCCATAAGATTTGATATTGAATATATAGGAAATTTTTTTGGCAAATTTGCTTATAAATTTCGTATTTTCTTGTGTTAAATATGAAAAATGCCCCTCAAAATAAAACATTTATATATTTTAATAAGACGGTTTTAGAACATGGGAAGATATAATTTATCACCAACCCTCATTTAAAATACGGAAAACGAATAGCAGCGTGGTAGTTAAATGGAGTTGTCACTAAATGCCGTAAGTTATCTATAAAGGGGTTCAGTATACTAACAGAACCAGAATCAGACACAAAATAGTATTTAGTAAAAAATGAATGTAAAAGTCTTTAAAGAAGAATATAAATATCTTATAATAGAAAAGATGAGGTTATCAGAAGAATTATTACCAAATCAGTAAATTAAGATTTTTAGCGAGCATCATGGTAGGTAAAAAACCAAATTAGCCCATCAAAAAAACCTTTTCACTGATATACAAAGAATTAAACGAGATATATTCGACTTTTTGTCTGTATTTATAGAACAAAGAATCATAATAAAGATATGATTCTATCCATTTTTACTTTATCATTGTTTAGAATCATATGAAGCAAACATAATAAATATTTTTTATTCCGTATATAATTAACAGTTAAGTTTTAATATTTATTTAACCAAATCTTATGATTTTTGTATACAGCATATTTCATTATTATTTCTTTTCATCAGCCCCACTTGTCACCCTTCCGCTATGTATACTCACGTTTGAACAGTTATCTATTGGAGTGACTTCCTCGATATTATTTTTTATCGGTATTTTTTTATATTTCCTTACTACTACTAGCTCTTTTATATATGACTTGTGTTATTTGTGATTAAATAATTTATACTATGGGTATGGTAAAATCTTGTTATTATATGCAAGTTAATAGTTGCTATCATGCATTATTTTCATCTTTAAATTTATATATTTGTTAAGCAAAACTTGAGATTGTTTTAAATAGCAGATTTTCTTGTCACTTCTAAGGCCTTCTTCTTATCATATTTTTCTATCTATTTTCTCTTTCACAAATTACCACTTCAAATATTTTTCAACTCTAAGTTTTGAGCTTGTAGTTATGTTTTATTTGGCATGATATTATTTATTCTATATATAAACGCCACGATATGCATTTTTTAGTGTGAATTCCTTTAACACACAAAATATGTCGATATATTCTACACCAATGTGTGTAAATCATCAGAATAGAACAGTATTAATATAAAAATCAAAGTAAATAAAAATTTTCCCTTCGAATCAATTTATGCATCCAATTTGAATTATATTATATTATTTTCAAATATTTATATCAAATATGAATTTAACTTTATAAAATTAGCTTACGATCAGAATTTAATAATTATTCCGAAAAGAAAGGTTGCCATACTCTATTTTTTGTAGAGAAATGCTATAAAAAACTTAACCGTTTCCAACATAGTATATTCCTATATATTTATGTATTTATTTAACAATGAAAATGAAATTCCTGCATGAAATTATAATATATTTATTGAATTATATCATATAAGTTTTAATTTAGAGTTTAAAATATTTATAATCTCGTACCCTTGCTTTAAATATGTATGTAATGGCGATGGTTGGTGGGGTAAATTTTCGACCTAGAATCTTCGATTTACATGATTGAAGTACACTTTACCTTGCATAATGTAATCTTCAAGTTACTAAACAGGCAGTTAAAACCACCTAGATTCAAAGTATACGGCACATACTTAGGACCATACTCAGTAAAAGAAAGCTATCGGCTTTAAAAATATACTTGATTGTGGTCCCGAAGTAGCTTGACTCGATTTCTGAACACAAAGAGGGTAATAAACCATTATTGGTAAGGTTCTGATGTTTCCCGAAGCGGGAAGTAGATTTAGGTAGTCAAATCAAACGGTTAATCTTTTTAAAAGAATGATTTAATTTCAAAACCCGAATAAGTATTGGTAGAATTGTTTTTAGGGTATCATACATATATAAAAATATTATGCTTCGTGTTTCAAATAAATTAACAGGAACTTAGTTTATCGGAAATCCTAGTCTTGAAAATGCCAAGGTATTTTAATAAAACAAAAAAGATATAACTATAATAACATTTTGTTGCTAAAGCTGTTTCCGGCAGAACAATTTTTTTAGTTCAAAGGTCATTTTTATTAGGTCTATCTGCTATATGCATGAAAATATATTATTTTTTTGACCCAAGACACTTGAAATCATCACATTTGAGAGAAGAAGAGCAGTTAATGAAGATAAATCAGTGGAATGTGTCAAAAGATGCATCAAAGAGTTGTGCAATATTCTTAATGGGCTGAACAACTTTAAATAGATAAAATTGATAAAAAGAAATTTTACCCATAAATAAAAAAATAAATACAATTGTTTTTCGATTAGCATAGATTAAAATTATAAGTGTTTTATTTATTGTAAATCGCTTGCTGTTTTTCTTTATATTTAAAAATCAGGAATTACAAAATTCGATTTAAACTATGAATTTTATGTGATTGAAATTCACACTCTTATTTATTTAACATATGTAAGTTGTGATTTAAAATAAATTTTAAGAAACTTCGTAAAAAATCTTTTCTCTTAAAGTTAATTATTTTTACACCTAAAAACATCTTTGTTTATATGTAGGACTTAATAAGCACAATTTAAAAATTAAAAATAGAATAGAATTGTGTGTGAAAAACATAGATATATTTGGTAAATCGTTTTTTTTAAGGAACAAAAAATTATTGATAATTATAGGCACTATTTAAAAACAAAGGTGTTTTGTAGCCTACATTTATTGAAAAAATCAATTTTAGTTTTAATTTGCTTTCAGAAACGATTATATAGCCTAATATTTGCAAAAATTATAATTTACGCGTATATTAGATGAAAAAATCACATTGATATTCAATAAATAACTTCAATTAATATTTAGCAAAGATGAATATTTACGCGTATACTAGATGAAAAAATCACATGCATATGCAATAAATAGCTTTCATCTATATTTGGAAAAGATGAATATTTACATATATACGTGATGAAAAAATCACACACATATGCAATATATAGCTTTAATTAATATTTAGCAGAGATTGAATATTTACGAATATGCGAGATACAAAAAATAACATGTATATACAATAAATAGCTTTAATCTATTTTTGATAAAGAGTATAATTTATGCATTTACGTGATGAAAAAATCCCATGAGTGTACAATAAATAGCTTTAGTTTATATTTGGCAAATTATTTCATTATTTTCATTTTTGATGCTTTAAATCTAGAAATTTATAAAAATCATTATTTATATTGTGTGCTTATGTACTTCAAATATATCTTCAGGTCCTTATTTATTCAGACATCCGTGGCAGCTTTATTTTCCAACAAATAAGCATTAGGAGTTTATTGTAAATGTTTAAGCTTCTGGCTTGTTATGAAAATTTTTTATCACTGAAAACTTCAACTTTGGAGGAAAATAATTTTAATAATAGTTTTATTTGTTGGGTGAAAAGTGGGATATTTACCTTATAAAGATAATGCGGTTAAATTAATAAGAATTATCGGTCTATATAAGTCTATTAAAAGATTCTACTACCATACCAATATTTGATAAGATTATATTAAACTGATATTAATATTTCAACTGATTAAATTCCAATGAAATAAATATATGTGGAATAGTATAAAATTTAATTAAATAAAATATTTGGTGAAAATAATATAAAATCAATGTTTAGAAAATTCATACATTTATAAAAAATTTACCCCTTTAAAATTTTCTTACTATTAATTACACGTGGTTTATTTTTAATTGGGAAACTCTGGGAATTATATACAACCATTAATATATTCAAAATAAAACAATTTATATGCGGTATAATTGCTTTTTAATAGGACAACACGTGTTAATTTTTTATTTAAGAAAATTATGGATTTATTTATAAAGTTATGAGCCTAGATAAATTAAAAAAATTAAAAGGGATCAAAATTTATTATTTATTTTTAGTGTCATTTTTAATTTTTATATAAAATAATAAAAACGAGAACCATAAAGAATTTAATACCATCATAAGTAATACTATATGGGCGATAAATATATTTTATCAATCATGAATTTCAATAAATAAATAGAAACCCATCTTATTGAAATAAAGATAAAATTTAAAATCAAAATATTTCGGAAATAAAAAGAAAGTTCTACTAAATTTAATTTTATATATCAAATAGCAGAAACTTAAATTAAAAATAATTACCGACTAATGATAAGCAAGTTTTCAATCAACCGTCTCTTTAAAAGATTTTTGATACCCTTTTCCAATGGGACAAGAAATATCTGGACCGAAAAGAATAGAGCCGCCTAAAAAAAGAGACACAAAAAACAAATTTGTGGAATACGATGATAAAATTAAAGAAATTCTGAGGAAACAAATAGATATCCAGAATAGAGCTGATTTTGGTCTGGGAAAAGTATGTGATTTACAGAAATGTAAAGAAAGACTAAGAGATGTGGAAAAACATCTATATAATTGAATATCTAGAGCTTATATTGTTGATACATTGACTTTTTCTCACAATCAATTAATAAAATGTTTAATACAAAAAAAATTATTTTATATTTAGATTCAAATTACAAACACAACCAATAAAAATTTTTAAATTCAATATCTCTCAAATAATAAAATATAATATTCTGAATATTAGAAATATTTTGCTCGCAACAATTTCACAAACACTAAATTCAAATTTTTAATATTCAATATCCCTCAACTAATAAAAATACAATATTCTGAATAGTTTAATTTTGTTCTCTACGGAATAGCTAGAAATATAAATACAAAATTTATATTAGGAATCTTTTTTTATAGTAAATCAATAAAAATATTAATTAACAAATTATGTTGCTGTCAATTAATGTAAAATTAAAAGGCAAAATTTTCTTTTATTTTTCTTCCTTTAATGATCAATCAATAAAAAAATTAATTTAAAAGAAAAATTTGCTGTCAAATAATACAAATTCAAAATTTTATATTGCGAATATTCCTTTGTAGTCAATCATTTAAAATATATAAGAAGGATTTATGTGGCTGTCAATTAATGACATAATGCAAAAGGCAAATTTTATATTAGGAATATTCTTTTATAATAAATCAATAAAAAAAAAATTGCTGTCAAATAATACGAATTAAAAATTTTATATTGCGAATTTTCTTTTGTAGTCAATCATTAAAGATATTAAAGAAAATTTTTTGTTGCTGCCAAATAGTACGAATTCAAAATTTTATATTGCGAATCTTCTTTTGTAGTCAATCATTAAAAATATTAATGACCAATTTTAGTTGCTTTCAATTAATGCAAAATTCAAAATTATATTTAAAACGTTGTAATGTTTAAATTATAAATAATTATACATTATTTGAAAAACATTTATTCGGCATCTCTTTTTATCTAATTATTATGTTTGTAATTTTATGCATACTAATTTTGTATCATGAAAAATGATTTTATATATATATAGTCATTTTTAAATTATAAAAAATGCGGTAATTATATAGTATTTTGGTAAAATATATTTTTCTATTTTTAAAACTTCACATAATTTGCAAATTCTTAGTTAATAGCATTATACGCCAGTAAATACTACGATATTCTATAAAAATCTGTAGGTTTTAGCTGCAGATTCTTGGATTTACAAAATAAGCTTGGGCCTAATAGAAAATAATAGGCATTAACCAAATACTCAAATTAATTAATTAATTAGGAAGGTGGTGATTCACATTCAATTCGTAAAAAACTTCGGGTGGAAAAAATATTGAATATATTTATGTTGAAACTTAAATTTATAATCGAATGGACTTAAAATCTAAAGGGAAAAAAATCAACAGGTAATAATCCATATCTCTCTTTTCTAGGCCGATAAATAACAATGCGTCAAAGAGTTTTACTTTCAATAGTACAATAATATTGAAATTATAATTAAAATCTGGAATCACAGCAATTTAAAGCTAAATATAGCGCCATTTAAGGTTGAAAAAGCAACAAAAGATATATGATGATTTGGCTAGTGTGGATGTCAAGTCGTGTTGGAATCAACTTTGTAGAGGAATGATTTTATCACACAATAGAAATCAAATAATTTTGAACAGATAAGTTATTAAAAAAAAAATGAATTTTCAGTAACATATATAATTAGCTGTTATCAATTATTCTTAAAATATAATTCGTTTGTGTTTAAATATTCATAATTTAAAGGTTTTTAATCAATAGTAATATATCTTAAAGTGTAAATATATACAACAAACAGTGTAAAAATATTTAGCATAATTTTTTATATACTTCTGAACCTTATCAGTAATTTTCATCAATTTATCTATCTTCTTGTTTCTTTAAATTCTAGATTTTAATGAAACAGAAGCTCTGTTCCCCTATAGCGTCGGTTTTATTTTGATAATACAGTCTACAAAACTATTAATATATCAGAAAATATCTTTGTTACTGCTATACAAGGAATGGGCTATGAAAATGAGAAAAGTATTGAGATTATCTAGGAATTATAATGAATTATCATGAAAAAAGCAGTAATGATCGCGCAATTACAATTAATCTCTTATTTGAAAAAGATGCTTATATAGTCATAAATTTCGATGAAAAGAAGGTGAGAAGAGATTTAGATAGGTGTATATATTTTTCGTGCTAACCAGACTTTCTATCTTAGATATTTTACTCCCCATCACCCAAGCCATCTTTATATTAAACCCAGGGCGCCTCAAGAATAGTAAACTATTTAAGTGTAATAACCAACTAAGAGAATCCTTAATAGATTTATATAGTGTGATTTTACATATTATAAGGAGATTACAGAATTCTTTAAATATATATAATTCTTTTATTAAAAGAAAAATAAATAAGGGTTGACTCAAAACCCATGATTTTTTTTTACCATATCATAAGCGGGAAAATTATATATATTTTTTAAAACATGGGTAATGGATTAAAATCGTAATTTCATAGATAAATTTAAGAAAATGCAAGTCATGTGCAGCCACAAAAGTGCAAAAATAGGCCTATATTTTTCATGCAAACTTGAATGGTGATTATAAAACGCCTCTGTAAATCCTTTGAGATATTCTTAAATCCAGAATTTTAGTACAAAATCTGAAGTTAATCAGTCGTGATTAAAAGATAACAAATAAAGAAAAATCGCAAGGACTAAAATTTCTATGTAAATACTTTAATATATTGAATAATTTTAAGGCTAGAAATAAAGATACTAATACTATTGCTTTTTTGATTTTATAAATAATATTATGTGAACAGACTTTTTAAACATAAATTATATAATTATCATATCAATTTTATAAAATTTATATAATTTACCTAATTAATTAATTATTTTTCTCACACATTGTTCCTCCTTAAATTATAATATTATTAATCACGTCTATAAATCAATAGATTCATTCTGTGGATGTATTTAATTTTACATGTATTCTTATAAATTATGTCTTTTAAATAATTAATTTATAAATTGTAGTATATTAAATCGAATGCCTTATACTATTTTAAATAATAAATCCCAAATCATGATAATTTAGTCGTTTAGTTGCAGAAAAATAGTCCCAGCTGACAAAAAAAGAATGAAATGTATTTTATAGAAAAAAACACCTTCTTTAAGCCAAAAAGGCAAATTTAAAAAATCCAGAACATGCTATTTTTCTGATTAATGAATTTGCACTATTTTAATACAATTTTCACGATCCTAAATAAATCACATCATATAACTTTTTTAATAATTAAGAAAAATATTTTTGACTATTTACTCGAAGTAACTAACCAAATCGAGGCATATATACAAACTTTGGGATTCAGAAAACCCCTTGAATTCATAAGTAATGAACAGATGTGAGATATTGAAGAGGAATTCAGAAAGAATAAAATAGCCAAAAGTATATATAAGCAGTGCACACGAAGTATCTTGCAAAACAGTGCTTGTGAACAAAAACTAAAATCATAACGAATAATTTAGCCCTAAAATAACTAAATATTTAGTCTATTTAATCGTAGTAACTAATGGGAAGACTTATAAATACTTGTTTTGTTAAAATTTTTTGACAATAGTGCCCTAGTGATTCCTAATACAACCCATTTATATGATATTATTAGTATTTACATAGAAAACTGCAATTTGTAAAATATTTTATGAATTAAAATCACCCGTTCTTACTTATAATTTGAATAAAATCGTATGAATTTAATGCGCCTATTCTTACTAATAATTTGCCCTCTCCAATAAACCCACTTTATATTTGAATAAAATTGTATGAATTTAAAGCGCCTATTCTTACTAATAATTTGCCCTCTCCAATAAACCCACTTTATATTTGAATATAGCAAATAAATTTACATCAATTTATAGATAATCAAGATATTTCAAAAGTAAATTTGTATATCTTAAAATTATTATTATTTAGATTAAATACAAAAAGTTTTTAAAAATACATTTATTAATTTTATTGTATATGTATTCGGTACTTCGTAATTTTGGCTGGTCATTTTGTTCTAATCTTTTTTATATTCACCAAATTTGAATTAGTTAAGGTTCGTCACCTTTATTACTAATTTTCAAATTAAATTCCTTTTTTATTATATTTTGGTTTACTGAAGATACAAATTTTCTTTGGTTTAATTGTGTAATTATTTTCTGATTTGTATACTTATTTTGATTTTTTTTTGGTTAATCCAAATTTCCCGCATTTAGTAATGAAAATCATATATAAGATTTTTAAATAGCATTCACAGATTCTGATATATATTTTATTCATTTATAATGTTATTTTGACAACTTTAATAACTATTTAAATGCAAGATTCTATTTTTACCGCTATTCGAGTGTTATTTAAAATACAGAACTATAATGTTGTTTTTGCAAGGAACACACCAAAAGGTATCTATTAAAAGTGGCGAAAAAATAAAATATCGAATAAATTTTTTTGGTATAAATAAAAAAAGTCACTATTGTATTTTAGAAACAGAAAAAATAGGACAAAACCCCCTACAATAACAAAAATGCGGAAAAGCTTGCAAGATATGGTATAACTTTTTTTGAAAACAAAAAATAATATATATTTATTACCATATTTTAAATAAATACAAATTATTTGTCTTTTATCTTTCGAACCAGATAAATTATCTCGACTAATCATGAAAAAATACTGGACAATGGTTTCCACATCAGTAGTAAGAAATATATTTCGTAATTTGTCTATGATTATATTACATACAATGAAAATATTCGATTTTATTTTAAAAGAATATTTATTTATTCAAAAAAAAAATATTATATGTTTTATTCAAATTATTGGAGAATAATCCATTAACCTAAACCTTAGTCCATACATAAATTAATATATACTTTCGTTCGTCTAAATAACCCCACTAATTTCCCTTGTTTAAAAGACGCAAATCACTTAAATTCGATTTCTTAAGAATTCTTAAGTTAAAAAGTTACTATAAGAAGATTAATGAAAACAGAAGCATATACACAAATAATAGGGTTGATCGGGATATTTAACAAGTAGTCTTGAAAGAAGAAATTGCATATAATTTCGTTTAGGAAATGGTATTAGAAGACTAATTAATCAAATTTCCTCATTCTATCTTTAATATATCAAATGAAATTTAAAATTAACACATAAAAAAATATAATATCACTTGAAATCTATACATTTTTTCTGTAAATTTATTTCCTGACTTTATATATGCAATAGATTCGTATTTCTGAATTACTTTGTAAATATTCGCTGGTACTCTTTTGACGTCTATCTTAAAATAAAGCCATGTCTATGATAAATTTTTATATGTGATTATTTTAATAGCAGTTCTACTATCTATTTTTACTATTATGATAGTCTAATTTTTTTTTCTGTAAAAAAAACACACCCACTTATACAATAAAGGGTGCTTTTTTTAAAATACCTTGATTATAAAAAAAAAAGATTTCACTGCAATCTTTTAATTTGCTCTAATAAAATTTTCCATGATATAATTTTATATTAACAGAAAAACACTATCATTTTCCTAAAATTAAACTTTTGGTTAGATGATATATTTTGTGCCCTATATAATGCTGTTATATTAAAAAACCATTATAATTTTCATAAAAGGTTTTTTTATCTGGCCAAAAATATAAAAAAGAATGCAATTTTTTGCACTGGATGCATATAATTATATTTATAATCGGAAAATTGCCTTTAAATTGATCAGTAAATTTTATTTTATGCTGTTATTATATGTTGATCTAATTTCTTATATTTGGTATTTCAAGATTTTAAAAAGCGAAATACGTGCACAAAAATTAAATTTAAATTTTCGTTCAATATATGATAGCATATATATCATCATCATCATATGGCTTTTCCAAAAGATAATTTTTTAATTTTAAGTTTAAGGGATGAGTCCATGGTTTTTATTATATAATCCGCCAATTCCCAATTTTTTGATTATTGTTCAGAAAATTTGATGTGAATTAAAATTATTCATTTCTAAGCATTTATAATTTACAGATTTCATTATTTTTCATTCATTATTAGATTCGGTTATTTGTTCGAGTTAGCTTCTATTTTCTTTTAATGAAAAAAAATTACAGATGAAATAACACGAAAAATATAAAATTAAGATGTATGGGTGAAAATTATTTGCATTTGATTGACAATACTTTAAAATTTTTTGCTAGGATTAAATTCCTACATAATATTTAAATAGTTAAAATTGGGCGAAATAACATACACTGTATGTTCTATTAAATAAATTAAACGATAATATTTTTTAATATCTCTAGTTGGTTTCAAAAAAATTTATTAGATCAACATTAATTTTATGATTCCGAGTCAAATATTATTATATTGCATTAATTGGGTAATTTACATATATAATATAATAATACATCAATATTAAATAATTTATTTATGGGTTAAATTTATTTTTAGTTATTTAAACTTGTCTAAGCTGGATTTTTTTTGCTCTATAGAATATATTTGACCAATATTTTCATCATGTTTGAATTTTTCCTGAATATATCTTCTTCTTTCAAGTATGATTAGTTTGATTATATTCCTCAATCTCATGTTTGTTTATGTTTGCGTAAGCTACTGTCGGCATCTTTAACTCAATAATACATGAATTGTTCATATTCAGAGTGTTCAGAGTATGTAAATTCAGCGAGAGTTCATATTCTGGGAATTACGTTTCTATGATTCACAATTCAACATTAGTCAGATTACAGATTCTCCTTATTTCTATTAATGTGATCAAGTTTTTCTTTTTATTATTCTCAATTTTTCTACTATACATTTATTAAATAAAACCGTGTTAATATGAACCAAACATGTATGATAAATAAAAATAAAATTACAAAATGATTTATATTAATTTATTGTGTATATTTATGTTTATATAAAAATAATTCATATTAATTTATTAGAATTTCTTATTTATAGCATCAAAATAATTTAGATTAATTTATTAAGAATATTTCTGCATAATTGAAATAATTTAGATTAATTTAATTTGAATATTTGTCGCATAATTGAAAACTTATTGGCCATTTTATTAATGCTTTAATTTTGTAATTGTAATTATAGTTTTTCTCTTCAAACATAGGTAATCGATAGCCCGTTTATAAAACATGTTTATACCCTTGTTTATATTTTCTTCTCTTACATCTTCTTCGATACGTCCCTTCTTTTCAAGACTTATTAGTTCAAGGGTTTTCCTCAATCCTATAGTTTGAATATTATTTGTGACTTCTAGTTCTTCCAGGTACATCGAAAACTTATATTAGTTCGTTACACATTATTTAAGGGCACGAATTTTCTTTTAAGTTTAATGTTCGCCGCGCAAAGCTTCGGATTGGTTTGTATTGCAGATTTACTATATACTCCTTTTAAGCACATCATTCTTACGGTCTTCCTAAATACTTTATCTATTCTCAAGACCTATACATCTAGGTATTTTTATTATTATATTGGTTTATTTGAATTTATTTATTAATAGGTTAATTTTCTTTTTAGCAATTTTATCTATTTAGACGTGGTCAGCCCATTGGGAATATTGCAAACTCCTTGATGCATCTTTTGATACCTTCCCCTGATATATCTTCATCAACTGCTCTTCTTCTCTTTAAATGAGATGATTTCAAGTGTTTTGCGAAGTGAGAGAGCTTGTATCTATGATTTTACTTAGTCCGGGATTTTTAACTCCTTTAATATTAGTTTATTATCAATATTTATGCATATAATCAAAAAAATTTAACTGTTTATCATGAATTTTTGTGCATAGCATCAAAATAATTTATTAAGAACATTACAGCGTTTGAAATAAACTTAAGTTAAATAAGATAAAATAATTTTAATTGACCTTATACTTAAAGGAATTACCTTGAGTATTTTTAAAATAGACTGTATCGATATTTTGAACGCCTTTTTTAAGAAGACCGACAAGATGATTCAACGCAGTACTAACATTATCATAAACCTCTTTCTTATCCATTTTAGTAAACCCAACACTAAAATTAATATTCACACTTTTTCTCAATTTAAATTTAACTGTCCTCGAAACCTCAGCATACATGTCCTTGAGCTCATTAGCATTTTTAATCACAAATACTGGTTTGTTCTTACTTGCCAATATTCGCATTTCAAAGGCTTTATTAAAGTTAGGCAAACTAATAAATGCATGGGTCTTCTTACATATTTTCTTTTTCATCCTCTTCTTTTCTTTCGTTGCGCCTTGAACATCTTCCATCAAAACATGATTAAAACCATTTGCTAGACACACATCAGCTAAGGCTTTGTCAGCTATCACTGTTATTTTCTCCTTTTCACGTTTGCTGTGTGGTAAACGACAATTCGAATCGAAACGAACATCCTTCTTGAAGTCATAGTTCTTTAAAGTTACTTGACATTCAATCGTCTTTGTTTTGTCATCTTTTGTCTTGAACACTTCTTCGAGAATAGGGAGCAGCTTTTCTTCTGTCACTAAGTTACTCATTTTTTGAAGGGATGTAAAATAAAAAAATTGTATGATTAATAGAATGGGATTTAATAAAAAAACATATATAGTGCTATTAAAGGTTTTTGGAAAGGTCTTAATTATAGAACCAGCAACTTTTTTTCATTTAAAATCTGTACTGAATATAATTTAAATTCTAAAATGCCCTTGTTTCAGTCATAATTAACCATAGCATAACTAATTTGAATATTTTATTGAATTTAAAAGCAACAATTATATATTTGTATAAAATAACAACGTTATATTTATAATATTCATAATAAAGAAAATTATAATTTTTTATCAAATTAAAAGGCAGATATTATTCCCTTTATTCAAGTATGCTCGTTTTAATTAGAATTTACACAACAGAATTAATTAAAATTTATCGTGATTTTATAAAAAATCAACAAACTCATACTTCAAGAAACCTAATTTTATTTGTTTTCTACATATAAAAGTGTACTATATTAAATAATTAGTTGAGTTGCAAAGCCGGAATAATACTCACTCTTCTAGAAAACCTCGTTTTACTAATAATTTAGATAATATAGTGTACTTTATTGGAACCAAAGTTGTATTACAGAGCAGTTATGATATCTTTTCTCTAATTATCCTCGTTTTAGCCATAAAAATAACAGAATAAAATAGGTAAAATCTAAAGCACCTAGAAATGGAAGCCTTTTTTGTTTTTCTAAATACAATGTTAACAAATAAATCACAATAAATTATATTTTACAAAAGATTTATAATCTTTACATCTATGTATATTCACAATAGAAATTCTAAAAAATATTAATATAAAGAATGTGGAAAACATGATTATTTAGTTTATAGATACTAATAGAATTTTATATATATTTTTGCTTTATAATCGAATTTTGATTTTATAGGGTACATTTTCAGAACATTCAAAAACTCATATCAAAGCAATATTTTTCTATTAATAAAAATATCAATAAATAAAACTATGGTATTAAAAATGCAAGGTTGTGTTTTAGTTTTATATTTCGAATGTCATTAACTATCAAAAAACAAAATTACAATTTAATCTTTTTTTTTTGGTTCTAGATAATGTATAGATTTTCTATTCTGACTTTAAGTGACAAATGTGCGTTAAAAACATTGTAATCATTAAATTTCAACTTGTTAATTTCTAGAATAACGAAAACTATTATTAGGTTATTATGACTAAAATGAAAGCTAAATAAATATATAAAAAAGCCTACCTAGCATAGAAAAATGTTTAAAATAAGGTTGCTATGTTTATATTAATAGTGCAGATGTGAAAAACTTTAGTTTGCAAACGGAACCAATTTTTCCAACTTCACAAATTACGAAATAGAAATCAAAAGATTGGTTTATCTATCTTTTCGTATACGAAATTTACTAAATCAAAATTTAACATAAAAGGGCCATCATTAATAAAGAAATTGGTTTCTATTAAAAAAAAATCATAAACAGTTTAAAGATAAGATAAAAGTGATTGTCTATTCAGTTAAACTCTTTACTGCGATTTTTAGCCCATATTCTAACCTCCTCTTAATTTTTTTTAGAAAATTAACGAAATTAATAAGATATATGCTTTTAAGTGCTACAATTCATTTGTATCATATAAATGCCTTTATAGTACAGGAGAATCGAAATTTATAGATATAATTATATAATATAAAAAATCAATTTTTTGCGGAAAAAGACGACTGATAAATAACAATTATGGGTTAAATCGACAAACAGGGATAGGTGTTATTATTAAATAATTAAATGTGAAAAATGTATTTTATATTCTGTAAAGGAAACAAAATTCAGCATAAGTTGAAATTACTGCAATCATAGGGAAGACAAGTTTAAATAAAATAATCACAAAACGCATTTATTTTAAATAAAGGCCTCTAATCCCAAAAAATTCCCAGAACTAGCAAATAATATAAATTAGTATGGTCTTTTAAGACAATACATTTATTATTTTTGTTCTATATTTTATTGATAGCTATCATTGATGAGTATTCGAAAAAAAATTATTAAAAAATACGAACATAACTATTTAGAATATATCAACTAGAGCCCAAGTATTTATATGCACGTGTAGTTGGATCTAAAGAATAATCGTTCATTTTAAGTGTTAAAATATTTATAATATTTTTTATATTTGATAAATAAAATAATGTGTAAATTTTGAAAAGTGAAATAGTACAGATTGAAAGAATTTTAAATTTTTACTAAAAAAAGGGTAAATTCCATCTCCATATTTACTGTAATATGAGTGCACGTGAACTATAACATCTAATACTCATAAATATATATAGTAAAATATACAAAAACACATGAGTTATGGTGCATCGAATATTTTTAAAAGCATAGTTGTAATAATTATGATTTGAAACCATTTTATGGGTATTTTCAACGATTTTAGTAAAGAAAACTATAAAAATGCAAATAAAATAATAGACATATGACTATCTACAACTTAATTACAAAGGTTAAATTATCTTAAATATAAACCAGAAATACCGTATAATCATTTTTTTAATAAAATACAACTACTATTAAGGCTTAATATTCTCGAATTATAATTTAATCGGGCTCTTATACATCTTTGGCACCTTATCTTATAAGTTGAACATATTTATTCATGTTAAGATATAGAATATTTATTTAGTAACTAATATGTCATCGAAAGTACTTTAAATCTGATTTTCTTTTGACTATATATTATCTTTTTAGCGTGCAAAATCTAGATATAATAGCTCTATAACATCCGAAGCGTCATACATTGAATCACATAAGGAATATACATTTCCTTTTACTTTTAAGAAGAATTTAATTATTTTAGTTAGCTTCATTTTCGAAAATATATATTTTATAGGATGTTAAATTCACAGCTTTTCTGTGCATGATCTGAAATTAAATCTATAAATACTGAAACAAAAATTATATTCTTAGTAATTACGCGATATATGGTTTTTAAAAGCCTGAAAGTTTATTTAAACTTTTCATTATAATTGAATACTTAAAAATACCATTCCGAAATAAAATTTTCTAGATTCGTTATCTTTTACGGCATTATTATAAGAAATCCATTTGAAAAAATAATTTAGGATATTATAAATCGCGTATATTTAATATATATTTTTATTAAAATTTATTTTAATTATTTTATTTGCTTGGGTAAAGATGATCCACGAATCTGGTTTCGAAATTAGTCTGAAATGGCTGTTTTTGCAGGATTAAAGCAAAAAAAAAATGAAAATGAATTATTAAATCCATCATAATCATAAGAAAGACCAGGTAAAAATACATCATAAAAAATATATGGAATTTCATGCAGAAAATTTTTATTTGGAATTCTTACAAATCTTATGATTTGACAAAATAATTTAATTTCAGACTAAGGAAAATTGATTTTATATATTCTAGATAATTCAAAAATTAAATAGAAAGTCTATTTTCGAATATTATATGTGATCAATCTTATGACCCCATAAACCTTTAAAAAATATAATTTTTTTATTTGGAATAATATAGTGAATAGAAATGCAACAAGCGATCTTCCAAGGGCCTTACAAAAATAAATAAAATACTTTTTAATTTAGAGTATATGATATTTAATCTTTTATAAATAACAATTTGCTTTTGTTTGGTCTAAAGTAGATATTGGTCATTTAAAATTTTATATCGTTTATTTAGAATATGATTAGTTTTTTCAAAAAAAAGTTTCGTATCTGGCATAATTTATATTAACACGTGATAAGAATTTATTTTACTCTGTGAGATCAAAATTACATCTTGTGAACTTTGTTCTTTCATTTTGTCTTTGATTATTTTAGTTCTCTTTAAATATGTGAAAATGCCCTATAAATAGCGATATAAATGTTTAGTTTTCAACTAAACGCATGTTGTTAAATACCATATTAAATATTAAATCATAAAATTTATAATCAGATAGAATTAATCTCATTTAGAAAGCCTCCAAGAAATATTCCCATATTAATAATCTGGTCTTAAATATAGAATATCTTATATTGTTGTATTTATACAGAAAAAAAAGGCTATAATTAAGATATCTAATGTAAAATCACAAGCGACTTTTTCACAAATTCTAATTTTTTATATTTCGATTTTACTCGAATTTTTTATGCAGTAAATTATTTCCCACAAACATGAAACTTGATTATTATCAAAGAAAGAGCATAATTGGAATCATTTGAAAAATATCTAATCTAAAAAAAGAATTTTTAACAACTAAAAAAGCGGATTGAAATATAAAAAAACCGTAATAATGGTCTTCTATTTTGTATATGATCAATAATTTTTGTCTGAATTAAAATGTTTGATAATAACGTCTTTTCTGGAAAATCGACATATTTATTTGAAATTGTGCCACTATTGAAGAATCAATTTACGAAGACAAAAACCAATGATAAAATATTTTGAACAAAATACAGTCTCAATCTATTAGCTTATATAATCCAATAGAACCCACGATAGTATCTTTTTCATAATTAAAATCGATAAAATTAACTTTATCAACAATAAAATATAATTAAAAGAATAAGTACTTTATGCAGAACCTAAGTGCTGTGTTATCGTCTTTAAAAAAAAATTTGGTGCGATAATTAAGCAAGAAATCCTATAAATAATGGCAATATGATGCAAAACACATAAATTTTATGTCAACTTTCAGATTTTTGCTTTTAGGTAGATAAAAACTCACAATATATGTATTTGTTTTTATGATTTATTTTATTTTCATCTTAATATTCTTATTATAATTTTGAAGTTCTTTGATATTTATAATAAAATACATTAGGCCTTTTTTTGAAGAAAAATACGCTTGAATATATACTACATTTTAGATGCAGGAATATTTATTTCAAATTTCACAAGCCGGATATCCTTTATCAGAATGAATTAACTCTTTTTAAAACTTAAAAGCAATTTTAAGTCTTTATAATATAAAATATAAAACCTACCCGATATGCCCTCAAAATTCCATATTCTAAATTATCTCTACTTTTATAGTTTTTTTTTATTTTCTATATGCACGTATCTTATTTTTTTTCTCATTGCATTCTCTTTAAATGCATATACATTCAGAAATGGGTTTTTATCAGTAAATTAGGAATATGGAAAATATTACTTTGGATTTATCGTCTTTTTGAAAATGAAATAAATACAATTTGAAAAAACCTTTTATGAAATATTTGCTGGCTGATATTATATCATCATTCATGAATATGATATTTCTATATTAATTCATGTGCCTGGGGATGATGAATTAAAAGGAATTACAGTTGATTATAATGTGTTTTTGAGATCATTCTTGAGTTTAACTAAGCAGAGGTATGTGTAAATTTTTTTATAAAATATTAAAGCTTCGCACATCTATCTGTGAGCATTTTTATTTTAAAAAGTATAAAGCGCATTTTTCCTAAAAAATAACATCACTATATTATATTTAATTATATTCAAATCGATATGAATAGATTTTTCATTAGAAACCAAATGAAAATGATAATTACTAGAAAATAATCCTCTAATGTTTTCTTTTAAGGCATATTAAGGTCTTTAAAGACAAGAAACAATAGATAAGCATTCATTCTCGATTAAAAAAAAAATAATGTAAATGATATAAAATTTATAGATTCTTTTTTTTGATAGATAAAGTTCTTTTTACAAATGAATTATATTTTTAATATAAAAACTCACATAATTTCTCTTAATTTTTGTCTCATTATTATAGAGAATTTCAATAAAAAATCAAAAAAGCTATGCAATTTTATGAAAATAATGGTATTTGCTTTTATGTTTATCTTTAAACTTTATAAATAAAATCTTGTTTCTTGATATTCAAGCGTAAATATACACATTTTAGAGAAAATACAGAATCACATTAGATTTACTGCATATTTATTTCATCCGATCATATCCAGTCTCACCATGAAAATACACATAATTTTAACATATATATTTAAATGATTTACATAGATCTTGCTAGAAAATATGTTTTTTTGTGGTTTAAACCATGATTGAAACATTTTAAATGATGATTCATTACATCTATCATTCTAAACATACAATTCACAGAATAGCCCATAATTTGTGTAAAGAACTTATATTTGATCAAAAAATATTGAAAACAATTTTACAAGAGTAATTCTGCTTTTTAAGTCAAAATGTTTATTCATCAGTTTTCTTTTTTTTTACTATTATATAATTCTTCCACACATAAAAGTTCGCAGCGTAATTGAAATTTCTTGGACCTATAATTTTAAATTATGATAACTGAATTTTTTTTGATTTTTTCTTCATTTCCAGCTAGATGAAATTGCTTTTTATATATAATATCGTGTCTTCATTGCAAAATAAAACTTCAAAAATTGAATTCTAAATAGGCTTTTAACATATAAATGCTTATTTTTGAAACATTTTTCCATTTTATTAGGATAATAAATTCTTACTTACCTGTTTGTAAAAAAATAAGACCTTAAAAGATAAACTGGCTAATTTTTTGGATTATACAGATTTTATGACATATAAATTTGCCTTTTAAAGAGTTTTATTTTGCTTTTTAGGACATGTGGCAGAATTATTCCTTCAAACTCATTATCTATACGATATTTGTCAGGACATAATTCTCTTTCAAGACTTATTAATTTAAATAGGTTCTTCAAAGAAATTCGTGCGTAAGCCTATGCTTCAGAGGACAATTAAAACCACTTAATATGATAGTTTCGTATTTGGAGATTTTCACTTGAATGTTATTAAACGATACACTAAGGATATTTGTTCAAGGGCTAATTTTTCATGTTTGCTCGCGCAAAACTTTAGATTACATATTTTTTGATACTATTATTGTGCCGATCATCCTTACAGTTCTTAACGCTCAAGACTTATATATTAAAGTTGATTTCTTAATATTATTGTTTGTGCATATGCTTCCTCTTCCGTTGGTATCCCTAATCTATAATCAATGCACTAAATTGCGTTTTATAGCTAAATTTTTTCTAATTAATTAGTTCTAAATATCAATAAATTTTTGAATTTGGCTTAAATAATGAATAAATAAAGGTGTCAATTCTAAAAAAATTAAAGAAAATACAACGTAAAAATCTAGAACACATTCAATGAACATAATAAGCTAAATGATAAATTCAGTAGGTTGCTTTTGTAATATTTTACAGTGATAGAGAAATAAAACCTATATATGATGAAATTATCAATATGGTATAAAAGTATTGAATTTTTTTAATCGCTAAATATAATGTAAATTAGAAACTTCGTAATACCCTGATATGTTTTTGCGCCAATGTGTAATTTTTTAGAACACAGACATGGAATCCCAAATAAACTACCTGCTCTCCTTTTTAGATCTATTTAATTTGATTAAGACAAAATAGAGGTTTTTATTTTATTCACGAATAAATTTAAAAATTTGTGGTAAAACAAAAAAATCCATGATCAAGGATAAATTTGGGGAATTTGCTTACGTAGAGGCCCATATTCAAAATTCAAGCGAGGGTTCAGGTATTAATGTCGTTCTTTGATAATTATCAATCCTTGCGACTGTGTTTTTGTTTTTTTTTTCGATAAATCAATAACATCTGTTGTTATAATTCAATTATTTAAATATGGTGTTCATTTATTTGCCCTAAGATTTTTTCTTACTAATTTAGTTTAAAAAAATTTATGAACTTCACACCAAATGAATTTAATATTATTGAAAACATTATACTTATATAATTATAAATCAAAATCTGTTTTCAAAAAATTTTAATTACATGTTGAGGCAATATTGTTTTTTTATTCACGACTTTAATTATTAAATTATATATTTTTTCGGATCTCTTAATACTGCTTTGGGGCTTAAAAGTTCCTGTGCAATTACTCAACTGTTTATACGCTGAACGATTTTAATTCTACTAAACTATGGTTTTACCACAATTTTGATTATATTATATTTTTTGTAAGTATTTTATAAAGACAGTAAAAATCATTTTTTAAGTCACGTGAAATAAATAGATACATATAAACAATTTTTTTTTGATTTTTATGACATTATTATTTTTCTTAAAATAATCAGCCCAGGTTAATTAAAAGTGTAAGAATACAAAATCTAATATTTTAATTTATTCTATATCTACTTGCAACAAATATAAATGCATCAAACTTTTATATGCAAAAATACTGGTAATCTAATACCTTTAATTTATGCATCCAACTATAATCCACACCCTTTTAGGAATAGCGAAATCTCAAAGTTAGAATCATTTTAAAATACAAAAAATTCATATCTAATTGCATGATTTCAACTTTTATTGAACTGTTATGATAATTTTAGCTTGCAAATAATCTCGTTTTATCAAATTTTATTAATCCTTTACGCTGAAATAATAAGTTTCTATTCTCCTAAACATATTTTTAAATTAAATTAAAAGTTTATAGTCCATGCTTCTATGTCAAAAATAATTTTTACTACTAAAAATATTCGTTCATCTGTTATCAAAACATATAGACCATAAAATATAAAGATTCCAACAAAAAATCAAAGCATGAAACGTAAAAGGAATTAAATTGATTCGACTCTATTTAAAATGTGCGAAAAATATATAGTGAAGATGCTTAAGTACGTTAATGAGGTTATAAAAAATACTTGTAACCTTAAATTTTATATGGTTATGTACTTAACTAGTCAATTTCATTCAATATAATATATTTTATTGCGCAAAAAAGTTTGAACATGAATTTTTTATGATAAATAAGTCTCATTTTACCTGAAAATTTCCAGATCGGATCATTTATAAAAAAATATATTTTTGCATGCCACAATCAGAATAAAAAACCATATAATTTAAAAAATATATTAAAGAAGAACAATATTAAAAGAATATTGAATTAATATTAGGTAACATAGAATATTCTTTGTATATTTTATAAATCCAAATAAATTTAGAGTCTTGTAGAGAAGAAAAAAAACAGGTGTTTTTATATGATAAGAATTTTATTAACAACCATTTTGAATGTGATTTAAATAAGTAAACGTCTTTTAATATGAATTAATATTATAATTCAATTACAGTCAAATTAATCATATTGATAAACATAAACTCGATTTTTCAAAAAAAATACAAATTTTACACTTTATGGATGTATATCCTGCGTTAAGTCGAGCAAATATTTTTATGATACGATTTCTTGTATTATGTGATCAAAATTATCATACAGCGATATGTAGCCCATTTTAAATTTTTGATAAATTTCCAAAAGACAGTTATATTTAAAAAAATGATATTTTGGTTCAGGATTTTATTTAATAAAAAGAAGAGATGAGTTTCTAGTTTTTTGAATAAACCACAAGTAAAAAAATAGCATAATATGATCAATTGAATATTTTAGATTTCGTTATTTTTTTGATATTAGAATCATAGGCAAAAAATAGAAAATAATATGATTAATTAAATTTATTAGTTTCGTTTTTTTTTGATACTAGATTCACAGGCATTAAAATAGAGAATAATATGGTCAATTGAATTTATTAGTTTTCCTTTTCTATTTTGATATTAGAATCATAGACAAAAAATTGAAAATAATATGATTAATTAAATTTATTAGTTTTCGTTTTTTTGGCATCAATATTAGAATCTTTGACAAACTTTCCTTTTTCAAATATATCGCCCGCCTTTCTTTTATTTTTGACTCTTGGGTTAGAACTTTCTCTTTTTCTCGATTTGAGGATTCCTTTATTTTCTAAAATATTCTTACTCACTATTCTAGGGCCACTTTCTTCTGCTTGATCATTAATTAGATTATCTTCCTTTCCCATTTCACAATCTTGTTTTTCCAATTCTACATTAATAATATCTGATGCTTTACTTTCAATAGCTGTTATTTTTTCAATCAAAATAGAAAGCTTTATGAGCTTATCTTTAATAGAACTAAATTTCTTTTCATCATCACTAAGTTGTTTATAAAGCAAAAGATTTATCAAGTAAAGTTGCAGTAATTGCTTTTTAGTGCCGACGATTTCAATGGGCAAATTTTCTTTTAGCTCTTCAGTCTTTTTAATCTGACTTTCAATTTTATTGCTATCCTCTTCTAAATGGACATTTATTAAACACTCTTCCTTTTCTTCTCCACTAGTGTCAGAGTTTTGACTGGATTCTTCACTATTTGTGGAATCATTTTCTTCTTCGTTTTCACACAGAGAAGTTTTATGCGATTCGGACGATGAATCTGAAGATGTGGATTCTTTTTTTGTTCTTTTAGCCATTTTTGATGGCTAAATTAAATTATTTTGCTCAAATGAACAGAACAAGAAATTCAGTAAAATGATGTTTTATAACTTAATAAAATTTATGAATATTTTTATAAATATCAACGAAATTTGTTTAAATAAAAAGATTTTGCATGATTATAGTTTAAAATAATCATATAATAATATAGTTTTAGCGTATAATGAGCCAATTTTCATCATAATAAAAATTTTGGTTCAGAAGATAAGCAAAATAAAATTTAAATTATAATATATGCTGACAATACAACAATGATAAAAACAATATATCTAAAGGAATCAAATTCAACCAAAGATTCATCCAAAAAATTCCTAAAGACTTTTAGTTTGAATTGTATACTATTAATTTGGATATTTAAAATTAATTTCATGCTTGCTATAAACATTAAAAAAATAAAAAAGCAGATCAGCTTCGAATTCTGCTAGATATAAATGATAGGTGGACAATAAATGTCGTTTAAAATATAATTTTTAAATAAACCAATGAACAAGTAAATCATAACCAACATAAAATTTACAAAACTTATATTTTAAACATATAAAAATCTCTAAATGTTAGTTAGTTTGGCTTTAAATAAGAAAAAAAAAGCTGTTTTATAAAATAAATGTTGAAAAAAACAATTTTTTCTTCAACTAAACAGACCAATAATTTGATTAGACCTTTGCCACATAATTGCCACAAATAGACGCTATATAACCAAAAGAATTACGATTTAACTCCAATAATAAATGCGATATTTATCCCTTAGCCTAAACAAATCATAGTTCAAATAAAAAAAATACATTTTGAAATCTAGAAATAAGTCAATGCACTGGGGTTAAAAAACTATTAGTGGAATTGTCAAATAAAATATACCACATATTTTGTTTTAGACGCGATTTCTGACGTTCCCTCTAGTTTTTTAGCATGAAGAAATAATTATATGCCAGAACATATAAATCCAGGGATTTTTTAAGTGATCAAATCCACTAGAAATGATATTTAAAACAATGTAATAATTTTAAAAATTATAGATTCGGTTTTTGATCATAAAATATTCGAAAGGGATTGTTATTAATATAGAAAGATTAGATAACTAGAAATAACATAATTTAAAATTTAGGCATTACCGGTTTGATGTAATAATTGCAGCCTTTTGATGTATTTATAATTTTAAATAAATTGTATCGGTAAAATGAACACAAATTTGCATATCACCAAAAAAATGTATTGTAGCCTTGATAAATGCGACATTAATCAAAATATTGCTAAAAAGCCAATATATTTTATTAATTTAGATCAAATATTACTAAATACAAAAGTTTTTATGGCCAAAAGTTGACAATAAAATAAACCAGAATATTAATAAAGGGCACAACAAATTTTAAAGAAAGAATACGAGATTTAATTTAAAATATTCCAATAGTGCAAAAGTCTACACAATAAGTATTTTTTTGTATTTAAAATATCCATGGTAATACCATATATATTTTTTTGTGCTGTTGACTCAATGAAGAAATGATGAAGGCTTTATTAATACAGGAACATAAATTAAATCTAATTAGTATTATAATAAATTTAATCATATATCGATCTACATAGATCGATACAGATAACCAAAGCCCAAAAGGTGATTATAGTTACAAAATTCAACCTTTATTGCCGAGAATAAGAGTAAATATTATAAATAATTTTTATAATTCGCCATCTTAAGGCTCTCTTAACATACTCTTTAAATTTTATATGAATTTTATGATTTTCAAAATTAAAACTTCTAGACCTTTTTTATACATATATAATAAAAAAATTACAATAAAAATATTTAATTATGCCTTTTAAATACGTAATTTTGCACTAAAATCCCTTTTAATGATCTAAATATGTAGTATAAAGAGATTCAATGAATTTAATTGTTGCTATTTATATCCACATGCGAACCAATGTTCCTTTTCACGCCACTATTTAGCCCTAACTTGAACTAATATATTCCTATCAGTCTCCGTTAAATATTTACATCAATTAAAACACCTCTTGGAATTTTATTTATCCATTGCTAAATAAACACAGCAATTAAGCTTTTGAAAATATAAATATTCTAATATAATGATCAAGAATCGCAATTTTAACTTACTTTATAATAAAGTTAAGCTTTATATTTGAACTTGCTGTCATTTTTTTATGATAAAATCAATTCACACAAATAAGATTGTGACAATTTAAGATATAGTGATCCCGTTATAGGCTGTTTATTTGGCAGCAACCCACTGTCTATAAAAATACACACTTTCTGGATTTTCAGTGAAAGTATACGAATACCTCAAGACGAAATAATTAGTTAATAAATAATCGATTTTTTATTTTACGATGTTCTCATTATTTTTATAGTTGATTTATTAAATCCTTAAAGAATAAAGATCATTCTTTTTAAGTAATAATTAAACAGAATAATATCAGAAAAGCATAATATTTGAATGATAAAATTAAACAACTTTATCCATGTTTTCAAACCATTAGAAATGAAAGAATCCACTTATTGAAATTTTTATTTAAAAGAAGATATTCGATATTTTTATCGGTTTATAATTTTTTAAATCCCTTTACTGAATACGACACATCTCCTTCATTGATATAGTTACTGCCCATATTCTATCCCGTCTCATTCAGATAGTTCATTTCTATTTTTATTATATGGTTCAAAGTTTGATTAGATATTGCATAAAATTTTGTTCTTCTCATATACTTGGGCGCTATATGTGTTTTTTCTTTTATTATTGGCTTTTTTCCACCATTCGAGTTTTTGGAAAATATAATATATAATAGGGCGGATAAAATTTCACACTAAATTATAAAAATACTATTGGAAAGTTTCCTATTCCGATATTCACAATAATATATGAGATTTAAAATACCGAGGTTCGTATATAGAGTTCTTAACGATACAAATATTTTACGTATACATCTAGAAAGGCTTCTAAGCATTTTCATATTTTTATTCATGAAAGCACAGATGTTAGCATCTTTTGTTCTGAAGCAATGAAGTTTTCGAAGGTTTATGTGTTGAATTTTCGGTATACATATTCATTAATTGCCTCTTTTACTCTTCTGTAATAAGAAAATATTTTATATTAGTTATGAATATAAACAATAAAATGGGATAGGTTACATGAGTACCAATAACATAGTAGGAAAATACAATGCATGAAACCTATATATTTAAAATGATTAAGATTTAAATTATTTATCTCAAGAGCATTAAAACATTATAAAACAGACGATCAATACTGCCCAGCTACAGGGCTACAACAAACACTGCTAGGTCCCCGTAGTTAATAACACTTTCGGCTTTTAAATGCAATTTATTGTGGCACTGAAACGGTTGAATAGATTAACAATCACAAATGATATTAGTAAAATCCATACTTACTATGATGGGAGTATTTCTAGAAGCGGCGATTAATAAAATCCTTGGTCACCTTTTAGACATATTCATGCTTATATCATTGCAAATAAAACTCAAAGAGTGTAATTTATTGCCTCAAATACGATTTTATATTATTTTAACGTCGTATAACTATAATTTAAATGTATACAAATGTGTTTATTAATGCAAAAATAAATGGCGTAAACATGGGAAATCTAATCCAATTTTTAATGAGAAAAAGGTTAATTATAAACAAGTAATAATCATATAATTTGATTGTAAAATATTACAACTAAAATGAAAATGTTTAGAGTTGATGAACAGTGGCGATGAATGATTGATGTTAATACCCAAACTAGAATCTTTAATTTAAATGATTAACGGTTCGAATCCTACTCACGCAAGGGTAACGACAAACACTGAACCCGCAATAATGTCGCCTAGCTGCAAGGGATACAGCAACACTGTTAAGCTGACCCATAGCTTTTGGTTCATAACATATGCTTCGTTTTGACACTTTAACAACTTCTCTAGAATCACAAACGCTAGTGCAAAAAATTAAAGTCATATTGGTATTATGGGATACTTCCACGTAGCGTTGATCCGATTGGCGTGGTCAATACCATTAATTTTTTTTCGTGTTTAAATAAATTTTTATGCCACCGACAAACTTCGGCTGCTAAATGAAATAAATTTACCATTTATGCATTAGATTTTTATAAAAATTTGCGCTTCTGAATCAACCCCTAAACAATTATGTAAGTGCAACTAAATAAAAGTATGACCATTTACAATTTTTATAAGCGAAAATATATTCTTATAGGCTTAAATAATTTATAAAGAATTTAAAATTTCGTTTATGAATATCATTTCATATTTTTTATTTATTTTAAACAGATTTCGTGTTAATTAACTTTATTTAGTGTTTATCGTTTTATTACATTCCGAGTCTACATCTATTTGTATTGAGAATGTCTTTATCATTTAAAATATATGGTCAAATGATTAGATTATTATGAGTATCGAGAATTTTAATCCAATAAACTCGATAAAAGTTTTCATGGTTGCAGAACCTGTTTGAAAATGGATCAAACTTTTTTTTATAAAGCTTCAAGTGAATAAAAATTAAAATCGATTTTGTTTCTATCTTTTTTATCCTATAAAAATACTAAAATGAATTTAAAAAAATTTAGGTCTAAATTATATTCCAAAATATTATAGGATATAGTTGGTTGTTAAATTAGAAAAAGTTTGCAGGATATTATATTCGGAATAAACTCAGCAGTAAAGGAAGAGTTGAATAATTTTAATTTCAACAGAACTATGTAAAAAAAAGTATTGATCTTACATATTAAAGTAAATCCCATACTAAATTTGAATGCATAAAGAGACCATTAAAATATTTAGGCACTGTAGAACATAATATTTATTTTTATTAAGTTCTAAAAAATCAATTTATTGACGCTAGATACAATTTCTTTATTTATCATATATTTTTACATCGGTATAGTAAACTGGCCAACATTTTTTATTCTGAAACAATGAAAACCATAGTATATAATTCATATATCTTTGACTTTACCCATGTAAGCATTTTAGTATTGTTTCAAAGGTACATAATAATTGTATTATTCATAATTTCGATGATATCTAGGCCTTAAATGTTGCTGCTAATAGATAATTTATATGCTTGAATGCCTTTACCATAAAAGATCAGAAAATTTAAATCGTCAATCAGGATAAGAGCGTACATGGCGAATCCGCAGCTTATTTTACATGATATTTATCAATTTATTTCTATAAATACTTGGGTTAGATGCTATAATAAATATGTTTAAAGATTAATTTTTATGGTTTGAATTAAATAAAGCGATAATAGCATAATATTATAATTTAAAAACATCAAATACACGATTAAATTTTTATACATATAAACAGGGGATGTTAATTTATACTTATTAATTAACAAACAAGAAAAAATAGCTTAAAAACAAATTTACACACTATACAATTCTATTCAAATAATTTGGAATAAAGTAGGAGAAATTTATGTAACGAAAATAATGGTATAAAACTAAATTTGATGCTGAAACGTAAATCAAGAAAATATTTTGGTACATTATTTCAAGAAATAGCAATAATCACAAATTTATATACATTATTACAAAATAAAATGAATTTAGCATCGCATAATTACAATTCATATTATACTGTAAAATTTAAATAGGCTGTTAGCAGATGTATCAAAGAAATTAATTTTATAATTTTTAAGATGGATGAAATATTTGTGTATGAAAATATAATTTAAAATTAAACAGCTTTATTTTGCTTAATTAGAAAGAATCTAAACTTTGTATGGTAGATATTTTATTCTCTTTGATATTGGAAGGAAAATTTTGATGAAAATATAAGTTTTTGCATCAGTAGACAATTTTAATTACACATTGTTGCCTTTTTAGTGCATATAAAATGTAATTATTGGAACAATATGTGATATTTCACCATTTTATTCTTCGTGTCTATATCTTATTAAAATATATAAGAAAAAAATTAAATTTTTATTTTTTTTTCTCTGCATATTTCTTCTTTTTAGTAAGTTCACTTATAACTATTAGTAACTCTTGCTTTCAGATGCACCCCGCGTGTGATCATTCACATAGTCTGTATCCAACTTGATCTCAGTGGATTAGGCCTTTTTACCAGGCGGTAGGTGATATATAGAAAGATGTGATTTCATCTACTTTCTGTCGCTGGTTAATTATTCCACCACCACCACTCTACACTTATCCATATCTTTGCTGAATGGAGCAGGCCAAATTCAATGTTCTAGCGCTTTTTTGGCGCCATACACAGCAACCACCTAATAAATTCCCAGATTATCATTTTTTTTATTGTTTAAATTTCCAGTTTCGACAGACCACCCCTCGTGGTATTTCATTTTTTGAGTAAATTCATAACATATTATTAATACATTAATTATATCTAAGAATAACTCTATGCAAAAAAAAGAAATTTTTAAAAACTTAAAGATGAATGCAGAGATACATATATCATGCACGTATTTTAATTTATCTATCGAATATTATGAATTTATACTGGCATTCAGTCACAATATTTAATAAAATATTTTAATTTTTATATATTATTCACAGCAGGGGTGGTATGGTTGAGTGGTTTACAAGTCGGACCCCAGTGAGGGGTCGTGGGTTCCACTTCCACCCACCCCACTAATTTCCAAAACGAATTTACAGTAAAGAAAATTACGCAAGTGGGCAGCCAGTGATCAATAAAAGATAAACCATAAAGCATTGACAAGCAATGAGAAATAGGAGATTCTGTGTAAGCCGTTGAACTGTGCCTCCAGTATGAAAAAGATCCCACACCATTAAGCAAGGATATAGGTAAGTTTAGAGTGTGGTTGTATACCTTAGCGATGAACAGTAGACAGAATCATATTCCCTCCACATAATGACTGCCGCCTATAAGAAAGGGCCCAGTCCACGGTGATTACGGGTGACAAGAAGTGCTGGGGGAGTGCACAGAGAGACGCAGCAGTTAAACAATAGTTCCTATTAATATAAAGCGAACTTCCTAAAAGTAATAGAAGTAAAACATAAATAATTAAGTAAATTCAATTAGAATCTTTTTTATTTTACACAGCATAATTTTTTTAAAAATCTATAATTTAAAATTATAGATTTTTCAATAATTTCATTAAGAACCGGTCTATGTTCTGTATATTTATATTCCATCTATTTATTAAAACCGACTGAATATTAAAAAAGGGAATCATCAACACTCGAAAGATAAAAATAATGATAAAATAGATTGCCAATCATATTTTTATGGCAGATAAATTTTGTATAATAATATGTCTGCATATACATGTTCCAGCTGGATTCTGATCGGTTTCTGAACACAAAAAATAAATTTAAATTTAATTTAATTTAATGGGAATTGACAAGATCTACAGAAATTAATATCAAACTAAGATACAGATAAAAGTTTTAGAAATATCATTATACTTTTTAGAAGCACGAATTAAAATAATTTTCGATATTTTTGTATCATTAATTCTAGAAAAATAATATGTATTCCAATTCATATGTGATAATTTAATCCTATTTATATATATTTGGAATTTTTTTACTTCAAGCATCACAAAATGTGGATAAACATAAGTTATTAAAAATAATATTTGTACATAGATTTTTTAAGGCAATTTAAATTGTAAACTGAATGAAAGTTACAACGATCGGGGCATAATCTTGTCATAAAAAAATATAGAGAGAGGGGCATATAAATGTACAATATATATTTAAAACTTTTCTATATTATCAAATGAATACAGAAAAAGAATTGCCTATATAAAGCCAGATAAACAAATATAAACCTGGGTAGTTTCAGCATGCCATATTTTAGATTACTTGTCTTTAGCCCAGCCATAAAAAAAAATATTTTATTCTTTTTATTTGTGAATATTTTATTTCATGGCCTTGACCTTTTTTTATAAATTAAAACCTTTAAAAAACACAATATAAACAAGTATATTTATCTGGAATAAAACCTTAATTTGCTCATAAAATTTTTGTCTAGTTTTATTTATCAAATTGCAATGAAACATGAACATCGATCACAAAGCGACTTCAACTCGACTACAAAGAATTTATTAAGATTTATTCTGTTATTTATTTTTTGCGCCTTATATTCCATATTTAAAAAAACTATTTCATATTTAAGACAAACAATAAAAAAATAAAATCTTTGATGATTAACACAAGAATTTCGATTTTAAAGGTTAGAATAAATGCAAAAAATATATCATATGTAATAAACAAAATATAAATATGTGTAATTCACGAAACTCAAGTTTCTAATTTAGATTTTGCGTTTTTAATTATAATAAATAAACACAAAATTAGTCATTATATATTTTATTTGCGCATCAATTTGTAAATTTTTAAATAAAACAATTAATTGATTCATAATAGTTGAAGAGCAGGATTACACACTTTATGAAAATTATTTTCACCATAGTTTTTTAAGATGGTATGGTATATTAACTCAATATCATAAAAGACATCAATATATACTAGATGTTTAAAACTAAATTAAGGCATTCATTCATACTATATAATTGTGGTAAAACTTGAACTCATAATGATAAGAGAAGAGGTTTAGAGTAAAATATAAGTATATGGGATATTTTTTCTCATAGGTTAAGTTTCTTTTTATCAATTACATTTACTGAGACGTATTCAGCCCATTGGGAACATTGCACAACTTTTTGATACATATTTTGACACCTTCCCCTGATCTATCTTCATCAACTGCACTTATTCTCTCAAATGAGATGAGTTCAAGTGTCTTGCAGAAAAGGGATATAAAAAAATTATAAATAGGATGTGTTCACTAAAAATCAATCAGGTTATTCTTGAAGATAGAATATGAAATTCCAATATCCAAAATAACCATACATAAAACGTATAGAAATGATTTCGAAAACAAAATAATTACCTTAAAAATGGTTCATAGCATCTTCGATAAATATATCAATCACGCACAATAATTCATTTCTTTTAAATATACAAAACTTTTTTTTCCAAACCTAAATAGATAATTTTCATATTTTTATTATTATTTCCTTTAAATATAAAAAATTCATTTTTTAAATTCTATAGTCGTATTTTTATTAATTTGCTCCAGAATTTTGGAGACGAGGTAATAACTACTTTTTTTTATTTATTTATGAATTACTTTGATTATTAGGTATTTAATCTCATTCAAGCAAAACACCAGAATGTTCTTTAGAACAGATTTAGCTAACTGCCTTTTACCTCATCATTTCTATAATGTTCATCGCACTTTCTGCTTTCCGGAATTATTAGTTTGTTTGATGATAAGAATATATGCAAATAGAATCTTTCCAGACATGACATAATAATTCTAATTTGGGACACCAAAGATTAATTTTTTAATAGATAATTTATTTTACATATCGAAAAAACACATCAGTATAAAAATGATTTGTTAAAATCGGCCAATTGTAATGTGTATTTTTTTCAGATAAGTCAGCATGAATTTGTAATCTTCTAATAAAATACACGGTATAAACCAATCCTAATTTGGAATTGGGTTTATCAATGAACCTTTTGAAATTCGGTTTAATTGTTTCGAGGAATATACCTTTGAAATACGAAGCTTTGAACATGTTCCATTGCTGTGTTAAATATATTAGATCGAAAAACAAAACATTATTTGATAGATCTTTTATACAGATTTTAAATTTAATTATAATTTCTATTTTGCATATTTAATACCGCCTCTCAAGATATTACAATTTTTATCATTTACAATTCTATCCTTTTAAAAATGAGTCACTGGAGTCAACAAAAAAATAAAAAAGAAAGATCATATTCGCATCCAATATTCTTTTCAAATGAACCCAACAACACCAATTTTGTAAAAGAACAAATAATGGATGCGTTGTTTAAGAAGAAAAAAAAATTATCCATCTCAAATCTTGACATGGATACTCTTCCTGTTGAATTGAAGTTGCTCAACCCATATTTAACAACTCTGGATATTTCATTCAATAATTTAAATACATTACCATGTCCAATTTATTTTATGCTTAATCTTGAGGTCCTCGATATCAAATTTAACACAATAGCTTATCTTTCTCAAAAAATCAAAAACTTGACAAAGCTCAGAGTTTTGGATATGAAAAACAATAAATTAGCTTATTTTCCCGTCGAAATAAAAAAACTTGCAGGATTTGAGCTGGTCAATTTTAGTGGAAATTGTTTTTACGATCAAGAGACCATCGACGTTCATAATAAAAATGAAATTATAAATAAGCTGCCAAGTCTTGAAAATTTAGCTTTAAAACAAATACACAAGAATAATAAAGATGATAAGTGCGAGCGCTATTTTTGTAGTGTTTGTAATGGGTTTGGCTCAATGAGCACGATGTATAAAATGGACACCTTCTGGGGCGTAAAAGTTCCTTTCGAGTATAGGATTTGTAGTCAAAAATGTTATTTAAAAATAAAAGATGAATAAATTAAACATAAATTGTTATCATTCTTAATAAATAATATATTAATTTCCAAATATTATCAGCCAGGGGTTTGCATCAACATTTTAATCTTTGTGCTTTTGACTCAGTCTATTGAATTTTTAAATCTAAAGTAAAATACTAGATGTAAAACCAGTCGCTTAAAAATTTAGTATAAAAGACATTATTCTCTAAGTTCTATTTTACACATACTTTTATGGTATTTTGAAAGGCGAGCAAGATTGAAAACCCCTTTAAAATTTGATATAATTAATTATACATTTTTAATTGAAGAACTTCAGATGATTATAGAAATAAAATAAAATTATGCAGTATTTAGCAATTACAGTATATTTTTATAAATAAAAATAGGATTACATAAAAGAATCATTTAATTGTAAAATTTTCTATTATTCTATTTAAGCATCTATATCAAATAAATTCTTAGAAATAATTTTCGTCGAAAAATATATGATGATTTATTAAAAATCCCAGTAGGTAGATAAAGAGTAGATCTGTAGAACAACCGATAATTATAAAAAAAAGTAATATATAAAAAAAGAAAACAATAAAATTGTTTGTTAAGGGTCAGGTGATAACTCACAAGTAAATTTGAATTATAAATTCAAAAAAGAAAAAGGGTGAAAGCTGATCAGCAATAGTTTGTAGGTATACTAATTGTATATAAAAATATGAATTAAAATAGCGATACAAGCAGATTTATACTATTAAAAACATTTTTAAATACCATTACATAATAAATAAAACCACCTTAAAATCTAAATATTCATTTCCATAAATAAACCATATTAAATCAATGAAGTTATAAAATATAATTGTTTCGCCATGTGTATTTCTAGAGATAGTCTAAAATTTGTTTCTTTCAGTATCTGCATTTTCAAAAATAAAAGACTCATAGGTCGTTATGGACTTTCAAAATTAGTAGAAAGAATGTTTAAATTATTATAATACATGAAATACGAAAATTTATCTACAGAGGAATATAACAGAACATATATAACGTGTTTTGACCTAGCACAAAACAATAAAATACAACTAAAACTTTATTAGTATGAAGAGTTATCGTCGACAAAAAATCCATAAAGAGTGTATTTTTCTTTAAAAAAAAGTAGATATAACATTAATAAATAAATAGAATCGATAAAAATTTAAAAGAGTTTTGTAGTTTATAAAATCAATAGAATATATCATCATCTAAAATTATTTAGAGATCAAAATCAAGCAAATCATTTTTACACTTAATTTGATGCAAGCTTTCAAAGCATGATTTGCAAAAGCGAATCACCTGTAATGTATTAAAATTCAAAAAATCAATCTCTAATGCTTTTCAGTCTATAATTAAAGTATACAGTGGGAAAAATTTATCGGGTAAATGTCTTATAATACACACGATACCATCACAATAATATAAAATCCACTTTAGACTTGGTTGACAAAAAGTTCATAAGATGTTAACACAATACTCAGAGTATTCTTCGGTTTTATTAATTTATTTTTAATATTAGAACAAAATATATTTCTATAATATTATTTTCACCAAAAAATGAGTGTCATGAAATTTAAATGCTAATCATTATAATCGACTGAAATGATCAATATTATTACGTGGTTTATACGCAATTCCACGCAATTTATTCTTTGATCAGTTTATACATGTCAAAAGTCAATTTAAGTATTTATTGAATAAAATTGTGTGGATGTCTTCACACCATACGGTAAATATATTGGCTCGAATTAAAATTATATTATTTAAGCCTTATTTTTTATGTTTGAATACATTTATTTTATGTTATTGATACAAAATATACTTATAATTTCCAAAACCTCTTAATGTTCTCATTAAAATTTATATTTTCTATAGTAATTATTTACAGGAAACGCATTAAAGAAAACAATATATCATATTTTCTTGATTCTATCAATATCTTCTCTTAGGGTTTTTTTTGCGATAGAAGCACACTTATTTTAAAGGTATTAGATTCTTGCTATATTTCAGGAAAAACACATAAGTTATTATTTCGAAGGAAATCTAGTTTCATTATACCTATAACGCCAGCCAATTCCAAATTTAGCATTTTTGCAAATACACATCAACCACATTTATAAATAACGATAGTTAGGCTTTAATTCCACATCAAATTTCATATAATTATTAAAAACCAAATAAAATATGTTATAATATAATGTTGATTATAAATATATTGAATTTTAAAAGATGTCAAACCTCATACATATTTGCATCAAAGCATATCTAGAAAACAAATATTATCCAAGCTTTATTTAAATATTATTAGCCTAGATATGTTCAATTTAATATCATATTTCGGGTGTATTAATATTCCCGAAAATTTTAAAATATGCTATATATAATGAATGATTCCATTTAAAACTTGTGTATATCAATTGTCATATATTACTTCTAAATATAAAAAATCCCAATTTATTCAAAATTCTTTGTTTTACAAGATAGTGAGACAATTTTTCAACAATAAAAATGTTCAGATACCCCGATGAAGGATCTATCTATTCTATAAATCCTAAAAACCGCTTTTATATGTAAATCCTTTTTATATATATTATAAAAAACTGAAAGTAAGTATCACAGAAAAACACTATTTGAAAACAATATAAGATCAGTAACACAGATAACCAATCAACTGGAAGATAATTTGTATCCATGCAATGTTTAAAATATTTATTATCAAGATAATAAGTTTTCAATTTCATAATAGCAGAATTTTTAAGTGATACATTTACCAAATACAATATGTATGCAAAAATTATAATTTAAATATATTTCTTATAATCCATAAATTTATTATAGATTTTGCTTGTGTATTTTTAATTTATTTGACAGAAATTACAAATAAAGCTTTCAAGTGTAATAAATTTTTATGATTTATTCCGAAAAAACATTTTAGACATGCTATTATATATTTTTTACCTGAATTAGGAAATGATAAAGGTGTTGCATTCCAGACTTATTTTACAATTAATAAAACACGTAAGCGATCTAGATCATAATTTTTTAATTGCATAAATAATGTTTTTATCGGAGCAAAACTTACGATTTCGACATAAAAAACATTTTAATTTTTTCTATTCACATCATTTGACAAAAAAACCTAAGGATGGCACGCTAAATCCAATATTGATGAACCGTTCAAATTCGATCGAATTTACGCTATTTTTAATTTATTCATTTACATATATATTTATTTATAAGAATGTTCGCTTATGGTCATTAGGAACTTTGTTTATATGATGCACCCCGCGTGTGGTTTTTCACAGTTTCTGTTACCATTTGATCACCGGGAATTGGGCCCATTTTACTAGGCGGTAGTCGATATGGAAGGGGATAAGATTTTATCGACTTTCCGTGACGAGTTTTGCATGATACCACCACTCTATGCTTACAATATCCTTTCTGAAAATGGCAGCCTTCGTTCAATGTTCAGAATCGATTTTCAGCGTCAAACACAGCAACCTTCTAATTTATTCAGGGCGTATTAGTCTTGTTATGGTTTTACTTTTTAGTTTCGGCAGACAGCCCCGATGCGGGTATTTCTCTTTTGAAAAAATTATATGAGTCCGGAGTGCGTTGTATTTCTGTAATCAACCCACTAACAAAGCGTTTCTCAACCAACTGCGCTAGCGCACCAAATATATATTATTTTTAAAATTATATTTCATTGCAACTTTATAATTAGATAATATTGGCCATCAAAATTTATTGGCGAATAGATATTACAACAATAAAATATAAACTGGAAATTATTAAGAAACCGAAGGTAGTCCGTAGTTTCATTCTTTTAAGAAGGGTATACTTAAACCAGCGTTTAATAAGTGATTTGCAAATATAAATATGCAGAAATATGCCATCTTCATCCAAAGAACGAATGTCTATATGTCGAAATTCTACTGATTGTATTGGAAAGAGTCTAAATGTTACCGACAAACGGTATTTTGATATGAAATACAAAAATATTATTACAAACAGAGCAAAAAATAAAATATTTAAATCTTCATCTTTTAAATAGCATTTATACCAAAGGGGTTTTCTATGGAACTTCAAAATAAGGAAAATGTAATAAAATCTGGAAAGAAATATTACATGATAAATACAAGATATATAAAATATTAAAAATAAAAAGAAATTGATGATAGATTAATTAAAAAGGATAAATTAAACAAAAGTAAGTCACAATTTAATATTTAATGTCCAAGCTAAGTAATTAAGGCATGTTTAAAGGATGTATAACCGCAAATTTGGCTTTATAAGCGAACAATAAGCCTTTTAAATTACAATGCAGTATATTTGAAAAAAAATTGATACGTCGAAGTTAAATTATATACTTTTTGGGGGTAGTTTAAGGCTAAATATTTTTTATTTCTGAGTTAAGTTTCTTTTTATCAATTCCATCCATTGAGATGTAGTCAGCCAATTAGAAACATTGCACAACTCCTGGATACATCCTTTGGCACCTTCCTCCGATCTATCTTCATCAACTGCTCTTCTTCTCTCAAATGTGATGAGTTCAAGTGTCTTGCGTTAAAATTGAATATGTTAAGATTGAAATATAAAAAATAGATAAAAAAGACAACCGATAAATTATAAGATTTTAATCTAATTTTTTTAGTAAAACTCGTTAAATTTATATTGATTGATTTATATGTTAATTATACATGGCAAAAGATGAATGATTCCCTGATCACAATAATTATATTTTATAAAAAAACATGTTTTTATCATTATATGATGAAATATAGAGGCTACACAAAAAAATTGCCAAAACACAAAATATTAGGGTAAAATCGTTGTTTCTATACATTTTTTTTTGGAAAACCGCATATTAGAGAAAAAAACCAGATAAAATTAAAATTTTTAGAGTTGCAGTTTCTAACCCAATTAAATATAAAAATTATATTTACAAGTCTACTTTTTGTTTATATTCAGATTAATTAGTGCATCATAAATAATTCCAAAAAATAATAGTTCTTAATTTAAAAATATCTTCGATTATTTATTTTTTATTAAGTTGTAGTTTCTCTTTAAAAAGGTTTTAAAAGTTATTACATCCATCAAAAATTTATATTGTACTTTTTATATTTTAAGTTGTATCTTATTTCTTTACACATAATTCATCAAATATTTCTTTCTACAAAACAGTAGTTTGGATAAATATATATTTACCATCTATATAAAATTTTAATTTAAATTAAAGTATTAATGCGATCCTCAAGTATTAATTCTTAGATAAAATGGACATTTATGTCAACTCTTAAACGTATTATTTCATTGTGTGCTCAAATTTTATCATGCTCCGCACACTCCTAATTACGGATCATTTAATATATATTATGACGTAAATATCTGAATGAAATCACACGTGTTATGACTACTTACAGAATTTTTGGAAAGTATTTGTGTGAAAACATCAGCAAAATGTATTTATAAAACACGGGCATATTTAAAATCAGTAAAATTGGATTTTTTTAAAAAATATTTGTTTACCTGAACTAACCTTTATGTTAATATATCTATTGTATTCTTCCGGATCAAGACCATGATAATGAAGAATATATTTATCAGTTACTACATAACCAACCACAAATAGTACATTAAAAGAACTTCAGCATTTAAGTATAAAATGCTTTAAAGATTATATAAAAAAATATAAATAAATATTCAGGGCATTTATTTGACCATTTAAATCGGGTCGAAGTTACGGGATATCATCTTTATCATGTTAAGAATGCTTTTTATTGCTTACACTTGCATTAAAGGATTGACTAAAGTCATTTAACCACCTAAATTGAGTGGATTTTAAAGCAAAAAGCTTTCTTTTGACTTGGTCAGTCTAAAAGAGGTTTTCTGTATTCCAGAATTCAAGTGGAAACAATTACCAGTTCGGTAATGTATCAAAGCCTTTTCATATGTTTTAACGAACCCTCACGCATTTTAATAAAAGATTTTGGGTCGAATATTTACGCATTCAAATACCATAAAAATCCATGAGTGTTAAATAAAACATATTAAAGAAACAAAGTTTTAGTTTGAGTTTATTTTTAAATCTAAATTTTTGTCTTTTAAAAAGTAAATGATTAAATTTCATTATACTTTTTTTTTACAGATAAACACAAAAAGTGAACGAATCGAGTTAGTTAATAATATGGTTAATTAGATATATATGACCGCTTTAGTTTTAATATGAATAGGTAAACACCTTCTTAAAATAATGAATCTTTTTTTTCTAGATTTTATCTTTACACCAAAAACAAAAGCGATCTTTTATAGATAAATCCAATAATTTATCATAAATATAATATTGAAGCGTTTCACGGCGATTTAAAATCTATTATAATGTTTATTGGTTTTTACATTACAACTTTTTTTTATTAAATCATAACAGCTTTAAAAATTCACCATAGTTTTATGATAAAATATTTAAATTTCCTGAGAAAGAGATCCTTTTTGTCTAAAGTATGTGAGAGAAAAAATTTAACCTAGATAATGAAATTTGTACTTTATACCTAGAGATATAGTAATTAGATAATCTCTAAAGATACCGCAATATAAATAACAAATATTGACGCGGCAAAATGATCAATGGATTTCGTATTTTAAAATGTGGATAATATTCATTTCTTTAAAAAAAACAAAAATACATACCTTTTTTATGTAATGAAAAATAGCCAACTAAATTTTGATAATAACTTTTTCTAAAAACATTTTATAAATAGGTCCAAATAGATATTCTAAAAGCTTTTCTTGGCAATAAAATATATTTATCTATTATACAGAAAAAAGCATATACATACCCATAGAGTATAGTCTTAGGGACTTTGTTAAAGTAAATGTAGAAAGAATTACATCGGATTCAAAGATAACTACGAGCCATATCTAAAATACGTTTAATAATTTATACATTAAAAACATAATATCGAAATCTAAAAATCGAGAAAATATTTACAGAATAAATATATATAAAATCATTGTTTCCAAAGCTGTCTAAAAACTAGTTTTTAAGATTATATATATGAATTACAAAATTCCGATGTAATAAATGTGGCTGTACATATGTTTTCTGCGTATACAGCTAAGAAATTATTCATACTTATTCGATTGTGAGCATATAACTAAAATTCATCCATCAATTAATTTTTCTTTTTGGATGTATAATTGTAAAGTTGATTAGTCGAATTTTATTTATATGTTTTATAAAGATTTTACAACGATTTAAATCCCGAGAATTCTGTTGAAATGAATTAGCATTAGATTATTTTTTAGTAAAGAGAAAACTTTTGATAAAAGTCATCAAAAACAATTAAAAAGGGTTATTAATATTTATTAAAATAATTTATTTTGATTTTAGCTATAAATTTACATAATAATAGTAAATATGGAAATCAAAAGAATATCACCCATAGTAAAATCACCTTAATTTCACACAAAACAACTTGCGCATCAATCTGAATGCATGTTGGCTAATTTCTTTACTTTCGTGATAATTTAAGTCATATGAAATATCTTGGAAGATTTTTATGGGAAGACACTTACCAAGTTAAAATTTTGTATAAATTGTATAAATGTTATTAAAACATACATACAAGAGCCGATAGAGCATTTTCTCGTATTTAAAATGAAATAAACAAAAATTGTGGTGAAAATTAAATGAAATTCAGGATAGATTAAGTTTAAAATGGAAATAATCTATGCTAAAGGGCTGTAAAAAGATTCAGATATGAGATTTGGCAGAACAAATCGTCGAGGAAAAGGATATAGAACTATAACCAAAGAGAAAAGACATGAGGAAAAATACGATATTAATAAGTTTTTTATAAAAATTATAAATTAATTGATTTTTTCATTTGGATTTTTTATCATTTTAACTATTTTTTAAACTGACAAGATAGAAAATCGTGCATTCATTTTTTATGCCTTTTACAAAAAAAAATGTAGATGAAATGTTCTTGATTATCACATTAATCCGTTTTTAAGACTTTTACTATATTGATTTTGATATAATCCAAATGTCCAGATGCTACAAATATATGAAATTGACACAATTTTAAAAAATAAAACATAAAAAAGACCATATACGACAAATATTAACACAATAAATGTGTCGATAATAATTATATTGCTCGAATCAAAAAAAAATTAGTATATTTGTAAATATCTTTATTAGGCACAAAATATTATCATTAAATACATATTATCATAACATTATTAAGGAATTAAGAAAGCCGAAATTATTAAGAATATAGGCACAAAAATAGGAATGAGAAAGAGACTTCTACTGATTAGTCTTAGAGAATGAGATTGCATATATGATGAGTTGAAAAGTAATTTCAGCCAAATATTTTATGCAGAACGAATGAATTCCCCTTGAACAACTATAAATACTAAAAATCGAATTAACCCCAAAAAAATTAATTTTACATATCTTGGTTTAAGGTTTACATTTTTAGTAAAAATAATGATAGTTTGATTTGAAATCGACAAATGAATTCAAATATTTTATGACAGTCACGCTAGGAAGGTATGCAAGCAAAAAATAATGTATTTTTAAATCATATTTTGCAGCAAATTCAGGATATTTATAGGCGAAATTGCGGTGTGATTCGAATGAATTTTTCGAAAGTTGATTAAATATTTAAAAAATCTTTAAGGTTATATAATTTTCAAGTTTAACTTATATTTTAAATGATATTTATTGCATATTTATAGGGCTAAATCTATGGTTATAATTTTAGTTTTTGTTCTAGAGCACAACTCGTTTGATTTCCCATGCTCACAGCGCCTTTATACTCTCAGCAATCTTTTCCTATCCGAACTCTTCTTCAATACCTCTACACATTTCATGAACTATTAATTCAATGGGTTTCACAATCCCAAGTTTTTATATATGTCTAGATCAGGTTCGTAACTTTGTATGATACAAATGAATATTTAAAAGTTCTTTTAAGTTATTAAAATTTTGATTTATACAGAAAAATAAATATGTTTTATTTTTGGCAAATTTTGGTATTATAATTTTAGATTTTCTCTTCAGGCATAGCGTGATAATTTTCTCAAAGGCACATCATATTTATACTCTTGACTAAATACTTTTCTTTCACATCTTCTTCAATACCCATCCGCTTCTAAGACCTAATAGTTCAAGATTTACCCTCAATACTATCGTTTGAATATATGCCAAAATTTGGTTTGTGACTTCGAATTCGTTCTGGTACTTTTTATGATATTGTGTTTCCACACCATCCCATGTTTTTAGAGGAATTATAGCTTATTCAAAGTACATAATTTTATTATTTTTAATTGAATATATTGACAAGTTTTAAGAAAAATTGCATAATGTTATCTAATTAATAATTATTGACAGGCATTTTTTTATGAATTATTTATTGAGACAGTAATTTATTACGCCTACAAAGTGAAGTAGCAAGAAATTATTAAGTTAACTTTATAAATAATTCAAATAAGTTTTCAAAAATTAAAGTAAAATAAGATAGAGCGATATTTTAATAAATCAAATTCCCCAATTAAAAATTCATTGAATAGAAATCCTTGCCAGCAGGAATATCAAAAGGTGTAGACATATATCTTTTCATGAATTGAATTTTAGAGATTTCTTCATCAAGATTTCCGCAAATCGCACCCATTTCATTGGTCATATTTTCGATTTTCTCATCACCAGTATCTTCAGGAGTACTTTTAAAAACTTTAGATTCATCAATATCAATTTTATCATTAGACTTTATAATTTTGGATGTGCCAAGTAAAAATCTTTCATCAATAATGAAAAATGGAACATTATTCACTGATTCTGGACCGCAACACATTGCATAATGTTCACCACACTTTTTTAGAAAAACCACACGTGTAGAAACAAACCTTCCTTCAAGAGGAACTACAACTTGTCCTTGTTTAAAAACTGGACCAGGTGCTCTTTCTACCTTCTTGCTTGCACTCATTATTTTTTGTGCATGTGGTGGAATATCAAATGCAGGGTAGCGATTGTTCTTGTTGTCGGTTTTGTTAATTTTTAAATCCTTTATCATTTTGGGGTATGAAAAATATAAATTGAAAAGAAAGGAGTAAATTTAAAATAATTATTATGGGCAGAAGAAAATTATAAGAATTTTTAATGGAAATAAATGTGAATCCTAATGTAAGAAATTTACAGTAAATAAATATATATGCTTTTATTCACAGGATGTAACACAGTCAAAAGGTAATTTAAACATCTAAAATACTTATCCTCTTGCAAAATTAAGTTGTATATTTCTTTTATTAAGGCTAATTAATCGATAAATTTTTGGTATTATTATGAAATTTAAAAATTAAAGACAATAACAGAGCTAGGAACAAAGAAATTTCAATTCGAAAGCATAAATTTTTTGTTTTGACATCATAATTTTAGGTGTGCATAAAATTTTTTTATATTATTTCCCGATTTTTAAAATTTATATCTATCCTTGAGGCAGTGATTTTTGTGAAGAACAAAGACATTAGCTATAATTCAAAACATAACTTACTAATTACAACCAGATAATATCTTTTAAAATGATAAATATAATTTTTTGCATTACAATAAAGATTAAATGTGTTTTACTGTGTATCAATAATGCACAAGCCTTTTTGGGAATTCATATCCATACTTTATTATTAAGATATATCAAAGATTAATGATATCTTTTAAAATATAATATTAAATTTTTTTGCATTACAATAAAGATTAAATGTGTTTTACTGTGTATAAATAATTCACAAGCCTTTTTGGGAATTTATACCCATACTTTATTATTAAGATATATCAAAGATTAAGTCAATCTGTCCACAGACATATGGGTATTATTATGCTCATTGAGGTTTGAAGCAAAGATTTGAAAATTTATAAGTTTTTTTTACAGTTTAGTTAATTTTGGCAACTTAGATTTGTCGGAGCAAAGTTATAGTTCGATTAATGGTGTTGATTTTCCCAATATATTATTTGAGATTCTCATCTTCACAATTTTTATATCAAAAATTTTAAGTATTTTCAGAATCTTGTTGTTTGTGCGTACGCTTCTGCCTTAGTGGATATTCAAACGCCTCAAAACAAATTTCTGGTATTCAGTGATCTAACTATCTGATGGTATGACGTATGATAACATTAATTTTTCAAGTTTGTAAATTAAGGGGATTTCATTTTCTTAGCTACTCATTTTCAACATTATTCATGTTATAAATGCTCAATATTCAAAAAAAAACAAATTTTTGCATATTATTTTAGGCGTTCATATGTATTTATATTTTCATGTTTTTTTTTGTTTATATCAGCAATAAATCGAATATTATCAGAATTATATAATTTTAAAAGCATAGTTGGAATGATAAAAATTATTATAAATAATAATTTTTTTATCATTTCACGAATTAAGGAGAGGTATCGAAGAAAATGAAAGAGAAGAGGATATATAAGAGCATAAATATGATGTTTATACGGTAAATCAATCAAATAAGGTTGAATGAAAAAATAACAAATTAAAATATAAAAATTAACCGATTCATTAAAATAATTTTTTTTTTCGTGTAACTAAAGCACTATATTGCTGTAATTTTAGCAAATGTGAGAGCATATTAAATTATTATATTATATACTAAAGCCTTTTAATTTTCTAGCTCAAACTATAAATAGTAGCAATATATATTTTAATGCGATGTTTTTAGCACAATAATAGCCTCATTGATAAGTTTTATTTTCCGGTTTCTTACAAAAATTAACTAAATATAAAGCTAAACTTTTTATGGGGTGTATAAATATATTAGCAACTGTTTATACACTAGAAACATATTTAAACTAGTAATGTTTTGATATATAAACAATAAACAATGTTAAATGCACATAGATAATCATTAAATCTGCCATTATTTGCGTTTTTATCGAAAGTGTTTTGTAATCAATATTTAACACATCAATAACCTATAGTTTTATGAAATAACATTGAGCAATATATTTCATAATCAATATTCAATTATTATTATTTAAATACCGTTCAGATATCATAATTCGCGGAGACCGAATGTATTTTTTTATTTATTGATATGAAGATTCCCGGTAGAACCAAACCAAGTTGACAATCATGTTGGTTTTTGTTTAATCTACCCACTGAATCCAAAATTACTTCCAATCGAATAACAATTTATGCTTCAAAATATTCTGTCAATATCAGTTTGATAAACTTTTTACAAATGTATTTCTTATTTTTTGTGCTGGTCACTTTTTGCATTATTATGCGAAAATTACTTTTGAGGCAGAAATTTTTTATGAATGTATTTTATAGGTTCAAGTCTAGTTTTCTCCCTTTCGACTGCTAATTTTTCGAAATGGTTTCCTAAAACAGATGTTATAGAAAAGAATAGGTAGAAACTACGAAAAACATGAATTATCCAAAATATTTTATCAACTGTAACAGCCTAATTTTTTCGGTGAATATCGAACTGCGATCTCTTATGAAAAAAATTCTTAGCAGGTGGAAGAGTTTTCAAAATATGATTCGTATTTGTACAGTCAATGGATTAAATCTAGCTTAATTAAATATTAGAGAATTTTTTTATATATTGAGTTGGATATAAATTAAGGAATAACACGATGATGAATTAATTGAATTTTTACTTCGAGAAAGAAGGTTGATATAATAGACAAAGGTCTAAGTATAAAAGAGCCAATTTTAAGGAAATCAAATATAAAGGCATTTCAACATAATATTCGAAACATTTGAAACTCTATTTTGAATAAAAATATATAAGGCTTAATCTTATTCTTATAATGGTTTTAAAAATGAAAAATCTTCTTTACCATTAAAACCATTGATCGAATAAGACTAATAATTAAAAAAATATGCGACTTCTATCAAGTTGCGGAATTTGATTGAAATATGTGATTCGGTGTATTTAGATTCATTTATATAAGATTTGATAATATTACCAAGTGTATAAAATACTAACTTGAGTTCAAACTAATGACATCATGGCGAAAAATGGTTTATTAAAATAATAAAAAATAAAATCTATCGGAAATAGAATATAATCGATAGAATCTAGGCTTGGAGAAGTTCCTCAAAATATGCATATAAACTCTATTAAATATTCAGCTGTAAATCTATTTCCCTTAAAGTTCTGATCCCATATTTTTTTACTACTGAGCTATATGTGAAGGATATAACAAGGGCCTGAATATATGAATTGGCCACAAAGGGGCCGTGAAAGCACCGACCCTATATTTAAATAGAATATAATTTTTCTCACAGTTTCAAAATTTGGAGTCATGTTTTCACCGAGCAAGTTTTTTTTGAAACTCTTTTTATTATATTTAAACTTAAATAAACATTTTCAGATAAAAAGTGTATAAAAATATTTAAAAATCAAAATAATTACATATAAGAATACAATACATATATTAAATGCATTTTTATGCAAATCTTCGATTAAAACAATCAAAAAGTATTCATTTAATTGTTTTTTATGGCTTTATCAAGCAATTAAAGAGTTATTTTCATATAAAAGCATATTTTACGCCATACATTTTTTTTATGCTTTAAATTATTTTTATTCTCGATATTAAGATATAATAACAAGTAAAATTTATATTATAATTATTTCAGTAATTTTTTTTACTAAAAAAAGAAAAAACTTAGTCGCATATTCCCATAAAAAGATCCTTATAATATTAGATGAACTCTACCATATATATGATATTTATCGCCATTTTATCTGAATCATAAAGATGCTATATTAAAGAAGTTGTTTATCTAAATATATATAAAAAAAAGGCATAGCTTTAATTTTCTCTCTGATAATCTATGAATATGAACTAAAAAATGTGTCCACTTAAGTCACTATACAAAATTGATTTAAGATTACAAAAATTCATATATATAAATCTTTAAATTTGATTTTCTTTATCATTATTTATGTTACGTCGTATACCAAACTTCTTGAAGTCTTATTTTGTGTTTAGAATGGAGATACCAACAAAAAATTAAATTACAAGCTATTTCTACGACTAAAATTTAGTATAAAAAAAATAGAACCACAGAACAGCAATATAAAACATGTTATTCACCGTTTTAATAATATTTACGGTTAAATTGGCTTGAATGTTTCTTTTTATATTTCTAACAAAATAAAATATCGAAAATTCTCAGTAAATTTTATGACCAGATAAAAAAATTTCATTCTTTGGTCTTATGTTTTTTCATTTTATTAGCCTGTTAGGAAAATATATTTAATGATGAATAAAGCACTAAAAGACACCATAATAGATATATTTTTTTACAAATTCATCCGATTCCATTTTTTATTATAGTCAACAAATTTTTATGGGAATGATATCTTATCATTAAATTCCAAAAATTAGTTCGTTTGCAATATGAATTGGTATTGTCAATATTAAAAGCGTGGCGGTACAACAATTTTTTATATCATAAAAAATTTTAAATGAAAAAATCTTTACCGCCTTTATTATTCCTATATTTGTCTATAGATATTATATAAGATATTATTTGTCATGAATTGTAACCATCTACACCCGATATTCTTGAATATATAACATAATTATAATAAATGCACATTGAATTTAAGAAAAGTTAATTGCATCCCAAAAAAATACTTTAATAAAGTCTAATAAAGTATATGTTAGAGAGACTTTATCTCATATATCTTAAAGCACATGTTTTTGTAGATCTAGACTGTAATATTTCTTTAAATGTTCGGAAAACACAAAAATACGTTTTTGAAATTGATAAATATATAAGCTTGCAATTTAAATAATTTAAAAGCAATGTATGAAAGTGGCCGGGCGTCCGATAGTCATTAGTGAAATTCAAACTCGTGAAGTATTGTATTTAGCTATATATTACTAAATCCATTCTAAAAATCCCACGCAATGATTGCTTTTTTTGTGATTATATATCTTTAGTAAAATTAAAATTAAAATATTGGTAATTTACATCTTACAGTTGTGTATTTATTTAATTGAAAAACAATATATGCAATAAGTAGCCGTAAAATACAAATTAGAAATCAAACTTGTACAAATGTAAGATGTATTTTCAATAATTAGAGATACATGATCTGTTTTAATTCCAGTGCAGCTAAAAAATATTATTTCGCCAAAGTTTATGCTCATTAAACTTGGTGCATTAGTTTATATCATTTTCGCTGCCAGGGTAGATTTTTATAGATTTCTTTTACCAGTGTTTTTTTTAAAACCATATTATTCAATCTTTCAAATATGTATGTTATCAATAATACATGTTCGTCAAAAAAATTATATTTCTAGCTTTTGAATTCCATGTGGGATTTTGATTTTAAATCAATCTTTCTTTTATCTGGATATAATGAATAACATCCTTATATCAAAAATGCTCATTATGCTACTTCCCATGCTTTCAAAATGGTTTTAAAAACGCAGAAACTAATTTACAAAAGAACATTAAAACATGCGAAATCGATAAATTTCACTCTTTACAACATTATCGGTTATTAGTTATATTATTTTTTAAAATTACCGACCATATTTTAAAAAATTTTATTTTCACCATAAATTCTACATATGTAACACAAAGTTTTATAGTCCTTTTAAAGTGTAAAAAGGGCTTTCGAGAAGCATAAATGTCGATGTAAATATTATCATCTGCACATAAGATAATCATAATTTCTGTTAAACGTCCTATTTAATTTAAGCATACGACCTTTTATTAAAAATTTTATCTGCTAGATTTATGTGGTAAAATGATTGAGTGGTTTCACGATTAGGGAATTATTGCCGACTTCATCTCCATCCGCACCCAAAATTCGAATTCACCCAAATAGAAATAACAAAAAAGATGAGCATTACATCTGCAAGAATCACTAAACATACGAATATCTGAATTTTAAGAGAAAAAGGGATGTTGCCGTTTGGGTTATTTAGCTGATCAAATAATAAGCAACCTAAACCGTTCAGTTAAGAATATAGGTATAAATAATGATTATCTTGTAATATATCTGTAATCAACGTATTCATAGATCTAAGTCGCCAATTTTTGACCGGCGTATCTAGAGATTGACCTATTTATATTTGTATAGGCAACGAAAATAGATTCAGGGAGTTCATAGGACGATGCAGCATTAAAGAAATAGTTCATATAGTAATTAGCTGACTTTTTAAAGATAAATGCAAAAAATTAATACCATAAAGCAAATTTATCTAAAATATTTTGATTTATGTATTTTAGAAATTTACATATGATATGATTATTCATTTACCTTCCAACGCAACGCTAAGCCTTTGTGAAATAAATCTGATGACATATTAATATATCAGGCTATAAAGATGATAAACTTTAAAAAAATATAAGGAAATAGAAAATAAATCCACATAGATAAAATAAGGGTTAGTTACATTCGAAAATTAGATTTAGTCTACGAAAATAAAATAACAAGAGTATTAGAACCAATCCTGTTGATATCATAGAGGAAGAATATTTTTTTACAAAGGATAATATAATTCAAAAAGTTAAAGAGAAGTTAAAAATTAATAGAATCTTATAAAAAACAAAGGATTTTTTTTAGAGCTGGTTTCCCAGCTGAATAATAGTTTATTAAATTCCTGACATGATGTCAGTTGGTGGAAAAGCCCTTTGTACTTTTTCCATCATCGGTCGCTATTGTATATACATACTGACTCTCCTATACTCCGACAAAACCACCCTTCTGCATCAACCTTCTTCTAAAACTACTTCTAGAGTCATCTCCCATCATACACATGCGTGCTATGATACCAGAAAAAAAACAAAGGATCACCTTCTAAATAGTAAAGATAGAAATCCTTTAAGTATATTGTGGGTATGTGAAGATAATAAAGATTACACGATCCTAGAAATATAAAAGTAGATTTACAAAAAATACCAAGTTTTCTATGTTTTTATGCGAAGATCATCAATGAAAAATTTAAATGAACAATTTTCTTAGTGAAAATAGAAAAATGCTAGAAACGGCTAGACAAAAAGCAGTTTTTGATCTTTACTATTACGTTAAAAATATAGTATTGAAAATTTCAATTTGTTAAGCTTTTAAAATATATAGAGCAGCAGATTTATTTCTACATATAAAGTAGATGAGCCAGAAGTTATAAATGGCATAAATAAAAAAAGAAGCACAAAAAATTGCCGATATAGTAACGTTAAAAAAATGAAAATCTTATAAAAAATCTTCACTTTTCTAAATAATTGCGTATTTAAACATTTTATCAAGCAAAAAAAAAGCTTGCCAATTAATCTTATTTTAGGTTTATAGAAAAATTTTGAACAAAAAAATCTATCTGTATAATTCGAAACGAACTTATGCGTAAAATTTTCAAATAAAAAGATGAAATTTCCCTTTAGTAATTCCAACATTTCAATTTAATAAATAAATTATCGAGCTAAATATAAAATTTTGCTCTTAGAATTTACACATGTTTTCACTACGAAAAAGATTTATTTCTAGAACCAATGTACTTTTAAACTAAAGTAAACTATAATATAAAAAGAATTTATTAAAAATATTTCATGATCTTTTCAAAAAAAGATGTTCTATAAGAAGAGAAATTTAAGTTAATTACTGCATAAAAAAATACAATCGCTCGACGATAGTGAACATAATTCAACGCTTGTAATATAAAATTTTAGTAAAAAGTGGGTTCGTCACCATAAACCTTATATAAGAAGCCTAAAAGCAACTGCTAAAAACATACATATCGTAAAAACAGCGACAATAAATAGATTAAAGCTAGTAGTTATGAAAAAGAAGTTTCGAAATAATGAATAATGCCATATAAAATGTTTCACTATCTTGAAATTCATTTTAAGATATGAACACTATTTTTAAAGATACTATCATATTCAAATATTAGATTTCATTAGGATATAACAAAGATGATAAAATTTTAAGTATATTCAGCTTGATTTTATACGGGTGAACGCTTATCATAACTATCATATTAAATAAGCACGAAACCACAAAAAAAATTAAATTTTTTTTTTTTAATATTAATATATCCTACGGAATTTCTCATGTAATAAGGAAGACTTTTAATATGTTGTTTGCTAAATCTTATATCCATAAATCTAGAGAGTTTTAAATAATCGCCGGAAACAATTTGTTATTTCAAAATTCTGCGAATGAAATAAAAAGAATCCAAAAATGCTACACCCCTTACAGTGTTCCTTATATTTTCTTTTTATATAAAATAATGATTAGATGTAATATCTCGGGATCTGGGATGATTTTAAATTCCTTAAAGCTATCATCCTTATACAAAATGCTTGAAAAAATTTTCTAGTAAAATAAACCAAACTTTCTAGCAAAAATATATTTAAACATGATAAAAGACTGTGAGTACATTACACATTATCAAATTATATTTTTAAACTAGAACCAAAGATATTTTAAAAACTAGATGATAATATAAGCTAAGTCTAGGAGAATAACCTGTTCATAAGCATCTAGAAAACAAGAAGATTGCATTTAAGAAGAAGAAATTATAAAAAACATTATTCTTTAATTTTTAATGTAAAGAAATTCATTTTAAAATTAGTAAACTGCTGACTGCTAGTGAAAACCCCAATAAACAACATATACTATAAAAGAATGGAAATGGTAATAAATTCACCTTCGTAAAAAAATGGGTATATTATGACCAAATATAGCTAAAATAAGTGGCCTAAAGAATCAATATGCAAAATAAAATTGGTATAATGTGCGAAATTCAAGTCCAAAAACCACATCAAAAGCCATCCTCATGGACAGAAACACAATATATTTCATAGTGGATTATCAATGGGCAAAAAAAAACAAAGAAACGGCAATACAATATTCAAACTTAATTTTTTTGATAGATAAGATTACGCTTATTGGGTAAATTTAAATTTCAGCGTCGCAGAGAGGGATATATAACTCTAGCCCATCAAACAAGTTGATTTTGAAAAGCCATGGTTGTGATGTTATACACCGATATATCAAAGTAGAAACAAACAAACAACACCTTTTATAAGAAAAATACACCAGTAAAAATGAATACACTCATAAAGAGAAAAAATCAAAAAAATAGTCGTATTACAACTCAATAAATAGAAATAAACGATCTCATAAAAACGCCATGATAAAATAAATAGATTTATGCCTTTAAAAAAATATTATTACGCTTATTGAAATAGAGAGTATTGATAAACAAAAAAATGTTGAATATGGTGAGTTAATAAAATATATCTTACGACAAACGAAAAAGAGCCTATTAACACGCACATATCACGAAATCACCATATACTATAACATGTTTTGTTAATACAAAATACCGAAACAACTATTTTTAGAATCCGGGGCTGTAAAGGTTTTATAACAAATTATATTTCTTAAGAAGCAGGCCATCGGTTGAGATTCACAAATTTACTTTAATTTTCTTGACGTAAGCTAAAATACAGAAAAGAATTCATGTAACAAAAAAAAACTTCTAAAGCAAATAAAAACACATTAAGAAAATTTGTTTAGTGAGTTTAAGGGCAAATTATTTCTAATATATCTCTACTTCGGTGTTGAACTTTAATTGTTTAATGGATGTTTTAATTTAAATTGGTTTTCAGACTACATTTATTGAATGCCAATTGATCTAAAATATTACCATCGTCATTCGAATATCGTAATTCTTTTTATTCCACTCGACTTCTCTAAAAACCAATTGATCTAAAATATTTCCATCGTCATTCGAATATCGTAATTCTTTTTATTCCACTCAACTTCCCTAAAATATGGAGATGTGAAAATTTCAGCAATATATAATCAAATATGAATATATCAAAGACTACTAGCAGTAAGTGATTGTATATGAGTTTAATTATAAACAGCATTTAAAGGTAACTAAAGTTACATTGTATAATATTTTTATTATATAGTGTTCCCGAATAGTACCATAAATTAGAAAATATCATGGAATGATTACGAAATACCATAAGTCATATATAAAAGAGTTGGAAATTCCAGCTTAAGCTGAAGCGTATTTCAAACAATGGCATATGAAAAGGACTTACATAAATAAGACTGAAAGAAGAATATTGTAAATATTATTTTTCTTAAGAAGGTATAAGTAAGTCAAGTCTCCTTTATAGAGCAATCTAATTTTTGTTTTAACAATTTTAAATAACTACAAATTAAATTAACGCATAAATAAATATCATTACGGGTTTCGTATAATGCCCTTTCATGTGTAATTATCCAGATAAAGTAGCAAATTTTTCAATTTTGTCGAGAAAGAAATTCTGCATGGTGTCCACAATTGTTTAAGCCCCGCAAAAAAAGTTTGGAATGTGAAGGTGCTTAAATTTAAGATAATTTCAACATAGAAAAAAAATAAAAGGAAACCTAAATCTCGATCGTTTTTGGCTTGTGTAGACTTATCATACAAATATTTATATCATTTATATGGCCTTAAAAATAAAAAACCAAAATTACCGCGCATTTTAGAGGATAAATATAAACTATAATAATTATATACATTTCCTTTTTATTATTTATTCACGTACGCTGCATATCCAAAGCATTTTAATTTTTAATTAAAAAAATATCGTAAAGCATCAACATAGATCAAAAAGAATATATTCAAAATTCAACATTTTATTGCCGTAATTACATTTAAAAATAATGAAGGAAAGCGGTATTTCTTAAAATATGATAAATTTACTTATTAACCAAAAGTTTTTATTTTAAAGTGTGTTTAAGGCTAACTACATCTGAAGCATATATGCTCAAAAACTGGAATTGAGGAAGACACTTTAACTAATAAGTCTTGAGAGAAGAAGTATCGGGAAGATTGTAAAGATGATATGGTGAAAAGAAGTGAACGCCAAATCTTTTAAATAGTTCAATCTAAAGTCTTGCTTGAACAACTATAAAAAGCCAAAAAATAAATATGCCCATAAATAAAGACAATATTAGGTCGAATAAATCATGTTACTTTATCTTTGTTCATCTAATATTTATTTCTACTTGTTTATTTATCCTTTTTTCAATATTTAGTATTTGATATAAACAAAATATATTATAATTACGTTCATCTAATGCCACAATTTGTTGTTAATTTTTAAATAATTTATCCTTTATTTTCATATATTTTATCATTGCCAGAATTAAATTAAATTAAATTTATAAAAGTTGATCCCAAATATTATAAGATAAAGTAAAGAATGTAAACATACAGTGCAAATTTTATTTGGAAAATTAAGCTACAATCTTTAACAATTTCAAATGATAATGTCAGATGATTGTAGTTTATTTATATTTGTGTTATATTACATACAAATAAAGACTTAATGATATTTAATATATATACAGCACCAAAATATTCGAATAAGAAGCTCGTAATAGCAAAAAAGTATGGATTAGAAGCTATTTTTAATAATTTAACAAATAAAAAACATAAAATATCTTTCTAGTTACAAAGGTGTAAATTTTTTGAGAGATAAAAAGTCTATGATTGGTAAAAAAAAATATAACATAACTAAAAATAAATAATTAAAAAAAGCTTTTTTTGGATCGAAGATAACGATCCACAAAGAATTCCAAATAGGGTATTTTTATCTTGAATATAATATATTTAATAGATTAAATAAGACAAGTGATATTATAAACGATAAAAAACCCGAAAATTTGATAAAGAAGAGGCTTTTAGTGGAATTTAATCAAATTAATCACTATAAAAAATAACTATAAATGAACAATTGAAATTCCCCCAAATCTACAATAAATTAAATCTTTTTTGTATAATAAAAGTTCATAAATTCGTTTAACTTCTTTTTCGCTAAAAAAATTTACTCAATATATTTTATCAACATATAAATTTTAGATCTACTGTATAACTAAATTACATAAATTTCTGTGTGAAATATAGTTGTCAGTATTAACCGAGACGGTATTTCGTTCTTTAACATAATATTCACAAGGTTTATATCTAAGAATATATTCCGTTTATTAATATCATTTTTATTTACACAGACTAAATTCTTTAATAAATAATGAAGAAATTTTTTTTTACTGCTTATAAGTTGCTATGTAGATACCATCCTTAACAACCCCGCGATTTTAAAGGACGTAGGGTTATTTTATTTTCGGAATTAAGCCACGATATGGCGTTTCAAGCACTGATTAAATTACCCAAATATATAATTTGATATCATTGAAATATATTTAAATAATTTATCAGATACGGCTTTTATTATAAATAAGATCAAGTATTGTTTTTGGTGGTCTACAAAAAATTACTTTTTAATAGGTATAAAATCTTTTTAAATCACTCGCTTCTCGCGTTTAATGAATAATTTATGAATCTCCAGTCGATTTGTGATTTTGAAAGGCAATTTGATGCAACAGAAGAATATTCCCCTTGTTTTCTTTTTGCATTCAAAAAAGAACATATATCGCTGTAGGTGTGAGAATTTGTAAAAGTTCTAAAAACGTAACCTATAAATACAACAAATTCTTTTTTCTCAGATGCATATTTATCCTGTAATTTTTTGAAATTTTTAATAAAAAATTCCAATAATATGTCTCTTGTGTCTAAATTTTCAGCTAATTCGATTATTAAATTTTTAGCACATATTTTTGATAGTCCTTTATTTAGTAATGTGTCCAGTAATTCAACTATTTTAATTACATTACTCGTTGAAACTACCAGTTGAAAATCAATTTGTGTGCATTTAGAGTCTTTTAGCTTTTCCATTAATCCATCAAAAATATCAACGTCCGAAGATTTTATAGCAGAAAATAACATCGCATTCCTATAAGAACGATTAATTCCACGATTTAATTTATTGTGTTTATAAATTTTATATAATTTTTTTATAAGTAGCTCGTCGTTGTTTTTTACGGCCTGCTCTACTGAAAAATTGCATATTTTCAACTTGTTTAAATCATCTAGTTTTTCGACAAGGTTAATATTTTCCACTTTAAAATTCAATAAGCTGGTTAATATCTCAACTATTTCCTTCCTTATTTTTTCATGTTTATAAAAAATGCTTTTTAACTCATTTAATGCACTTATAACCGATCTAAATACATAGTAATTTTCTTCATTTATAAAAGCCTTCGATAAATCAAGAAAAACAGTGTATTTAATATAACAATACACTGTCAAATAAAAATAATCATATATCAAACTTATTCTATCTTCGGGTGACAAAAAAGCACTTGTGATCATATCTTTAACCATACCCAAATTGTTTTCATATAGAACTATATATAATCCAGCTCCTCCATAATTGAAATTATATAAATCAAATATTTTATCGACTTGGTACTCTTCATTTAGGTGCAAAAATCTTTGAATATGTTTATCTTTATTTTTCGCATTATAAAAACAAAATTGAACTGGAACCGGTATGTGTATTTTAGGATTTTTCGGGATAAAATTTGTGAAATTTTCTTGTTCACTATTGTCTTTATTTTCTTTAAACCTTTTTTTTAGTGGCTGATATTCATTTGCCTGTAAAGCATAGCCCTCATCAATTAAATTTGTCGGTTTGTTCGAGAATTTAAAGCCTTCTTTTTTTACAAATATGACACCATTTTCTTCTCTTACATTTAATATTAGGAATTCTAATTCGTTCATCCAATATTGCACAATGTATTTGGTTTCGAGTATTTCATGGATATTTATTTGTTCCCAAAGATCATATTCAGTTGTTATTTTGTTAGTTTGTTTGGAAACGAGGTCAGAAATTTTCTTTAAAAAAAAATTGCACCCACAATAGCTACTCATCATCAATAAAACTGATTTCCCACGATAAACATAGTTTCTTTCAGAAACATCCGATATTCTTAACATAAAGTTGTCTCCATCAAAATTTATTAAATTTTTATATGGTAAAGTGTACATACCGCAATTCTTATTTGATAAAAAGGCTCTAGTATTAATATCAAACCCCATAATTTTTCTTCCTATTTGACGAGCCATGTGTGCACATATGAATTCACACATCGATTTTTTTAACCAAATTTCATCCCAGAAATCATCCAACACAAGGTTAAATAGGAAATGTTGTGTAAAACCTATACACAAGAATCTGAATATTGTTTCCTTAATATGATATATTGAATGTTCGTTAAAAGAATCAGATCCAAATATAATTGAGCAGGGGTTAATCAATACAATTTTTTTTATATCAGCAATCAAAAAAATATCCATGTTTTTATCGAAAAGCTGGCTGTTAAGCTCTATTCTAAACTGATTAATAAGATTTATTGTTATTTTTTTAATCATAGGATACATAAATTCAGATTTTTTTCTTAGAAATAGTTTAAACTGCGAACCGCTTGCCGAAAACCATGCCGTTGTGGCGCAGTCTTTAAATTCAAAAATATTGATTACTAATAAACTTGGCAATATTTGATAGGATATATCAGATGTAAACAACTTGTAAATGTGGGTTTCTGGGGAAGACACCAGCAGAATACTTGAACTATAGAAGTCTTTGTAATAAATTTTTTGATTCAGGCTTTTAAGTCTTAAGAACTGTAAATTTGAAGGATACTTATCGGATTTTTGATGTGATTGAATAGGTTTGAACACTGTTTGATCATCATCTTTGATCTCGAAGTCATATTTTTCTCGAAGACTTTTTACATGCATTGTCCCCAGTGAAAAAATTTTCTTACTTTTTTGAAGCGTAATATATTCTGTTTTTGTAAAAATATTTGCTGCCAAGCATGTATTTAAACCGGAAATAAGGTTCAGTCTAAAATGTGAGCTCAAGTTTAGTTCACTAAAACAAGGAAAACGGGACATTACGCTATTTTTATTCATATTAGAAGAAAAGAGAAACCATTCCGTGTTATTTCGAAAGAAAGAATATCCTTTCATAGAATCGTTTATTTTACCACTGAAATTTAAACAAATCAAAATCGACATATCCTTTTTAAAAGAATGATTTTTTGAATAAAACATAAGTTTTTTAGATTTCGGACACGAGCATAAGTCATAATCGTCTATTCTAGATAAAATTTCAATTTTTTGTAAAATATTTTCATCGAATTTCTTACTTGATTCAGATGTAAAGCCAGCAGAATGAACATCTCTCACATATTCCTTATCTTGATAGTTTTTTTTTATATATATTTGAAAGATCGCGTGATCGTGAATATACAGTTCGCTTGAATCCATTGAAAACACACTGTGATCATTTTTAAACTTTCCAAGTATGTTAATTGTTCCTGTAAATCTATCCTGGCTAAATATTCTTAACGCAATATCATAAAAAAATGGAACAAATAGGTTTATCATGGATTTCTATTTTTTTAAGGGGGAACATTTAGCTACATTATTTATCCCGATAGGTATTTTATGTCCCATAATTACAATCAAAGATAGAGAAAAAATGCAAATAATCAAATTGAAAAGATCACAAAGTGAATTATACTACAATATATAAATATTGAAACTGAATAACAGCCAAAAACCATAAAAAAATATTATAACGATTGAAAAGTTTCGAATTTTTTGAAAATTGAAAATCACATTTAATGGCAATAAAGTTGTGAGCTACATAGGAACTTTGCGAATATTTTACTAAATATATGTTGTTTGAAATGTTTTAAACGTTTTGATTTTGGATTTTCTACCAAAATTTTTATTATAATTCGGTGAAAGCTCACAATTATATAAATATAGATCATATATGCTTAAATGTTAAAAATACAATTTTAATATGATTTTTCCAATAAATAATAAGTTTTATATAATTGCCATTTTATCGTTCTTTCTACTTAATTCATTCATTGAATATTTCAATATCTTTCAACATTTAGATCATTCTGACATAAACTAATATTTAATTATAGAGGATTATCACCACTCTTTCTGATTTTAAAGATTAAAATGATTTTATTTTAGAAATTGATCGAAGATTGTATTTTAAAAATTAGAAAATTTTGTTATTATACAAAACATAAAATAAAAGTTAATAAAAGATTATAGCTTTAATGAATTTTCAATTTTCGTATATTTTGAACTACATATCATGAAATTATAAAATAGTTAGATCTTCAAATAATTTATTCTTGAAGAATAATTTGAGCTTATCTTTTTACTTTCCAAAGACCATAATTGTTTTAGTGGGTGTTACAAACACATATATTTTTCCATTTATAACTATATATAATAAAATATACAGATATAACATCATTATATTTAAAAGTCTGTTTCTATGACGCTAGATTGTTTTATCAAGCCATAATGTTTTTGGAGATTTTATAAATATTTCGCATGTATTTTATATATTTTTTTGCTGATGTAAAAGATATATATTATAAGACATTTTTCTTCTCTGTATGCATTAAGGGTATTTCAACATTTGAATCAAACTTTAATGCCCAATTTAATTCAAATTGACCATTTAGTTTATGCGATTTAAGAATCCATATGTTTATTTACTAAGAAAATTATCTATTATAGCCCAAAACTATTTTTTAGCACTGTGGGGATCTATTTATTTTGGGGAATCTAGGCGTATGGCAGAATTACAACATAATAAATTCATCTTATTCGATTCATTAAATTTTTAATTCCGAAAAAAATTTGATATAAAAGAAGATTATTTTAAAATTGAAATAATCAGGTTTTAATTCAAACTTAAATAAAAAAAAATCCGAATCTAGGATCGAAAATAATTAAAAATTAGATTGAAATTATATGATACTTATTCCCTGTGAATTTTATAATAGGTGATAAAAAACTGGAGAGAATAACTACAAAGAGAAACATTTATAAACCGAACCTGTAACGAAATTTCGAGCCTACAAATTGCCTGAACTTCATAAAAATGCGCGCAACAATACTACCGTAATCTTACTCTGTAAGAAAACGAATTAAAAAATAGGCAATAGAGACCATTGTAATCAATAGGCTTACAGCTCTTTTCTATAACTATTAATAAGAATGCCGAAATCTGGCTGGCAAGAGTCTCTAGGAAACGATAATATAATCCAATATGGGATTTGAATATAGCCCGTTTGCAAAATGTAACATCAAATGTTTTTAAAGATAATAATGACGGGGATGAAGACAAGCCGGAGTTCAAAGAAATAGAAACAAAATAAAGAAAAATATGCACCAAGGATAAGTATTGATTACACCAAACTATTTCAATACTATCTATGCATGTGATCTAATGTTTCGAGTACTGACAGGCTTGGAAACTATAGCTACCATAAATTTCTCAAGAAAATGAAATAATCCTATACTATAGATAAAAGTGAAAAAAATGATGGTATGAATAAGGCGGGTAATATAATTAACTAAGAAAATACCATGCCTGATAATACTAGATTTTCACAACTTGTTCATAAATAATTAAAGAATTGTCATCTAAACCTGCTCAAAAATGATTAAAACATGCCATAATAAAAGTGAAAAAAATGAAAATGTCACCTTAATAAACACAATGCTGACAAATCACGTATTTATTTCACATTATTTATTGACAAAAAACATACTTTTAGTAAAAAAAGACATGGGAAATTCCACAAAGATACAAATAAAAAAAATATGGTTCTTAGGGTGAAAAGTAAAAACAACGATAATAAAAATAAATAATTTGTGCAAACAGCAAAAGAAACTATTTAGAAAACCATATGTCATCTAAAAGTCAACAGATGTTTATTTTAAAAGGAATTAGCAGATACAGGAAAATCAGAGACTATAGCAGTGATAGTTAAAATTATAAAATTCTGGTTTAGGATGTAGAAAAAAGAAAAAAACAACCTTAAACGCTTACCTGACAAAAAAATGCCAAAAGCTGACTAAAATGTTCTTCTTATAGAAGCAGAATTCTTTCATATGATGCATTGCCTCTTAGAAAGCTATAGGGTATAATGTATTCTACACTAATTTGTGCATATAAACTAGAAATCAAAAATATTATTTGGACTGTAAAAGAAGTTTCTTTGTTTTAAATTTATAAATCTTGAAGCTTAGAATAAATCATATTTAAATCCAATTTTTTGAAAATATTGGCATGAAACAGATCAATTGTTTCGATTTAACTCGGTTGTAAATTTATTTCTTAAACAAAAATCGTCCATCTCATGATATTATTATATCAAGAGATATATAAAATTTGCAAACTCAAAACTATATTAACCCATTTATAATTATTCATTTATTGAAAAAAATTTAGTTAATTTATAAAATGAGCCATACAGTTTTATTTTATTGACTTTTTTTTACAAAAATATTATTACAGGCAAAAAGACATACTAAACAACAATATCGATATTAATGTCGGTGGTTTATTATGATTCAAGTGATGAATATATTTTTATCGAAGTATAGAGCATCAAGAGACAATTTTTTTGCTATTTAATCAAGCGTTATGCTTTTTTTATAACATTTTCAATCAATAGAATAGTTATTAATCAATAAAAATTTTTTTTGGGCTAATATCATGAGTTTTCTTTTTTATAACATTTTCAATTAATAGAATAGTCATGTATCAATAAAAATTTTATCAATGGTGATCAATAAATCATAAATAATGATATGAAGTTATGAACATAACAATTAAGTTAATTAAGATGTTATTTTAAATGATAATATTTAAAAAAATGATTTATAACGGTTAATAGAAATTTGAGCTATGATTTAACGATATAAAAATCGCTGCATATATTACTTACCCATGAATTTAATTTGTGCCTAGAATTTGGCGGTTGATTATCTTTTCAATTACAAAACGAAAAAATTGGTGATAAGTAATTTATAAATTTAAGTATACCCACATAAAATAACAGAATATAATAAAAAATAGGATATTTTGCTGTCAAAAATGATTAATATTAAACCGAACTTTACGCTTTTTTTCTTATTATTCACCTTAATGTTAAAATCACACCCAAAAATATCAGAAGAAACGGGTGAACGATAAATTCATATAGAAAAGCTATTGGATTTATTTATGACAAACTTCCAATAAGCTTCAACAAGCCGAAAGTATAAATGTCATTAAGTTCTTGTTTCTTTTGCGAAAAAACAATACTCACTCATATTAAATTGCTAATAATCGTGAAGAACAAAAGTTCAATAGCGTAAAAATTATAAAAATATTTTCTAATTAAATTCATAAAAGAATTGATTTTCTGATTGATTGTTTAAAATGTCTTATTTCAGATTAACACCGTCAATGCGCAGACGAAATCGAAAAAATATTGCTAGCACATATTATAAAGTATGCGTCTTATGTGGACCTCTTATGTGCCTTAAAAGAAGATATTACTTTATGGCAAATAATAGATACTAATTATATGAAAAGCTATGAAAATAAATATTTTGGACCCGATTTTTTTTTAAAATAGAGCCAAATATTAAGAAAATGTATGGGATGGGGTTGTTGTTTACCTGAACTATTGTTTGCTCTTTAGCGATCAAACACAAACATTTTTACGATTTAAAATTTTATTTAATAAAGATGATAATTTTTATTTTGAAGCATGCGTGAATTATCAAAGAATAAAAAAATATATAAATATACAATCAGATACGGTTGTGAAGTTTAATATGTTGTCTAGAAAATATCGTGGCTTTGAATATACAAATTCCGGCAAAGAAAGAATCCTCTTTCTATACTCTAAAGCATATGATCATCCTTGCTATGAAAATAATTTAAATGAGCTGGTTTTTTATGTAGATAGCAAAAATTTAAAAAAAATAAGGATTCAAATAAAGAATGTTTTTATTCTAAGTATACCATTCAGAGAAAACCAATAGTTTCTTGACTACCGAATGTGCTGGTCATTTATGTGATAAAAATTCCTTTTCTGATATCTGTGACTTATTGAAAAAAGAAGTTGATAAAGAAAATATGACTACAATAAATAATAAAAATGATGAGCAAGTAAAGGACGGAAAATTGAAGAATCTGATTTTTCATGAGGGACAAAAATATTTTGAGAATGGGGCACAGAACGATGCACACAGAAGAGTCCGGGAAAATGAGCAGAACGGAGCTCAAAACAATGCGAGTTTTAAAAATTTAGTTAAAGAACAGAATTTTATACAAAAGAAAATTCCGGATGGATCGCAGGAAAATGTATCACAAAGTGGGCCGAATAAAGTATCGAAAGAAGAAGAAAAAATATTGACTCTTAGGTCGAAAATCGAATCAAAGAATGCTTCAAAAGAGAGAATACTAACGGTAATCGTAGTAATAGCAGTTTTCGTGGTTATATCAATAAGTATATGATTTTCAATAATTTATTTACGAAATATTAAAAAACCATAGTTATTTTTTTTAATTATTATCATAATAATCAATATTAGAATAAAAAAATTTATTTTGATAACAAAGTATCCACAGCTGCCAAGAAAAGCCAAATTAACCCACATATAACCATGTGAGAACTTATTGTAAACTATTTAAATTTAAATACAAAATTAAAATGTAATTGAAAAATTTACTTTATAAAAATTAGATATTTTAAGGAATATATTTAAGAATATCGACTGTTAAAGTACAGGAAAAACATGAACATTTAGAAAGATACTTAGATCAATAAATATTGAAGAAAAAACACACAAATAAAAGACTTTAAGAGAGCTATGATCGAAAAAATTGCTATTAAATCTGTTTAATATTGAAACATATAGTATTGCCTAAAAAAATATACATATTCAAGGCAAAAGTATAATCATAAAAAAGAAGTAAAATATATTTTAGCACGATTTTTTTAATATTAGTATCTCAAGACAGTACAATAAAAAAATATTAGCCTAAAACAAAAAATAGTCCAGAGAGGTAAAAATAAAATAGAAGCCATGATATAGAATCAATAAAAATAGTTAAAAACCATTTATCTATGTCCTAAATGATATAAGTATACCTTATGCCTTATAATGCGCAAATTCCAAGATAATATATCTTGATACAGTTTTATGATAGATGTGAATGATAAAATAAGTGATAAAGTGGATGCACTTTTTATTTTATGCCGATTCTCTGCCCTATTAAATATTTGCATTATTGCTTTTAACATTTTTTATCATGGTTTTAGTGATTATTTATGGAGAATAAACAAGATTAAAACTATATTCTAAACTACATTTTTTAGAATATAATTGAGTAGTTTCTTTAGATGATTACGAGATCATGTATTTATTTCTGTGTTTTGTTAGTGCGAATTCCTCGACTTCTTTTTTATATCAATATGAATTATGAACTATCTATAAATTCTTTTTATAATTGTTAATGGCTTATCTTGATTTCATATTTATACCAATACCTCGACTTTGCTCTTCACAACTAAGTTCATAGAATCTATATTTCTTTCCTATGGAATTACAAGATTTAGGGTTTTTCTTAGTTTATTGCTTTCTGAAAATGTCTCGACTATCACTTCATAATCAAATTTATTGTGCTACGATCTATGGTACAGTAAATGGTCAACCTGTTTAATAACTATAAATTAATTATAATTTAAATTTGTTTAACGAATTCCAGTTATACTTTTGGGCCATTGAATCGACTATTGGGTATATCTTGATATTATATCTTTTGCTTTAAAGGTTCGGTTCCTCTTGGAATTCTGTTATTTATTAATATAATATTAAAATTTGAATTATTAAGATTTGATACCACTACACTAAATTAATGAATAGGTTATTTTAAATAAATATGGCGTTATATTTTCGTATACAAATAAATCAAATCTTGTTAAATATTATTTATTAAGCTTTAACACTTTCTGCTTCGTTGTTTCTTTTAATGAATCCATCCTTTCGTTTTTTATGAGCATCACTTTTCTTATTAATAGCTTGACTCCGAGATTGATGTTCCAAATTAAAAGCCGTAATGCAAAGATTACTTGGATGAATGGAGTCAGCAACTCTTTGATTATTAATTAGCTTCTCACAGCTTTCTACACTTACAGCATAATTTCTACGCGAAACATTTGTGACTTTTCCATTGCGTCCCTTGTATTTTCCAGTTATGACACGTACAGAGTCACCCGAGCAAATAGGAAAAGATCTGAACATGTATTTTTGACGAAGATCCTTTGAAAGCATTGATGACATGCGCGTGTGTCTGTTCTTTTGAGAGGTATCGAAATGTGCTTTTCTACATTTCTTGACTTGTGAAGATACTTTATTTGTGAGCTTCATTAACAAGGGAAAAATTTAAAATATGAAATCATGTAAATTTTGAACCAAAGAATTAGAGAAATTTAATTTGAAATTTTTAGTGAAAAACAAATAAATTTACGCTTAATTACTAGAAAAATACATGTAGTTTAGAATATTGAACGAGATTATCGGAGAAATTTAATTTGAACATTGTTTAGTTTAAAATCAAATAAACTTACGCTTAATTACCAGAAAAATACATGTACCAAAAATATTAAACGAAATTTCCATTTAATTGCTGAATTTAAATGTGTTTATACAAAATAATTCATATAATTTAATACATGGCTCACAGTATTAAGATATATTATACATTCCTTATAAAACATAAATCATCAATACCAAAAGAATTTTTGATAAATAGTGCTTTCTAAATTCCAAATGCTTTATTTGTTTAAATACGCTCTCTTATAATTGCTTAGAACCTTTAAAAATATTTTAAAAAATACATGGAATATAAACTTTACTGATAAAAAGATGAAAAGTTGTGATCAACGCCTATGTTTGTTCCATAATTTTATCGAAAACTTTATAATCGAAAACTGTATGTAATTTGCGTTTAAACCACCTTAGATTTTATATAGAAAGTATACAATACAAAAATATAAGTTTATTATTCTTACGTTTATCACAAAATGTTTAAATTATAACTTTAACCAAATATTAAAGAAAGATGTGTTGTGTTTGAATTAATTAGATTTAACTTATCTGTAAACTTTCATTGAAAACCTTTTTGTTAAAGAAATATTGCACCGGGGTCAAATATGTATCTAATTAAACTAAAACAATTTTTGTGTTTCCAAAATTATAACACTATCCTCGAAACCAATTTTTGTTAAACATAGCAAATGCAAGAAATTATAAAACTGTAGCACAGAATTTTTTTCTTTAAAATCTTGATAGGGTGGACTATTCCACTTCTCACCAACCTCATGGAAGATTGAGACTGAAAAATACTGGAATTTTTAATCCATTCTGATTTTTTTCTATCAACATCATATAATATAAATCCAAAGATCGTATATATTTTTACCATTTAAATAAAAAAAAAATTAATGGCTAATGATAATGCTTCGGAAATATTTTAAGTACGTAAATCTATATAAAAACATACAAAACATATGGTGAAAAAAGATACCAATCGCTTCTTCATTTCATGCATAAATAACAGATTTTTTGTAATTTTTCCGACCAAAAGGTCCATAGATTCGTGATATGAAATATTAAAGCACTAAATTTATATGAAATAGATAACTAAAGAAATAGATTTGAATATATCTGTTTATGAAGCATATATTGAATAATTTTTTTGGCGATAACCTTTTAAAGTTGATTTGATACTGAAATTTTAGTATTTTCATATTTTAATCGCAGGATATGTATTTTGGTTTTAATGAGGATAGAAATACATAGTAAACATATAATTTAATATAAGTTAGTTTCTAAATCTAAAAAATATCATCGTATTAAGCTTGTTTTTTTAAATTTTATAATGACAGAAAAATTCTAATTATTTCTAAATATGTTTAAAATTTTCTTAAATACAGATAAAAACACGATACGCATTTTTATACGATAAAATTTATATGTTCTCGACTGCTATCGATACCCCGAAAATGTTTTTACAACATTTCATATGAGATCTAAATTTCTGTCAATTATACAGGCTTATTGTATGATTATGAAATCTATATATTGCGCATTGTTGGGGTTAATCTTTTACATCAACTCATAGTGGTTAAGTTATAAATTTTAACAGAAAGTAAAACGCGAAGTAAAGAAAAATTAAGCATATAATTTCATAAAGCCAGAATGATTATAACCATAAGTTTATATATTTTTATGTTGTTTTGGGTCTTTCTGTTCTATATAAAATTTAATTTAGTTTTCAAAAAATCAAATATATTATTTGCAAATATTAATAGACCAAGCTTAATTCATCGACAGAATCAAATGAATAAATTATCTTTAAGTTAAATATCAATCATATATTTTTTTCTATACATACGGCTTATTTATATCATTAAGAGGCTAAATAAAAAAAATTTTAACAACTAAAAATAAAACGCCTTTTCTATTTTAAAGCTATATTTTGTTGTTGTATAGCTGTTACATGTTTTTTTACTGATATTTTTGTGTCTGTTTTTTGATAAATATTATAAATGCTTTCTAAAAAATAATAAGCTTTAAGCTAAAGTTTTTTCTGGATATTCGCACCTCATCAAATAATTTTTTAGATCTAGAACTATAATAAATCTATAGACTTGGTAAAAATTCTTTTAAGGTTACAAATACAGAAAAATGTACTATGTTTCAGCAAAATTTTTAAACTAAAAACTTATGATGCCTTTTCTTGCGAACTAGCATATTTTGCACAACTCTGCATCAAAAGTGCTGATAAAATATAAAAAATTACTGAACAGTGTCTAATCGAATCTAAAATTTATTTAAATAGCCACAAATGATACAAGTTACAATTTTAAGAAAATTTTATGCGCCAAAAAAGCTACAAAAACAAAAAATAATTTACAAAGCCAACTTGATTATGATTACCCTTTTTGATTAAACATAAAACATTCTAATAATTGACAAATTTCGCAAAAAAAATACAAGAATACCTATTATTAATAAGTCTACCAATTATAGTTTTTGATGTTTAATAATAAAATGCTTTTTTTACAAGTAATCGTTCTTAGAATAAAAATAACAGAGTGGAAATTTTCAACTATCTATGGAGTTTTCTGATTATAAAGAGCCTAATATACAAACAATAAAGCATATAGTACATAAAGAAAATATAAATAGAATATTATAGATATAAATTACCTGTTATTAAACATTTATAATAATGCAAAAAATATGAGTAAAAAATAAAATTATATTTATGTTAAAATACCGTACTTATGCATATACATCTTGTAAAAAAATACCTTTTTTGTGAGACTTTTCAAATTTAATAATTCATCGCTAATATATCATCTTTACTGCTTTATTTCGCTTGCAATATGTCTTTATTTACTATTAGACAATATTTTATAATATCAACTTGAATGCGATTTACTTTACCATGAAGTAAACAATAATAGCTTTTAAATCTTTTATACAGATTAAAAGGCACCGTGTTACTTACCTAAACAATAAGCATCTTACATAATGCAAATAGTTTGTATATTCCAAGCACGTAGTAAAGAATAAAAAAAAATTTTATAACAATAGTCGATTTTACGTATGGTGTTTGGGAAAAAAATATATGAGCGTATTTAGTGATTATTATAAGCACTATAATCATATGATAATGCTTTTTATACCTTTAATATAGCAGGTTTTTAGTGTAAACAAATTGCTGTATCACTTAAATTAAACATTTATTACTTTATGGTTTGTTTCGAATAATTTCATAGATGCTTAAAACTTGGTATAACTTTAATTCCCATTTTAATGAATGTGCAATGAAATATACTGATCTAAAAAAGAAGATTTGACATGATTAAAGGATTATTTTTTATATTTAAAAATTATAGAAATCTTATTTCTTATTTGTTTGGAAAAAAATGAAAATTTATTTATGGCATAAATATGTATTTTTTAGTGGGCCTTTTTTTTTGATTATTCGCAGTTTTGAAATATTATCGATTTTGCATTCTAGCTTGATTTTTTAAAAATCTAAAAATATTTTATTTGTGGGTCAATAGCAAACCTTCTTAGAAATAATATGAACACATGGATAAAATATATTCATGATGTATTAAATTTTTTTTTTTAATATTATTGCATAACACGGCATTCCTGGTCTTTTAAAATGATATATGTAGAGTCGTATGTAAATCCAAGAAAACATGATAAGGTCATTTTGTAGCTAAAGGTTGCATATCGAAAAACCTGTTAAATTTTAAAATACCTTTTTTTACTTCTAAATATCATGGATTCTTAAAATTAAAGAATTACAAACACGTTTTTACTTTTTTATTATTTAGGCTGAAATTCCCGCTAAAACCATTTTATTTGGTGTTTTAATCATTAAATATTGTTAAAATATCTTTAATAATTTATTGTTATCAGAAATATTAATAAAATTCCAAATCGAAAAAAATGAATTTTTTTGGCTTTTTAATGTAATAAATATATAGAAATATATGTTATATGATCTTGAAAAATAATAATGGATTTCAAAGGTTTGTAATAAGTTTAGTAGTTCAATAATAAAGGGAATTCATGGGGTATTTAGTTTGGGGAAGATTCCAAAATAATTAAATCGAAATAGGAAGAAATATTTTTAGTGTATAATTCCAGAAATAATGCACGATGATGAGAAAAGTTTCAATTAAAATCATGTAGAAAACGCGCGCAGTAAATTATATATCATTTTTTAATATTTGTAATAAAATGCCGATGGTTTATAATGTTATAATTTAATTATTTACATATGGGTTTATTTACTTTTAATTAATTTTATCTATTTAGACGTGGTCAGCATATAAAATGTTATTAGTAATAATCATATATTATATCCATCGCTTTTTTAAAAACTGAATTGATATACGAATTTTAAAAATAAGTACAGAATTTCTAAATATTACTTCGATTATATTTTTGATTAGAAATAAGGCTTAAAACCAAAATTCATTTTCTATAATAAAAGTTGTAATTTTTATTGGAGTTATTTTGAAGGTAAAATTTGAAAATTATACAAATAAAGGCTCTACATATTTTTGATTATAATTTTATACTGCCATTATGAATATATTGGAATTAATTCTTTTATGATTGAAATCATGAAAATTTTTATATCGTATGATAATGAGTCATGGATTTATTCTAATAGCGATAACCTTTAATAATGCAATTTAAATATATTGCTAATATTTTCTAACATTAATATGTCTATGAACCTAAAATTTAAAAATATGTTAAATGGCCATGTGAATTTGATAGGTGAAAAACACGTGAAGATTTTGAGGTCCTTTATTTTTGTCGTTATTTGAATCTGATATTAAATCTAGTTTCATATATCAATACAAAAAATTTAGTACATTACTTCGAGCACCGGAAAAAAACATTTTAAATGTTTAAACTATCACTTATAACAAGAAAATTTAGTTAAATTTCATTCTGTACAAATAAAAACTTATTACACTTTTGAAATTATACGTTTCAAATATGGCTCATTATACAGGTTATTTTATAAAATTATTTAACACTTTTAAAATATTAAATGCTAAAACATAGTTTAATTATATGTCGATACAATTATAAAATTTACTTTATCTGATTCAATTTCGAATTTTATATATTTAGCCTTATATTAGGAATATTTACGCCATTTAAAATTAAATAAAAAATATTTGCTGATAAAAATACATCAAATGTTTGACATGAAAAATTGTTTATTAATTTATATTATATGGATACTTAGAATTATTAGGAGCTCAATTTTATATGGTAATATTATATTAAATATAGTTTATTTTAATGGAGTAAACTTAGAACTGCTAGTAGCCCCAACACCTGGCTTTCCATGTCCACCTGTATTTTTAGTAGCCACAAAGTCACTAAACCTATAACTAATCATCTCTGGCTTAATCTCAAGTGGAACAAATACTTTTCCATTATAAACACCAATAAGATTGCCAACCATACAAGGTAAAATGATCATGGAACGTGCATGTGTCTTGACAATTCTTGGTTTATCTTCTGGATTTACGCATGCTTGTTTACTTAATAAGCATTTCTTGATTAGTGTAACTTCTCTTGGTGAAAGACCACGCTGGATATGTCGTCGTCTTTTTGATGGAAGAAGATCAGCAAACTTTATTATTGTGAGTTTCTGTAGTTCTTCAAGATCGATTCCTCTGTAACTGTGTTTTCTAAATACTCGGCGTTGTTTATCGAAATTATTTGACATTTGGATAAGGGCACAAAAAAATAGAAAGTCTAGATTTGAATATCATGAGAAATTAACTTAATATTTTAGAGATTAAACGACTAGATATTACAAGTTATGCGTTTTACATGTAAGTGAAATCCATGCATGCATATTAAGCACGATTACAATTTTTAATTTCGGTTATTATCAAAAGTATCATTATTAAGAGTTGGCATATTATTTATATTTAGAACACCCCAGTGTTTAATTTCATCAAAGAAACCTATGTAAAATTATATAATATCTTGAAAATTAGTTTTAAAAATTTTTCAAAAAATTACTCTTCTGTTATATAATACACAACGAATCACTAAAGCATTAATTATAGAAAACATCGGTGATATTATATATTATTCTTTGAGACGAGATAATGAAAACCTCAACACATAATTCCAATATTTATATAATTTAAAGATGCACTTATGCATTTAGACATAATCATGTAAATTCTATAATACGTCTCGGAAAAACACCAGTAAAAAACCAAAAAGAAACTTTTATGCCACCTATATGATGTGAATAAAATTAATATACTCAATATTACCATAGGAAACATAGTTGAAATCATATAATATAATTAAAATATGGGGGTGACAATTCTTTAATAAATAGCCCTTTTATTTATTTTGTATAAATATTTTTTCAATCAATAAAGGGTAAAGTATTCGCTTTATGAAATTACATGACTTGTATCACATAATTTATCGCGGTTTGCACATTAAAATAATGGACGGAAGATAAAAAAAAATTCATTTAAAATACATCCTACTTAAAGTCAATAAATTCGAAACAATGCTCTACTAAAAATAAAATTGGTTCGGAAGTACTATAATTATTAGAATACGAATGATTTGAAATCACATAACAATAATATTACTGCCAATATAACTTTTAGATGAATATTAACATTTATGACAGAAAGTACATACTATCTAAATCAAGAGAATGACAGTATTTGCATTACAAGAAACTATTGGCATGTAATTTCTGCATATTTATAATACAGAAAAAATAAAATATCAGAAATAGACATCTTGCCGCGACATGGTTGATAAGCTACTCTTAAGGATTATTTTAATTAATAGACAAGATGAATTCTAATCATAAATTTTAAAAATATATTAATGATTATATGCTTTATCATATTTATCAAGATTTAAAGATATTAAAAACCCACTAAATCTCTACATGTAATTTGATTTAATAAAAATTATTATTCAAGTGTAGTAATTTATTTTACTATATATAATTCATTTTGTTTTTACAAGTTCCGCTCAATAATATACATTAGTACTTGTGCTGCTTAACTTTCAATTATAAATTTATAATGTATATTAAATTTTTTCTAGTCTGTCTACGAAATTCTTCACTCAGATTTGAAAATTCGAGTATAGAGTAGAAAAATAAAAAATCGTTTTTATAGCCTATCTTAAAATTAGAAATACAATATCTTATATTTTTACAAATATATTATATAGATATTTATCTTGGATGGATAGCAGCAAATAGAAAATAAAATCTCATTAAAACGAATCATAAAAAATTCACTGCAATTACCATCCTCAATAAAAATCTGTTGAAATGTTTATACATGAAGCCGAAGCCATTTAATAGACGAAAGACCATCAAATAATATATATTTGGTCGTGATATGCCATAAGCAATACATATAGAATCTAGGAAGCAATGAAAGGTACATAATAAGAATAAAATTGAAGCAAAAACTTGAATATATAAGTCTTATTAGAAGATGAATTAGGGTGGTTGCAACGATGAAAAGCCTCTGGAAATTATTAACTATTTCAGTAATTACATATAAATACAATGTTTTGCTGAACAAAGAGTAAAATAGCACTAAATAAAATTAACCCATATAAAAACACTAGCACTGCATTCCCTATGATTTTTTTTGGATTTAGCAGAAAGTGTGAATTTTTTATCGTTATAAATTAAACTACATCAAATAATGATAAATATCCGAATGCTAATATTTATGCCATAATTAACATTATTTCACTGTTTTTAAATGGATATAAATTATATTATAAAAATCATCTGGCCATAAGAAAGATAATTTATTTTTTTATAACATAAAAATTCAAGTATACAAATATCCAAAGAAAATTTCTTATCATGCAAAGATATAAAAAAAATATATTGACTAAAATTGCAACTCGTTTTTGCCTTAAGGCTCCCTAGAAGGCTTAAAACTTGAAAACTTACAAATAGCCTAGCCTTCTTTATCTAATACTTCGGTTCGTCACGCCTATTATTAATTTAATTTTTGATAACTGAGCTGAATAAAAGTTTAATTTACAAATAAAAAAGTTTGTTTAAAGAATGAATTAGATAATCGAAACTTGTAAATCTATCATATAAACAAAAAATTATATAAAAACATAATTTTTCATAGGTTTTTTTTTACAGTAATATAATTACATTAGAACGAAAACATTTTATACATCTATTGTGATCTTTGAGAATAATATTTATGATTCAGTCTTTTATATATTTATTATAGAATTTATAAAATCTCTATTTATAGAGCTATCATCAAGTTTTAAATATTCTTTGCACAAAAAAAAATATTTAATTTACTTATAAAATTGAATTTTGGTTCTTACTAAATATTTCGATCAAACCAGCAAACCAAGTATAATTAAAAACTCTTTAAACAGCCAATTTAAGTTGGAATTATACTATAATGAATGTTTTATTTATTTATACTTCTCTATATTTATCTTAATTTTCCGTAAGACTAGCCTTTGAACATCTTGTGGACTAAGTATGCCATCATCTTAGGTTAAAGTGTAGAAACTTCCAGGTTAGTTCAAATTAAATATTCATCAGTAAATTAGTATTGCTCAAATCTGACACATATTATACATCCATTAGGTGATGGGTATACATATGTGTTATTTTAATAGCATCATTAGAAGCATATGTCACGACTTTAGAAATCATCTTCAGATCATCATAGTGTTAATACTTTTATATTATTTGTAGAACAGTACACCAAAAAGAAACGTGCGAGAAATTTCGAAAAAAAAATATATATCTATATACTGTTATGATAAAAATAAAGTCAACAACTTACATTAAATATTTGTTAGTGTATTTTTTATATTAAAATACAAAAAAACTCTAAAATACGATTTATTTGTAGCAAAATAAATGCATTCTTGCACACGAATTAGCCATAAAAACCATCAAGCATAGTAAAAAAATAAAATTAAATAATATTCATTTATCCTTGAATCACCAGTCACATTATCTAATCCGTGTTTTTTACGATTTCTATCAATCCTGGTGATTCGAGATTGCTTATAATTGTATATTTTTAGACAAATCATCTTGGCAAATGAACTTGGTTTAATTTAAATGTAAAACAAGAATAATACCATATGTGATGACATGGGATGGGGTGGTCACAAAATATCATAAAAAATATGTTAAGGAGTTAAAAATACCGGACGAAGTAGAAGCATACATGCAAGCTCTCACACTCCGCAAGACACTTGAACTCATCACATTTACGAGAAGAAGAGCAGTTGATGAAGATAGATCAGAGGAAGGTGTCAAAAGATTCATCAAGGAGTTTTGCAATATTCCCAACACGCTGAAAACGTCTAAATAGATAAAATGGACAAAAAGAAAATTAAACCATAAATAAATAAGAAGTTTAGACAAATAATATATCATATAAACATAAACCGAAAATATCTTCAACATAGAAAATAGTGAATGCGCATATTCTGATATAGTGATATAAAAAGATTTAAGAATATCAGAAAAAATTTAATTAATAACAACAATTCGATTGCATATTTTTATATGAGTAAAAAATTTTTTAGTTGAAAAAGTGGAAAATAAGGTATATATATCGAAATTCAGCTAAATAATCAGATATATTTTTTTATGAAATTAGATTTATATCCCTTTAAATATATTTTTATTTATTACATATACCAAAATAATACCACTAGATATCACATACATTTATTTTAATGAATAATTATATTAAACGGAAGAACAATTCTAAACCTAAAGCGACACGCGCAAAAAAATATTTTTATGTCGGAAAATTCGATTTTCTTGATGCAAGACAAATGATTCAATTTATCTATTTTGAATGTTGATTCATATATAAAACCTTTATTTTACTTATAATCGGTATTTTAGTTTTCCTCTTAAAATTTGTGTTTAAAGGGGAGAATTAATGTAAGTCATATAAAAATGATATGAAAGTGTCAAAATGTTTTGGGAATTCAAATAATCAAAATATAAATGTAATTAAACTATAAGAACGTTTAAAAATCATAAAATAATACATTTATAGCATTAATTTTTTACGTAAATCATATATATCATAAACTTTTCTATAACTGTGCATATAAATATAAAGAAAAAAAACATTCCAACACTTTATCTAATATACTTTCATACATTGAGATAAAATTTAGAAATAAAAAAGATAATATGCTTCTAAATTTTTAACTAAAAAACTATATGCTTCATGAGGGGTATAAAGTTTTTGAGGTGCATTATTCAAAATTTAAATTTGAAATTTGAAATTTTTTTGATCTATGGATCAAATATTCGAGTTGAAAACTATTTCTATATCATAATAAGAAAGATTGTACAAATAAGAATGTAGTTTGAGTCATTTAATTTTATTTGACACTAGTTTCTTAAAATTATACTATTTCCTTTTAGTTCCCCCTTCTATAATATTTTTAATGTGTATAGAGATTAATTAAAATTGCGCTTTAGATAGTATTGAAAGTATTTTGTATTTTTCTGCGCTTTTATAAATTAAAATCAGTAATACGTTGTGCTTTATACGATTTGAGAATACTGCAAAATTATATCTATTTTGAATACTTGTTTTATATGACACGTGATAAAGCATTTTTCGAATTCTAGCATTCTAAGATGCTTATGAATTTACAAAAAAAAATTCGCAAGATTTTTTCATATATTTAGAGAATTTAAATCATTATTTTTTTATGCATTTGATTATATGCATATTCTCTTTCTAATTACAATTAAATTGTGCTAAAGTTCTAGCAATATAAAGTTTTTCAGCTATTAAATTACAAAAAACGTAGAAAAACACAAAATTTAACACATTATATGCGTTTTTTTATAATAGTGTTGCCTAATTATATTTAAAATTTGCTTTTCTAAATAAAAATCATCAACAGCTAAAGAAGAACATGTCCACAATACAAAAATTAGATCAGATTTATTAATGAAAATATTAAGTTATTATTAATTATAATTTTCTTTAATTTTAGTTATTTCAAGGATTTAATTGTAGAAAATAGCTTTATTTAGAATTTAACATATAATATTTTTGACTTTCTAAGCATAAAGTTTTATATATATAAAAATAATACGGCAAATTGCATAAATTTTATAATTACTTTTCTTCGGATTTTGGACACACAAAGCTTTTTTAGTATCGCCCAAACCAAATTTGAACTAGAATATATATAGAAACACTTTTTATCGAATGTAATCTATTTATTTTTGTAAACAAAGAAAAGTAATTATTTAGAACATGCATATATTTATGTGATAAATTTTATCTCGAAACAAGTGCTATAATAAATAAATATAATTGGCATCATTGATTAGTATATTACACAAGAAATTTAAATAAACAGGTTTGGAATAACATGAATCTGAATAAAAAAATTAAAGATTAATCATACTATTTTTAAATATAAAAAATATTGACTACTATTGTAGGAAATTAGCATAATATAATTATTGGGCTTGTCACAAAGAAATATGCACCGTAAAACTAAACTAAAATCTCTTAACTGGTCTATGAAAAAGTAAATGTATATATCATCTACGTCAAGTTTTTGATCGCAAAAACGTAATTTATATTTTTCTTAATGTCGGGCCATTTTCATAATAGAAATATAAAAGGTATATTTTTTTGATTTAAATGTTTTACATAATTGCAAGGCCATTATATGTAATCACAGTAACAATTAGAGGATTTTTATTTTAAACCTAAAGCCAGCCTGTTCTTTTAGTTATAAACGCAATATAAATATACTCAAGATAGAAAATTAATCACATATATTAGATCAAACTGTATATATAATATGTCTAATAAAATAAAAAAAGTCACTTTCTTTTGAATTTTATCGCAAATATCACATATCATCATATTTTTTACTTTAATTAATAAATAATGCTGTCTAACTACAAAAACCCATTAAATAATGTCATCACAATACTAATTAAGTATTTATGTATTTTTTTATGCTAAAAAATACACCGTTTCAAATTTAGTTCCTCAAAAAAGCCAATATGATTGAACCTAGTTTCTTTAAAATTTTTTTAGAAATATTGAATACTTCATTTTTTTCGTTTGCTGATGAAACACTAATTTCTAAAAAAAAATACGAAAGGTTTTCTCGAAAATAATAGTTTTTTAGATTCTCAAAAAAATCAAATAATAAAATTACTTATTTTTAACATGTAAAATTACCTTTACCTTAATTGTATCGACTAAATTAGCTAAAGGTATCACACCTAAAAAAATAAACAAAATTAAATTAATATAAATACCATTTTCACAAATATAAGATTTATATTTGTTCCAAGTGATTGTTCAAAGAAGATTTTTCGTAAATTTAATATTTTTTAGCTAAATTTAGTGCTACAAAATTTTATCTAATATAGCCATTCACAAATATTTAATAAAAGAAAATTAGTGATAATTTTGATTTTATTATGGTTGAATACTTTATTGTTCAGGCATAAAGTGCTCCAAAGTAAGAAAACTTCATGATTAAGATAATAAATCAATTATATATTACGCAAGTAAAAGATAAAAAGTGAATTTTTTAGAGTTGCTAAACATAAATTCAAATTTAAAATAAAAAATTGAGTAATCGAAACTTTAGATCTTTATTATGAAATATATAATCATAATTATTTATCTTTTTTTGTAATACAAATATAATCTTAGCAAATATAAGTATTTTTTTTTGTACTTCAATCTTACAAATGCTAGAAAATTAAGCCAGATTTTTACTTATTGAATGCATAAATTTTCATCTACTAAACAGCCAATCCTTTATATTAATGAGTAGTTGATAATAAAGTTTTATGTGTAAAATATAGCGAATGTAGGCTTTTTAAATAGCTTCTAATGATATCGTATTTTTATACTCGCGAATAAAAAATTGAAAATTTATATTTTAGTTTCTATCTCATAATATATTTTTTTGAACTATCTATACTGCTGTCTCATAATACTATAATCATACGAATCTGGATTTCAGGGTTAGATTCACCAAAGTATACAAGGACACCAATATTTTTACAATCCAATAATTCTATTCATAATTTAAATTATATTAAGGTTTGAATCGTAAAGAAATTGAACTATGCTGGATACTAAGATCATTTTAAATAATTTTAAAATTAGAAGAATGCTTCAAAAATAGATTTCACAGAAAATTTCTGTATGTACGATGCACAAATATGTTAGTATATGGGTAGAAACCAGCTTATTCTAATAAAAAACATATATTATTATCGCAGAGTTTAAAATTTATAAATTGAAGAATTTAATTTTGCGCCTGTTGTGAAATTATCCCTTTTTTGCAAAACAAAATGAAAGTGCTTGTAATTTATTCAAAAAAAATCTGAATGAGGTATAAGATTGTAATTTTATTACATTAGTTATATTAAAATCACAGTTGGGATGGCACGGGTATATAAGCATACATTAATAATACAATAGAATGTTTTTTTTTCGGATAAATATTCTTTTATATCTAAAACCTGTATTTTTCACCTTTAATATTTGTTTTTTACAAAATATATCAATCACAAAAATATGTTTTTGCGTTTTAAATATATCGATTGATATATATAAGTATTATCTATATTAAAAAAATAAAACAAGTTTCTATTCTAAGAAATGCTGTAATAAAGCATTATTACATTTTAATATATCTTTGAAGCGTAAATTTTATTTTATATGCATAAGTTTGACACAATAGTAACATTTAATATACTTTGTGTGCATTATAGCTTGATAAATAGCAAGAAATCTATCTCCTATTATATATTAGATATATAATTTATATAGAAAAAAAATTTAAACGGCGAAACCTAATCATCTTTAACACTAGTTTTTTTGCTGCTAGGCACTGTAGTTACAGGTTCTAGAATTTTTTAAATCAAAAAAATGCAAAAAACCCAGCATTTGATATCATTTTACTATACAACGTTTATTTCACTAATTTTTTTAGAAATGCTATTTTAAGATATAATAATTATTACATAATTAGTGGACATATTGAGTTTTTTTTGCATCTAAAGTAACCCATTTACGTCAAAGCTATACATTTATATATTTAATTGGTGATTTTTGTTTAAAGGTTGTTTTTTATATTAAAAATCCAATTTTAAAATTGTTTCTAACAGTTTATTTACATATATTGTCTGTTTATACGATGTCTAATAAGGGTCATATTTCGTATGATTGCCAAACCCAGAGTTTATAAATCGATTATTGTTTTTTTTTTAGAATTTAATAAATACCTGTAAAATAAATTTCAAAAATTTACTTTTTTATCTTATAAAATATTTAAAATGTGTTGTATTCTATTTTTTGGGAAAACCATAAAAATTATTGAAGCAACATAAAAAGATATATAACCATTTAACTTATACGTTATTAAATATAATTTTTTCTAATACGTAAGATAAAAAAAGACAGTATTTTACATTCACATGAATTCCATATATTAAAACTAAGCGAAAGGTTTTTCTTTACTTCTATCAATTTATGATTCATATTTGTTAACGCTAAATTATCTTTATGTGAATAAATCGTGCTTTTTGTGTTTATAAAATATTTAAAGTATTTTATATGTTTAAATGAACATTAGAATTTATTATAACTGATTTAAAGACATTGTCATAATCGAACTGAGTGTAACAGATTGCGTTATTCTGTTATTTTCAAAATAGTTTTAAAAAATAGTCAAATATTAACAGACCAAAATTAAGATAGTCATAACTTGAAAGGAAAATATTTCTGAAAATAAATGATTTGATGCAATATCATAGTAAAAGTAATTACTGAGGTGCAAAGAATAGAAAATTAAAAAACTCGAAAAATTTACAAATAAATTACATTAAATTTTTCTAAATATGTTTTATCTAAAAAGTAAATTTAGAACTAGTTTATTAGACATTCTATTAGATGTATATTGAATAACATAAGATTCTGCTTAAATAAACCATCCCAGTTAGAATTTTAATAGATCGGATATACAATGAGAATCTAAAAATAATTTATTATTGACGTTTTTATTTGAAAAAATTATATTTTTACACTTACTCTGTAATTTAGCATAAATACCATTATTTACAAATCACTTTGATAAATATATGAATGCTTAAAATATAAATTATAACATTATTTTTTTCATACAAAAGTGCCAAATAAATTTTTATGCAATGGTTAAGTCTGACATGTATCTAATTTTATGAATATATAATGTATATAACATTTTGGCAGTTGTATTATTGCACATGACAAAGTATTCGCGATATTCCAATCAAAATACATGTAATACGTTCCTATTTATATATAAATGCGACGCAAAAAAAGTACAAGTTATGTAATACACTGAACTATTGATTATACTATATAAAACCTAAAAAATACAAATACAACAAATTTAATGTGTATATGGCACAAATAGAATACTTATCTCCATATATGTTTCTAAGAGATGTACAATGTAAAATATTAATAGAAAATTATTCGTATTCAATGTGATTTTAGGCCGACAATACAGATTAAATATAATATTTTTAAACATCACAATACAAAATAATTATTTATTCACATAGAAACATCTTAGAAAAACAGAAAATAAACCCTTAAATGTGAAAGCTGTCTCTTAAAATGATAGAATGGCCTTGGCGTCACTAATAAACATGGCAGATTTTTTTTTTGAAATTCGCAGCGTTGCAGATAAAAAGTGTTAAATAATTTTAGTTAAAAATGATTTAATCAGTGTGAAATGTATTCATACTAAGCAAATTAAGCTTATTTAAATTTAATTGCAGTAAATTTAACATTTTTTCCGTAGAAAAATGTTTGACAAGATTTTATGAATATATGTGCTAATAAAAACCGTATCTTTTTAATAAAACGCTTCTTGCATTTTTAAGCGCATATATACACCTTTTTATGATCGTTTTATGAATATTGATTTATCCACCCTGATAATTTTTTTAATATAATTATATGAGGTTTTAAGAGTATAAGAAGGCTTCAGCATTTAGGCTGATCTATAAGTTTTGATTTTTTTGTACTTATAATTAAATTATTGCACGATGTTTACCTTGCTAACATTTCCAAAGTATTGAAGCGAAACTAGAGCATGTAAATATTTTCAATTTTTTTTAATGTTTTTAACTTGAGAAAATATAACATAATCTTATTTACAAGGTATATGAACTAGGATGTTTATTCCATATAAAATCTTTTTACGAAAGAAGTTCGACTATTTATGACTATAAAAAAAGGATCTGTAAAAGATAAATACAATAATATTTATATTAAGTATAGAATATTTGGTAAAAAATTTAAATAAAATTAATACGAATCCGAAGTATGGTATGCTTACTTTTAGATTAGGAATGCAATCCGCGAAATTCAAATATAGTAATCAACTGAAATGTAGTACTCGCATATTAACAAAAAAAAATCCAAATTTAAAGCCACAAATTACGTTTCTCGAAGACCTAATAAATTAGAATACTATTTATAATCACGAAATTTAGGAACTTTCGTGTTTATTTAAAAAAGAGAAAAACTTATGATTGTCTGATGATTATTAAAAAATAAGATTTACCAGAAGCTAAAATACATATTAAAATGAATTCAAAATATATCACAATAAAATCATATTTTTATTAATTAAAATCATAGAATTGCTTAGCATTATAAATAAAGCATTCAGATGGAAACCGAGCCTCAAATGATTTCGCGTTTTATTATTCGAGAAAAAGTTACGAATATTTTTATTGTTGAAAATAAGTTGATTTATTTAGGTCTAGAAATAATATTGCAACATGTGATAATGAGGCATTAAAAAGTTTGTCTTCTGATATTAAAAAAATAAAAAGAATTCTATTTAGACAAATTTCTCGACTTATATACTTTCTCGTGTAATATTTGGCGCTGTAAATTTCGAATTTCAACTATAATGATTGAATTGATATAAATATAAGAAAAAATTTTCAAATTTTGTTATTCTATTAATGAATTAAGCTTTAGGCTTAAGCAGAGCCTATAAAAAACTTGGTACTACAATATAATATTCATATATTGATTATCGAAGATTGCCCTTTATAGTAAAGAATAATTTTTTTATAAAAAAACAATAATATAAACTATAATGCAAAAAATTACAAAGTGTACAAGAACAGGTGTAATTCTTAAAATTAAATACCCAAATACTTTCAGATATTATTTTACTTTATATTTGTTCTGGTTAATAGGTAAGATTGAAACTATATAAAAATCCTGGATATTATAACTAACAAAAACAACAATAATATACTAAATTTATTGATAAATCATAATATACTATGCTTCTGTTGCCTTGATATATCATCCAAAAGTCTTTGTTTGGATTGCAAATGAATCAAGAGCTCTAAGCTAATTTAATATTTTATCTCTTTTGTGCTCTACAAACTTGATATAAATGTATTTATATTTGTTAATAATATAAATTTATGATGAAAATGATATAAAATTTCTGAATTTCATGTTTAAGCAAAAATAATGTTTTATTAGCCAAAATTATAAAAAATATATTTTAAAAATTATATCAATAAAGTGGATTATATGAATTTTTTATTTGCCCTTTAGTTATACAAAAGTGTCCAATGCAATTTTTAAATTTTATTTATACCGTACGATATCATCAACTCTATCAGACACATCATGTTTGTGTTCTTTTTAATCTATATGTCCAGTAAAGTATTTTTATTTAATTTTTTTCTCAATACTATTGTCTTTAGTTTGGAATTAGTTTCAGCTAGGATTTTTTGCATTTTGCTGTATATTTGTATTGATTATGCTTAGAATATTCAATATTTAACCTTAAAATCTTCTTGATTGTCCATGTTCCCATCATTGTTGTTATCTTATAAATTCATGCTAAAATCCCATTTTCATACAGTTTTTAAGGTCTAACTCGTATATATAATATTTAAAACAGAAACTTATATTTATTATGCGCAACCTGCACACGTAAATTTACTGCCGTCATGAGTATTGTTTCTCATATCAGAACAATATTTTTTTCTATACACACATTTTCATATTTTTCGATTTTATAGGTCTATTGTGAATTTTTTTAAAGAAATAGTTGTGATTAAACAATTAATTAAAATTGCCGATCCTATTGCAATTTATGAGTTTATATTTATATCTTAATGAAATAGCTTTCAATAAAAACATTCATATGGTTGATAAACGTTGAAATAGTTCTCATATCATTCACAACTTACACATGACCATGTTAAAGCTTTATCTCAAATTTATTTTCTTTTAAATTGATTATTATCTTGGGGTACATACATTGAAATACACATCATTAGAGTTATAGTTTCTATTTACATTCCTTCTTGGCCCCATTGATTGTATATGGTAACGATATCTAAAATCAAAAGCTTGTATTTGGTTTCTAATCTGATATTAAGAATTTATATGGCATTTTTAGTACGAAGTAAACACAATCCTATTTAATATATTGGGGCATAATATAGTATTTGCAAATTCCAAAACATGTTCTGTTAATTAAATCTTGGATTTTAATCTTTCCTTCACCTTTTGCCATGGATATTTTATGCATCAATTTCAAGATAACCGATACGTTTATTTTTTAGCCAGATATTATAAGCTAGATACCACTCGATAGTCATATAATGTCTTTAATATATATTTCAAGATTCATTTGTAATTTTTTTTATGATTAATATAATTAAATGTGTCTTCAAGCAATCTTATGCAAAAAAATTTATTTTATTGATTAAAAAGGTCGAAATCTTTTTCTTTATGTTTTTATATAATAGTTAAAATATAATAAAAACATTTTTTTAATATATTTTATTTTATATGTTAAATAATGTTTTAAAAAAACAAAAATGCATATTCGCTCAAATTTTTTCCACAATTAAATAACAAAGCCTGATAAACCTGTAAATAAAATATTTGCATAATATGATTCAAAGTATACATAACCATGATAAAAACCAAAATACAGTAAATTTCATTATCGAATAAGTTTTTGTTATGTTTAACAATAAAAACCTTACTATAATAAGATATAATGATAATGAAAAACTTGAAAACATATAATATATTTTTTTTTGATAAATTTTTATTCATTATATCTTTTTTCCGGCTAGAATACATAGAATATTTGAGAGTGTAGGCACTTGGGTTGTGTTAAAGAATTTTAATACGAATAGAGAACAACATGACGTTTTATGAAGTTCTATTGTTATATATGTATTTTTTATGTAAGATTATAGTTTACATGCAGCAAAATTTAATTGTTTTATATTAAGTTAGATTATAATTTATTAATATAAATATAATTAAAACAAAAATATTTGAACTAGATAAAATTATATTTATAAAACTTGACCAAACTTATATTTGGTTTTTCACTATCATGCATATGTTATGCACCGATATAGTACATGTTTTAAACAAAAAAAAAGAATTCTATAATTTTGCTACATTGTAATGTTTATATTATAATCTTTTTATTAATTTTCATTATAAAAAATTTAATTTATATTTGAAAATTTATTCTGCAAAACCTATCCTTATTTCCGTTACGATAGATTTTTTTGTGTCATAAATAAAATTTGTATTCAATTAATATCATTCGTTGTCGAAAATACATTTTATATGTAGCCATCATTATTTTTTACAATCCAAATTAAAAGCAAATCTTTATTTTAATCGTCTAGTATATGTAGATTACCTTGATTATTATATATTTACACAATATGAGATGATTATTTTATAAAAATAATTTTTTCTATTTATTATTAGTCTTATATACAGTTCGAGTTTTCAATTATTCATACATGAAAAAAAAAGATTCTTTCGCATTATTAATGATCTTTGATATCTATAAACAATTTATTTTACAATAATTTATTAAACATAAAAAAAATTGTGATAATCACAGACATATCGCAGTATATAAATCGTTGTTGATATTTTTCTTGCCAATTTTTCTGTTCTTTTACTATAAATTTCGATACAATTATTGATAATAAGTGAGCAGAATCGCTGCATTGAAACACTTACTTACAATAATAATTCTTTGTAACCAAAAAAGGTGGAAAAAGACCGTTGCCTAATATAAAGTTTTGCTTTAAACAGGATCACATCAAGATTTAAAATTATCTGTCAATCGCTGTGTTTTAGTTCGAATGTGGTATCGCAAGATATAACCACAAAAATTAATCTTTCTATGCTCATGATTTATGGATAAAATATTCGTTCAAAACATTATATTAACATGAAATGATATTACTTTATATAAAAACAAATCTTTGAGTATAGCCAAATTTGATATGCGGATAATAACTATATAGTAAAAAAATAAATTGAGAAATTTTGCATATCATGTGGTAATTTCGATCTTAAATATCGTGTTACATCAAACTAAGATTTTTCTTAATATTACAGGGCTACATATTTAGAAAACATATCCTCATCTTTGAATTTATATTAGATAAATTTTAAAGTAGATTGTGATACCAGATAATGCCTTGCTGTATATTTTATATACAAAAATTTTTTTTTTAATGGAAGTTATTTTAGTACACGATATAATAAAGTATAAATTGTTTATGTCAGCCAAGTCATGTAATCCATCTCAATATTCTCATTCAAGGTTCTGATTCCAAAACAAATTATTTATTTTCAAAAAATCCCAATTCTGAAAGTATCGTTTTATTTAGTGACCTTGTGAATTAATGGATGTAAAATCAATTTTTATCGTTTCTCTACAAATTTATTCTTGATCATAATTTTATTTATAGAAAATTTGTATTTATTTTATTTAATAGAGATAATAAAAAAACACATTTTTCATGTAGCTAAAAAACTACCATATTCTATATTTTTTTATGTATTCTATGAAAATTTTCTGATTTTAAAAGTTGGTATATTCGTGTTGCATAGTTGTAATATATCATCCTATCTTACGTTTAGATTTCAAAAACTATAAATGCAGAATACGATAAATTACACGTAATGAAAACTAAAAAACTTGAAAAATTACTTTAATTATTTTATTACATGCATTTCTTCTATCTTAATAATTAAATTTCTTTAGGTGACACGATAGAAAGATTTATATTGTTTTCGTCATATGTTTATTTTAAAATTGATAAGAAATGTATTCTTCACAACATTAAATGCAAGTATGATATTCCTCTAACACCAATATTTGAAAAAAGAATTTATAAACCATTAAAATATTTAGTTATGTTTATTGCTGTTTAAACCAGTTTTACTTGTTGTATCAAGCGTATTATAAATTTTTACACCCGATGAAGATGCAAATTTTTCTTAATTATTTGGTCTGATTGTCACAATTCTATTTTTAAGCTCTGAAAAGACTTAAAAATGTATACAAAAAAAACTAGGAATTTTACTATTACACAGAGGCTTTATAAAAATATTAATATTTTCGATACATAAAAATTTTTGTTAAAAAAAGTTGATTTTCTGGCAAGTCAGCAATTAAAAATGTCTATCAAACATTTTATGTTCTTAAATGAAAAATCTACATGCAAAAATAATGCAATAGCTCAACAAAAAATGCAAAGTAAGCCTTTTAGAGTAAAAATACATTTTTAAATAATTTTGGATAGTGCATTAGATAGATAAAATTATAACCATTGTAAAATATTTTTTTGGGTAAAAAGCATACTATATACTAAAATTATATATTAGGTTAAATTTATGGGTATAGACAGAATTTTTGTATGTTAAATATAGTTAACTAACTTATTTTATTAGCTTAATATATTTTTTTATCAATGTATCATTTAATCATAAGTTATTTAAAAAATTATTGCATCGAAAAAATACGAAATAAAAAGATCGATAAGTATATCAATCACAAAATATAATGTATCTAAAAAAGGGTTTTTTTATAAAACATTTTCTTCAGATTTTTGTATATTTAGGTTGTTTTTATGCCAATTATGAACAAAAAATAAGCAGAAATATGCTATAAAGGGTTGATAAATTTGTAAAAATTCATATTTATGATCTGGTAGGAAAAATTAACACCTTTTTTGCGATTTTTAATTTATTAGTGTTGTTTGTGAATTTTTTTTTGTTTGTAATTACTTGTGGTATAGATGATTCTAAGGATTATATAGCAGAAGCTGGGCATATACCATATAAATATCTATTTTTTTCAAGACAATAAAATTAGTAATTCTATGATCTATAAAATTTCTGTTTTTTTTAATAAATACATATAATGATTCTTAATATATATCTTTATATATTAAAAAGGTTCACATAGCTTGAAACTAATAAAAATAATTTTTTGAAAGCTTGTAAACGCAATAAAATTAAAAATAGATTCAAAATATTTTTATTAATTTTACATTGCATAAAACTTCGGTAATTTCGAATGTTCTATTTTTAAAAATAGATATTTTTTTCATGAATGCATGTAAAATAGATTATAAATATAAAAGGGTTTTTGAACAGTATTTTAAATGTGTGTATATATATCTGTTTTTTGAGATAATTTTATAAATTCATTTGCTATCAATTTTGAATTTATATAATACCTAATCAGAAAACATCGTTATAGGCAAAAATAAAAAATTTTTATGTATGATAATGTATAAAGTATATTTATAGATATTAATATTTAAGATCATCAAATTATCGTATCTTCTGGCATAAATCCATGAAATTGCGTTCTAAGTTATTTTAAATTATTTTTGCATGTGATCTAATATGGTTTTTATCAATTTATAAAGCATTAGTTTTCTTTTTTAATTCTGTAAATAATGTTTTTGGTTTTTTTTTGCATTTATGTGACATTAAAATCTTTAAATTGGCTTATAAAACCCCATATTGAAGCTTTTTTCATTATATAATAGACAAATATATTTTAAATACACAGAACATTTTATATTTTTATGTAGCTCTAAGGCTAACACATTAATGTTGTGTATCTAATTTTTTGCTTTATTTAAATTGTTATAATTCTATTGTTATTCGAGGAAAAAATTATAAAAATTTGCATAATTTATTGTTTTTATGTTCAAGATATTCATTCTTCAATGTCTGCTTATCTTAAGAAATGTTATTCCCATGTTTTGATTATATTACCAATCATAAAATGACTTAAACTAGTATATTTATGCATTTTTGTTTTATATAACACAAAAATTATATTTTAAAATGTTGTAATAGCTTTTTAATGTATTAAAAATACGTTACAAGTTTTAATCTTTTTTTTATTTCAGCTTATCTAGAAAATACAATTTTCTTTACTGCTCATTTGAATACAATCAACGCGCTTCCATCATTTTCATAAGTTTCTTATATATGTTTTCAATAAAACTAAATGTTTCTAAAAGTTATCCAATTTATAAATTATGATCATTCAAAGAATATAATATGTATTTCTATATTATATATTAATATTTACACTGAAAGATGTTATATTTTTTGGTACAATAGTTGTTATCATCAAATTTTCAATGCAATATAACTATGATTGACGCTTTTGTGGAATTTAATTACATGGAGTTTTAGTCTTGGCTCAGTGTTAAGAAAAATTAAAAACATTTTTGAGTCAGATTTCAACTTATTTTACATGTGTAGTTTTTTATACATATAATTAACATATTTGGTTCTTCATAAATGTGCCTTTTACAAAGTATATGTATGTAATTTTTTAAAAATAAGGTTTTTTCGGTGATTATATTCTTTTAGATATATGAAACCGAATTTTATCAGTTTCTTGTTTTTATTGCACTTATCTTTAGCCAATATTTCAATTGAAAACTCTAAAAAACGATTTCCAAATGCATGAAAGTGCTTTTTTAGAAGAAAAGGTAAATTGAACATGATTGTAATGTGTATTATAGCTTCATTTATATAAACTTGTGCACAGTAAAATAAAAACAAGTAAAAACCTGCTTTCTGGCGCATTTTGTTCTCTCATCCTATTAAAATATAAAAACCGTAGGGCTGTTTAAATTTTACTAACTATATGAAAACGCTCATGCTATTATTTATTTCCTTTTCAATACTATATACGTTCAACCTATAATCTATCCAGGTCTTTCAATGAATACGCTATGAATAATTTATAATGTGAAGAATGTATTTAAAAAAGTAAAACATACAAAGTTCACGAAAAAAATTTGTTAACTAACATAATTTTAATGTTAATTTCAAATTTATTACGGTGAATTCATTAGGTAACCCTGCAAATCAGTAACACTAAAAATATAAAAAAGCATGGCTTAAACTAAAAAACTAATTTTACAGCATTAAAATCAATAAATAGTCTAGAAATATCGAGATTATGTATAATTATTTGCTATTTTTTATGTTTTGTATGTTTCAGTAAATATTTTATTGAAATCAATTATATTTTAAAAAAACTTAAAAAGAACAATATTTCTTAGTAGAATATATCTACAAAATGACTTTTTAGAAAATATATTTATACAGTGACATATGATAAATAGAATATATCCTTTTATATTTAATAAATAGTTGCAAAAATATATATAAAAAACCCTTATTTTACAAGATCGAAAACACAAATTATTGCATCTGTGTGACGATAATGTTTATTTGATTCATCCTTATAAAAAACAGAAATACAATGGTTTTATCGATTTCTATAAGAGAAAAATAAATCCAAGAATATAATTATATAAAGAAATATCAGTAATTAAATCAACTTTTCATGTTATCTTTTATTTTTAGGTCAGCAGGAAAAAATCAGAAGCTTTTTTTTGTGAAAGATTGTAAGTTTTTCTTGTTTTAAATTTGATGGTATTTCATTCAGATCGATAGAGTTACTAATATGCACATTGAGCTTCATTACAAATTTTGCCAGAAAGTATCAGGATTTAATTTCTAAATCTTCCTTGACTGATCTGAACTAAATATAAGATATTTTATTACCGAATGTCATGTATAATTTAATATTTTTTTTTTATTTATAGTGGCTTGATATATTATTACATAGAAATTTAGAATAAAAAACATGCTTACAAGTGTATTTTATGTCATTAAAATAATCAATACAAAATCAATTTAAACTGAATATTATGATGGATCCAGTTTCTTAATTGTGTTTTTAAAAGTCTAGATAACATATATGAACCGAAATATATACATAATAAAACTATAATTACAAGAAAAAATTAAAAAATTATTAGATCACCGGTTAGTTTTATAATACATAACTTAGTATTTTTAATGACTTAAATTCAAATCCGAAGTTAAGATAGGAATAATTAATAACTTAACATTTACACAAATAGCAATGATAGAAGATTGAATAATATTACCATTATATATCAATAGCACGATATTACAAAATTAATATTTTTTTTAAAGATATAAATCATGATATTAAGAAATATATAAATAAATATGGTAAATAAGAAAAATAATCAAATATTAGATTGTGAAATTTATAAAAAATTTTATTAAATTCATTTTTTTGAATTTTTTATGAATAAATCAAAGGTTTTACTATATTTTATTACCATTAAAAGTCACCAATATATATTAATATGTGCAATATGATGCTTAGAAATTGATGATGACAGTATGCGGTAAAAGGGAAATATTTTCTCAAAAAAACGAATATATCATATAATAATTTTAAAAATAAATATAAAGTGATTTTTCTAAATTTTAGCGATGAAAATTTTGATTCCAATTAAAATCGAAATGTAACTTATTCCAATTTTAATATAAAAATATTCCTCGATTGTGTGTCAATTTAACATAAAGACATGTTTGTCATAAAAAATTTTCAAATTCGTATTCCACAATTAATATAAATAAATTTTGATATTACTTAAACGATTATATACAAAAACATATACAAACATGTATCTAATCAAAGCTTCAAAATTTATTTGCAATCTTTATCTAAAATAATCCAGATATTTGACTTTCTCAGAGTTTACAAATCTTGAGATATATTAAATTCGCCCACTTCAACAAAAACAGGCTATACAAGCAATTCATATTGATTAATTATATAGGAAACGTTTGAATGCGACCGTTTAAATATGCAAAAAAAAATCTAAAATTAGGTTTTTTTTGTTCAACTCTTTTTTTATATTTGAAATCATTATCAATGAACTAATTTTTTAAATTTTTATCTTACTGCTAAGGGATAAATAAAATAAGAATTTTTTAATACCTATATAATTCTGTGTGAATTATGTTTCAAAACATTTAAAATTAATGTAATATATTTTTACAATATTGTATGATATTTATTTATTATATTTATCTAAATAAGTATTAAAAATTCAAAGTCTAAGGAAACCTACCCATAACTTTCGTTTTTTATCCATTTAGTCATTTGCTGGCTTATAATATATTTTTAAAGTTTAATTGAATACTTAAGTGTAAAAAAATTATTTTATTTCTATATTTATGCCCATATGTGTTTAAATTTACTGACACATTTATAGTAATTCTATCATAAGTCTTTGATTGACATTATTATCAATATAAGAATTGTTTACTAAAGTTGTTATATAGGATCAGTATTAGATCAAAAGTCAATTTAACTATTAAAATCAAAAAGTCTAGCTACAGCATTAAAAAAAACCTTTCTTGTTTTTATAATAGAATAGAATTAAAAATTCTTGAAAATACATAAAAAATTCAATAAAACAACGCATCGAACTATTAAAAAAAATAAAATGTGTTAAGCTTCCTAAATATGTATATCATATAAAATATTATGTTGCAAAAATTCTTTACGAACTTTAATTATACTTTATTTGTTCGTATTAGTTTTTCGAATGACTGCAATATAGTATACGAACTAAAAATATGATGAATTTTCACTTTTCTATTTATATAAATGTCTCTAAAATTAAAAATAATATATCAAAAAACAAGTTGAATAGACCAGCAATATCCTAAAATATTACAATATATTTATCCTTTGAATAAGAAAGCAATCAGATTAGTATTAAGAAGCATTTAATTACAGTAAAAAATTATATATATTTGTAGTTTTTATTTGCGGTTTAAGTTCCTTCTTTTTATGAATTTCATCTACAGAGACGGTGAAAGCGTTTTAAAAACATTGCTCTGCTCCTTAATGCATCATATGGCACCGTCCCCTGATATTTTTTCATATATTCTTTTCTTCTGTAAAAAGATATGGATTCGAGTGTCTTGACAAGTGCAAAGTATATAGATATGATAGATTTATTAATGATTTATAACATATAGAAACAAGTATAATGTAATTACATAATTTATGGCATATCAAAATAAAACAGTCACTCGAATAAATTATAATGACCATTTCATCATATGAAATACCTCATAAAGTTGTTCTACTTGCCTTAATGTTATACTATAAGCGTAAAAAGATATATTTTGTCAACTTTCTTATCATAAAATAAAATCTTTTACTTATTATCCTTCTTCACTATAATGAATTTTGATTGCATATGAGGTTTCATAATATAATAAGGTATTATATAATTTGTATTTTATTTTTGTACTCTAATAATGTCGCTTGTTTAAAGAATAAATAAGTTATCATATTACGCCCTACTTATTATCAATATTTTCGCGTACAAAATGTTCTTTTAAAAGACATATACAGTTAAATTATACATTGGCTTATAATATAACGAAAATATTGATGGTATATTATAATTTTTATGTGATTTATTTTTATGTCTATATGTGTTTTTAAGATGTGTATCTAATATAATTTTGCTCCGTTTATATTTAATTCTTTATGCTTTTATTTTTTATAATTATTAAATCGATATTTATGTTTGGTTTGCCACAAAACTCAAAGAATTTGGATCCAATCCTTATTTTGCATTAAATAAAAACTAGCCATATATATTTGTGCAGGGTACTTCAAATAAGATGGAATAAAAATTGCAGAAGAGTATAGTGTATAGATAAAACAATAGCCAAATTTCATATAACTATCATTATAAGTGTGAAATTAAAACGTAATATCTAGTTTGCATACACTATCAAACGAGTCATGTATCACACTCGATGTAACCAAAGATAGAAACGGATAGGAATGATCAATAGATTCATGTGATGCACATATAAACTTTAAATAAATTCCAAAGGATGCCTTAAAGCACTGGCAAGATAAATTTGGAGGGGAAAATATAATTTATATTCGAAACAAGCATTATTCATTTAAATCATTAGCATCATATTTAAAAGACAATTATTGGTACATAGAATATAGACACATTAACATATGAGAATTGAAACAAGAAAAGCTCGAAATTAGCTATAAAAAAAAATTCAAACGTATTTAGTAATCTTGGTAAATCCATAAAAAGATTCAGATTTGAATATTTAACCAAGAACAAATGTCGTTATCTTACCAAGTAATATTATCATATTAGCTAAAATATCACAAATTATGCAATGGATTATATAAATTATATATAATTTATGTATTCAAATATAGTTTTATATACTTGTACATTATTGTTAGAGTATCACAAGTTCTTTCGAAAGATTATTTATGCCAGATGGCAAAATCCGGTACACATTAAAAACTAAAAACATTGCAATTAAAAGAAAAATCAGCATGAAGAAAATATATGACAAATGATTTCAGAAAACTTTTATAACACTGACTAGAAGATACAATATGAAAAAGGGCATACATGCTATAATATACAGAGGAGAATACTAGAAAGGCAAATTCTACATATAGACCAAACAGATAAAAAATTTTATATATTTAATGTTTCATTTCAACATCTGAGAATTCTACAAGATGACGGATAAAACTCAACTAGAATTAAAGCAGAACGAAATACAAAGTCGGTTTTTTGCCTGAATTAACTCGTAAAACAGTAAACTAGTCAAAACAATAATACAGACGATATTGCTCTGCAATTAATATGTTTACAAATAGCTGCATCACAAACAAAGTCTATCAAAATGCTAAACAATTTATAAAGCTTTAAGACACTTTTTAAACGATATATATGGATAATTATTGAAGAAATTTATTATACGCTCATCATTTATTACTATTTAGCTATATGCATTGACATAAAAATGATGTCGAATTATACCGGTTATATTCCACTATAACTTATCCTGTTTTATAATAATTATTAATAGGTCTAATTCATGTGCACATACTTATCAAAATAATAGTTAAAGTGATTGCTTTTATCCAGCAATTTATCGGAGACCCTTTATGGATTTTTATTCTTTTCTTATCCGCTATGCGGAAAATGTGTGAACTTTGCAGCTATATAGCCATTTACATTGAGTTGAAACGGAATACAACACATATAATTCCTAATATTATTAAAACACCGCGTAGAAAGAACATTTTTTTTTGGCGAATAACATTGCACTAATTGCAAATTTAATGTATCTGAGACATATCAAATGTTTTTACCCGGCTAGCAGGTACAGTAAAATAGGTATATAAATACAAACTGTAATATTTTAACGGCATAGTGAATTTTATATAAGAGCTCTGGTAAATATAATGTCAAAATATGAAGACAATTAGAAAGCATTACATATGTAACACAAGTTTAGGTGGCCAAGTGGAATGATATGTGTCGAAACAAATTGACGGAATTCTATATAACTATCTGCATATTTCTATAGATATAAAAAAGAAGGGCTTACCATAATTTTCATATCGCAATCATAGTGATTAAAACACCATTAATTTCTAAAGAAAAAACATTGAGACTATTTGCTAAACATATTTATTTTCTAATTTGCTACATAGCGCAATAATTATATCTTTCAAAATAACTTTAATAGTACGATAATAAATCCCAAAAGTTATCTTATAATCATTAAAACATGCTTGTAAAAATAAAACATTTTTAAAGCAATAAGATTATATAAAATCGCATTTTTTATATAATATGGTGAAGACATATAGAAGAAGAAAACAAAAAATGAATATTTAAAATCAGATAAAAACGTTCTTTTAAGAATCACATTAAAGAATTTGAATGTTTCAAGTCGAATTTTACGTCATAAGAAAATACTTGTATATAATTAGAGTTCAAAAATATAAATAGAATACACAAACAAACACATTTTAAAAAAATAAAAAACAGTCGATGCAATATGTTCTATGTATTCAAGCCAAACTAAATATTTACTCATTAAGTATATATTTTATTATCTGAATTCTAATTTAGCTAACTGTATCATGAAAATATGCTTATATTTCAGAATTTTCAGGATATTTTTATGCCAAAAAATGTGGTAAAATGATTCAAGAAAATGTTTAATTAAAAAAGGCATTTTATAAAACCAAGGGAAAAAATATTAAATTATATTACGTATCTTGAAAACAGAAATGATAATTGGATTCTTAGTGATATAAAAAAAGCATATAAGTATACCCAAAACATTATATGAATATTTAGATGTACATACCAGGTGTTGGTAACGTTTTTGGCCCATGAGCCACCTTTTTGTTTTACTGATAGTCGTTAGGCCACAATTAAAGTATTCATTATTCTCAAAAACATTTAAAAAACAACAAAAATTTTCTAAGTGCGTATAATTCAATGCGTTTGTAAAATTGCTTTTCTTTCACCAATAGTTTCATATTATAACTCGAATTCACGAATTTTAAACTTTATTGATCTTCGTATATATTTCTGCTTATTGTTTTATTAGTTTATTTATATTATAAGTAACGTGAGAATCGGTAGAAACACACCAATAAATATTAGTAAAACATTATAATATACGACGAAGTCTTGTGTCGCAATTTAGGATATACGATAAATTTTTATATATATATAATGAATCTGTCTTATTGTTAAAGATCGATTTAGTAATATCGGATTCTGCTAATTTATAAGCCTCAATTGAATCTAACTAGGTACCTGATTATTTTCACAATATAAAGTGATTCAAACACTAGTGGTATGCTTATTGCATATTATTAAAGATGCTTAAAACTGTCATACAATTCACTGATATGGGATCATAATACTTCTGAAATTGAGTTTATCCCAACTATTTTTGTAATATTCCTAATTAAAAAAGTCTATGGCGAGCTTGAGGTCATTTTTTATCAATCTTTATCACAGAAATTAAGATATTTAGAAAATCATGATTTATTTTAAAAAAAATTATATTTTTCTAAATATAAAACACATTTTTATGATTTATTGTAGCGACAAAATGTGCTCATTCTTTTTATGTTTAATATACATAAAAAGCAAGGTTAAGACAAAATGATAGTTCTTTTAATTGACAGGACTGATTCATTTTACTAAAAAAAGATAAAATATATATTTTTAGCTTTAAAGAATTTTGTTAAAATTCATGCTTTTATATTCCTAAAGAACTTGTTAATGCTGAGAAAGATAAATACCGCTGTTTTCTTTATCTCAAAATAGCAAATATAGAACAGGCGTTATTCGTTGCGCTTGCTCTGATATAATTTACGATATGACAGCGTCTTCAATACTTTTCTGCATTATGCTGTCGTAGCACAAAAAAAAGTTGGTATAAAATGCAATGGAATATAGACATATTATTTTAATTTTGATTCTTTTTTTTTACAAATGAAAAAAATCCTCCTTGTTTGCCTTACATTACGAGTGCTCTAACAGTATATATACTTGCTAAATATTATCATCTAGCAACCTCTGATAAGCATAGTAAACTTTCTAGTCTTCCAATAAATCAATTGCTCGTTTTCTACACGCTAATGTTCCGAAGGCATAAAAATATAAAAAATAAGAAAAGTCTGTAATAATCTTTCGAATAAAATAAGAACCCATGTATAATATGTTTTATATGTCAGCTCATAAACAGATTTGGGAAAAGGTTTGATACATGTTTAAAAAAAATCAAAATATGCTTTTATGTATCGAAAATTCATATTGTCTTTTTGTGATGGAGCTTTTTTAAATGATGTTGAATAAACTTTCGTAACTCAATCATGATAAATGAAATTTACTGTTTTATGCATTTATTCCACAATTAGCTCGATATTGTTACAGTGTTTACCCAGTCTTTATTTTATTCAACCTAGTCAGATAATCGGCTCTGTAGAATTTTTATCATATTTAAAAAGTTAAATATTTGGCTTGGTTGGTTTTTGTTTGTCTTCTCTAAATTTCTTACAGCTTCTGTTTACGCGCTTCTTCTACTAAAGCAAAGTATTTAGATTTTCTGTCGGAAGCATAATGTATATTTGAATTTTGGTCTTTTATATTGAGTATTACTCCCGAAATCATGCGAAAAAGTGTAATAAATGCTGCAATGAAAAATAATCAAGTTTCCAATCAACTTTATGATATAATTTTTTTTTATGTATATAATATGTGGGCAAACAATTCTTTTTTAAATTTTATATGAAAATAACATAGATGAATATATATAAATTGAAAAAGCTCTATGAAAAAAAATTGCATCTATCGTCATTTGTAGCTTAAAGATTACAGGTTGCCTAAACTGGGTTTATTCTATTTTCCAATTATAAATTGGTACATATCTAATATTACCAGAACTTAATAAATGAATATGATAAAAAAATTAAAATTCAACAATAATCATATGATTATTATTGTTATGCTTACATTAAACAGTTGATCTAACATTTCAGTCGAATGTTATATTCTAAAATAATAAATTTAATATTTTAAATAAAAAAATTCATACCCCATTCATCCAAATTTTTATTCGATTTGACAAATTTTGCGGTCTTGAAATGATAAATCTGATGCAAATACCCCTTTACTTTAGATAATTTTAGATATTTATTCCTTCTACCCATTTTAAATATGTTTTATTAATGTGAATTAAGATTGATGTTGATGTTATTTACATTATATAAAAAACAGATAAAATAAAATGTAAAATATGCTTTTGTGTGGCAAATTTTTTTTTTACGTAATGGGGACAAAAATTGTTGCAAAAAAGATCAAATTATTTTATCTTTTGAATAATTTTCCATCTTACAGTAAGAATCTTAATTGTCCATGATTTTCCTCAAAATAAAAGCATTCAAATTTTGTTTACATTTAGTTATAAAACTCTAATATAATATAAATTTCATATATAATAAAAAACTACCCAATAATAATTATTAAAGCATATCTAATTCATAAAACTTCAATCAATGCTGGATTTCAACTTCGAATTTAAAAAGACAAACTGAATATTTTCTGTACAATGAAAAAAGTAAAACGCATGCAAAATAACATTTTTCAATAATATGGGGCATATGAATGTATAGAATAGCAAGTTTAAAGATACTCAAACCTAATTTTTATCTATAAATCTAGCTAATATTAAATATAAACTGTATATTACACACATATTAAATGAAAAAGGTTTTTAAAGTCTTTAGAACTCACAATAAATTTTTTTAAAGAAAATTTAATACTAAATAAAGAAATTGTGGTTAATATTTTTTTTTTGACGTTAAAATTAAAGGCAAATATGTTATATTTTCTCTCCTAAATCATTTTAATTATCTTTTACAATCTAAACATTTTATTTAATATTACCTAATATTACTTAATATCACTTTCAATTATATATAAGATTTTGAAGTGTTTGACGATCATATAATAAAATTTAGCCAAAAAAAGGTTGTAAAACATGCGAAGTATTCCTATCTATTTATAAGCATTTTTGTAGCAACAATGCCGGGTTTAAAACTATAATTTGAAGAATCACAATTTTTTATATTTTGAAAAGCTTTAATTTGCAAGGTTTGATATCCTTATTTAAAGAACCCTTGCAATTTTATAAAAAAATATTTATTTGCCGCAATAGAAAGGAATACAGTATAATTAAAGTCTATTTTACAGATTGAAATTTAATTATATATTTTTTTTAACGAATATTTACACTTATTGAGTAATAATCTAATTTTTTTTATAATTATCCATCACTATATCATCCAGAAAACAAAAAAAAACCTTTAGAAATTCCTTCTATCGTGTCTCTAGGAGACCAATTATTTATCACGTGAAATATGTATAGGCTTTTTTTGCATCATTGATTTAGTTTTTCTTATGAAAAAATATTTTATATGCTTTATAATTATTGAAAATTCCTTTTCTTATTCTGTTCGCAAAATATTTATAACAAGAATAGTAGCAAATATACAAATAAATTAGTATAAAGATCTTAAACGTATGGTTTACATGAAATTGGCGCATTTAACATGGATCTCTACATCTTAGTATATTCCAAGCTCAAATATATATGGTCTGAAGAGATCAATATGAAATCTATGTAGATTATACGAATATAATATAATAGCTTATTATCTTATATTTATAGAATGGCTACGGCTCAAAATTATAATAAGTATGTAAAAACGCTATCACTAATATAAAATGTGTGTCTAATTTCTTCTGTACATGCGTATAGTAGATAGATAACGGTGCGATCAATAATTTAATGCTTATTCAATATTCATCAAATATTTGAACATCGATAAGCTCATCGTGCATATAGTTTTTAGTAACATATTTTAAGCACAAAGGCAATACAGTTTCAATAATAAAGTAAACTGTTGGTTTTTTGTGTACTTTGGGTATTTTTATATATTAATGAAAAAAAATAAGGATAATAGATTATTTTTTTTATTTCCTAAATATGTTCATATGCAAAGATCAGTTAAAGTTTTGCCTTTCATAAGTAATTGTGTGTATTGCCTAAATATGATTATATGCAAAAATAAGTTGCAGTTTTGCTTTTCATAGCTATTTGCGCTTGTATTCTTCTAAAAAAAGTGCGATAAAACGCATCTCTATACTTTTCCGTTATCAAATTTATTTGTACAAGACTTTATCTAGCCATAATAAAACGCCATTTGTTTTAAAATTATTATAATTGTGAAAATCTTAAATCAAACTATATTTTCAAAAGTTTGTTTTCATATTTCGATCATTTTAAAAAATCTAAATATTTACCCCACACAAAAAAAGTTACAGTTTGTATATATTTTGATATGTATATAACCACTTGATCAGGCGATAGATACAAAGCATATATAATACAAAATTAAATTATAGTTTAAATTAATATTTTGAAAAATCATTTGTTTGATACAGAAGCATAAAATCAACATGTACAATTCAAAAAGCCATTTATAAATATGATCCGAATTGAGCTTCACCAATGTGGCTAGTATGTAAGTTATTGATATTAAGACAATATATCACAGAACAATTTATTTGCAAGCTTATTATATTCAATAATGGCTTCTAGGAACCAGGATTCAATTTTAATGCTCTTAATTATCATTTATCATTTCTATAATTCTTATTTACAATTTTTTAGACATTTGTTTTATTACAATATATATAATATACACTTATGAAGTGTATTTGTTAAATTTAGTGTTTAAACATATTTAATAACAAAAATCAACATTTAACTGCTTCATCTCGTAATAGACGCCTCAAATTTTCATAAACAAGTGAGTTATTTAATGCATTAATGATTTATGATGTTTAATCAGATCAATCTACTAATTTTTATAAGTTAAACCATCATAAATCATGTTAATATTCCCAATTCAGTCATTTTTAGGATGTTGAATTTTGATAGCTTTTTTCTTTTATTTTGGCCTTAATATAACGATCAGATTATATTAATCAACATTTAATTTATGCGTGAAGGCACTGCTCAAGGTATAATATTTGAAAATAAATAATATTATTTTTATCTAAGATATATTATAGTTTAGTGATTTTAATCTGTTTTTGATTTTTTAAAATTTAGTTTTTATTTTTTACGATTCACGTGATTTTTGGTTTATCTATATTTTGAAAATATATTTTTGGATATTTTTAATGGCAAATTTTCAACTATATTTTGTGGATTAGATTCCTTAGTATTAAATTGAATAGATATAAAAAAAAACTGTATTTCTGTTTCATTTATCTATAATTTATTGTCACTTGGCAATTTAAAACCTGCTCTATTTTAATATTGTAAAAACTAGCATATTAATTTTCTAGAATAAAGTAAATGGTACATTATTTGATTATAAACGATGAAACCTAGGCCTATGCTTACATAGAACTGATGATTCTAAAATACACACTTTCTATGGTAATTGCAGATATGATTTCATATAAAATCTAAAATAACAATTTTTGCTGGGCGCTTGGTCAGCTATTTTATTGTTATTATATAATAATTTAATGAAAATTGGAAATTTTTCGCTATTAATATATATCAATGTAGTTTATTTATATGTAGCTGGTTTCATTTGTTGGTAAATGCATAAAAAAAGCTAAAATGAAATTAAACGTAAAAGAATTTAAGTATTTAGTTTCAGGCAAAACTAATTTAAAATTGATTGTCGATAATAAAACATTCCTACATCTTATCTAATGCTTATTAGGCACGAAAAATGCCACCTATTTTTAAATATTTTACCTTGAATAACCTTTAGGCCTACATATAAATCTTCGGGTGGGAAGCTGTAAAATATATTATAACACAGAAAGAATTTAAATAACGTTTATATTGATATCTTAAACAGTGAAATGTAAAGACACTTGTTCGTAAACTTCATATGTTTTTAAGTAGCGCCTTTGTTTATGCATGTAAATGATGTACAAGGATAGTCGGGGATATTTATAAACAAAGCGAATTTAAAATGCAAATACACGAAAAAAGAATGAGAATTGGCAAAATAATTATATTCTAAAAAAAATATCATAAGATAATTAGATTAAAAAAAATATTAGGATGATTATAATTTGACAAACTAACAAATAAAAAGTAGACCCTAATTTTTAAAATGGCTATTTATAAAGAATTCTATAAATTTACAGGCTTTTATTCCAACAATTCTCTTTGAATTAGTTCAAACTTATTTTCTATAACCCAAATTATTAAAAAATGGTCATTTTTATGAAAACCAATAAATGATTATTGATAAAAGATTTAACATAAAATTAAAAATTATACTATTATTTAAAACCACTAGAAGTGGAGTTTTAATGCTTTCACCAGTAAAAAAAATTTATTTTAATATGTGATGATATATTCTTTATTGCAAATATTTAATTATTTTATATGCTTATGTTAGGTTATATATACCATAAAAAACAAGTTATAAAAATTTAAAATAGAACTGTATCGTCTGGAAAATATTATAATTTTTTACAATACTTCATTTAAATTTTATGGTATTGTAATTAATAATTTGTTTTTATTTAAATTAAAATTAATTGTTTGCTCTATATACTATCGATTGAAGATAAGCTAAATTGTAAATTTTCCATGCAAACAATATTAGATTCCTTTAAACCTAGAATTTATTAGCATAAAATGATTAGAGTTAATACGCGCATCTTTGGTTACAGATTTGGTTTCATATTATAAAAAAATCTTTGAGATATGATGAGAATTAAAATTATATTTTATCACATTAAATTTTCACATATTTTATGATGTATTTGTTTTTTCTATTATTTTATTCATATAATGACGGGAATTTTTTCTTTTCATAAATATAAGCTTGATCAAATGCAAATTAAAAAAAAAGAAATTTTAGATATTATTCCATTTATATTTTTCCAATATTTTTTTTCATAAAATAATACTCTAATCTATTTTTAATGCTTTAAATTAATCTAAAACAATTCAAACTAGATTATATTTTTCCAATATTTTTTTTCAAAAAATAATGTATTGGTTTGATAGTAATATTAAAATTTGCGTCTATTTAGTATTTACAACTGCAAGTTTATTTTTGATGTTTCTTAAAGCTGTATTATTTTTTTGTGTTTTATTTTAATAATGCAAAATAAGTTGCTTTTCTTTCTTTATAAATAATATACTGTGTAATTGCATTCGAAATCTAAACTTTTATGCTATTATGGCATAAAAAATCCATTTCATCTTATAAAATCATTAAACACAAGATGATATATAAATTGAGATTCTCATCACTTTAATCATTCGTGGTGAAGAAAAATCAATCTTTTAATCGGTTTTCTAATATATAATATTGGTAATAAATTAGATAAATAAATTATGCTGATATCATTTTGTAAAGATTTCGCGAATAAATTTCAAATCATCTGAAGAGGTTCAAGCGGCTTGCAATTGTATAAGCTGACATCTGGTTTAAATAGATATTTTTTCGATCTCTGATCTTTAACATTATTGACAAAAATGTAATTACTAATAAGTGCGAATATTGTTTAAATCACACAACATAGACATTTTATTTTGGAAAATTGAATATAGAACTAAAAGCAAGATATTTTTGATTCTTTACCGATTTTTACATCTAATCTGAGCCCGTTTATTTATAAATTGCAAATATATTTTATTAAATATTTAATTTTACATTTCTAGCGTAAAGATCAGAATGTTTGGAGAAAACATTTAAGGAAATTCATGATATATGCTCAATGAATTTTAAGCTTACTTTATTTTGAAAGTAAAAGAGACGAAATCCAGACTATGAAAAACAATGAACGTTTAAGTTACTCTACTCAAGATTAAAATAAAATATGTTGTGCTGATTATTACTTTTTAAAAATTAGCATCATTTCAAACTAAAAACCCCAATTAATTAATTGTATACAAAAATGGCAAATTTACATGCTCGAATTGGATTAAAAAATCCAGAAATAATGATAGATTGAATTTTATTCCAAGATACATTTTAAAAAATTCTATTTAATTTATTTATTTATGTGATAAACTGTGAAGTTAAACAAAATCACAAGATAAAATATAGGCTTCAGAGAATTCCATTTAAATACATGAAATCTTTGTAGGGTGGGATAATTTATAGACAAGTATATAATTTCAAAGAAATATAGACATTTAAATTAACACATTCTAGATGTTAAAAGATATTTTTTCATTTTAAAATGACGCCTTGATAGAATAAAGTTTTTTACGGATTGAATCACTATCTGTTATTTTTGCATTACTAGATGAAATTTTGCATTAAAGTATTTGTCTTTTTTCAGTTTTGAATAGATTGTGAAATTCATTATATTTGAATTTAATCCATCCAATAAAAGTTAACCCTTGTTCTATATTTCAGCCTATTACATTGTCAAAGGATGTAAAAATCCACCATACGTCACAGTATGAATGAATTTTGTTGTTAATTAGTGTCTTTGCCTAGATTATATTTTAAAGACAATTTCAAAGTTTAATGGCAATATATAATTATAATTTTTTTAATTGTATTTAGAAAGCAAAGCCATATAGATAAATATGAAATGGTTATAGATATTTATACTAACTTTGCGTTAGTTGGTAGTTAAAAACATGACAGACGATATATAGTTCAATCTAGCCAGGTGTGTTGACTTTAAACATCCAAATAATGGTTTTCTGTTCACCGATAAAAGTTACCATCGAACCTTCGTGAATTCCAGTTGAAATCCTTGTTTTATAAATCAGTTGGTATATAGGCTAGTAGTTAGTCAATTTAACGATTAAACAAAAGACACTTTTTTTACCTATTATTGTTTGATATTCATTTCCATTATATAGAAAAATCGTTTTATATTTGTGAATAGAATGTGATTATGTAGATCTAAAGTCTAAATTCACTTTTATAAATTATTTTGAATTTTTTTGAAAATAAAACAAATTTTTCTACAAAGCACAGAGTTGACATACATATCAAAGTAAAAATAAATATCCAGTATGGAATCAACTTTAAATCAGTGATAAATAGCTATATATACAGCATATAATTCAACTTTTATGTGTATAAAAGAGAATAGAATATATTCACACCCGTGAATGACCGTGAATCGTATGATGTATCTATCGATTAATAAAGCTAAATATAATTTAGAAGGTAAATAATTCAGATTTAAAATTTACTTTAGGTAAATATTTGTTCATCATATGTGTAGTATTATATTTCGTCCAGATTTGTGCCATTTATGCAAATTTGTAAATGATGTATGCAATTATAAAATTTAGGATTTGATTTTTATTTTCGCCTTTTACTTATAATAATCGATATTGTAATAAATTGATTCTTTATTTATGTTACTAGTATAGTTTGTGGTGTCTAATGCAACCGAAAAGGGTAAAAATGACCTCTATACCAAAAGAAAGAGTAAGCCTAAATAAAGCAGAACACCTCTCTAAAAATTTAAATAGTATTAAAAATAATATTAAAAAAGATAATATTAAAAATATAATCAATATTAATTATATTAAAGAAATTAAAAATATAAAAAATATTAATTATATTAATAATAAAAAACATGTAATTACAGATTTAAATAATATTAATTCAAAAAATATTCTCTGTAAAAAAAAATGTACAAAACACCATCAATAATGTAGAATGTGTTAAAATTATGAACAGTAATAACCATACTGAAAAAATAAATACTATCTATAAAAAAAATAGTAGATTTAATAACTCTCAAAACATCGACATAGATGTAATAAAAGAGACCAATAATATTGATAAAGCCAAGACTGTCAATTTAAAAGAGAATAAAGGAGAAGCCAATCACTTCATCTGCAATTCAAATACAATTAATAAACCAGGAAATATATACCCGGTATTATTAAAAGAAATCAAAAATAAAGATTTCAAAATAAAAAGGATAAATAAACCAGTGTCAAATTATATTCGAATCAGCATCAAAAAAGATGCTGAATATAATAAAAACACGGTTGAAAAAAACCTATTAAAAAAATGTGATATCAGGCTCAAAAAACAGAGCCTGAATAGAAACATAAATCTAGAAGGGCATAAATTTGAACCACTGGAAAAAATAAAAATTATGACGTTAAACATTAATGGTATAAAGTCTAAAAACGAAGAACTTAACCTATTACTAGGTGAAGAAAAACCAGACATTATATGTCTGCAAGAGACAAAACGAGGTATACAGGATAAAAAACTGTACATACCTCGTTATATCATACATGAAGTCCATATTAATAACAATGGACATGGACTACTCCTCGGATGTAGAGAAGGCATCTCAATACGGCCATCTATCATTTTCCAATCACAGGGAATGATAGCAGCCTTAATAAGAGGGCCATCAATAGAAGTGGTGATAGTATGCGTATATAGATCCCACAATACAGAACTTCGAAAGTCGACAGACCTAGAAGTCAAAACAATCTTATCCAAATATAAGAACAAAAAAATAGTATTAGCTGGTGATTGGAATGCAACACCAGAACATATAATACATAAATTAAGGAAAAAAGGGCACAAAATCGAAGCTCCTTATAGTCCAAAAAATGGCACAAGAATTTCCAAATCGAGGAAAATCACGAGAAAACCGATTGACTTTGCAGTGACAAACACTGCAAATATTATCAAAAGTCAAACGGTGCTAAGGAAATGGAGACTCTCCGACCACTTTCCAATCATCATAACGATCGACGAAATTGTCGAGAGAAACATCCCTATAATGGTAACAGCTACCGATAGGAAAAAAATCTTAGATGAAATAACAAGATTAAACATTATTGAGTTCCCATTCACACTGAGTGGAAACACAATAGGAGAAAGTATTGATACTTTTCACAAAGAGCTTAAACAAAAACTCATTGATGAAAAAGTTATTGAAACAAAAACTTTCATAGGAAAAGAATTGCTGCTACCAAGGGTAGTTAAAGATGCAATATACAGAAAAAGACGCATAGATAGACGTGTCTCAAAATCTATGGCTACTCTAGATGAACTAGAAGCTGCAAATAAAAAATTAAGACAAGTTATAAACATGTCAAAAAGAAAAGCATACCTTAGATATATCAAAAAAGGTATGCTATATCTAAAAAATAAAGACCCAAAGAAGGCCTGGGAGTGGGTGAAAACTCACTCGAAACTTCAAAACAGGGGCAAAATAGACGGAGCTGTATATGATCCAGTCTCGAAGGTTGTAGAAAATGACCATGAAAAATCCGTAGAAATATGGGGAAATCACTTTGGAAACCTGTGTAAAACCATAGGTGATTCAAATCAAGTGAAAGATACAAGTAAACTTGGAAAGTTTACAAACATCACCGATAGAAATATCGAATGGGTTGAAATCCGGCAAGTGTTATTGCACATGAGAAATAACAAGTCTGCTGGACCCGATGGAATACCTGGAGAGGTATATAAGCTGGTATCCAACGAGGAGATGCCAACCAGCAACTTAGCAAAAGCAATAGTAATATTGCTAAATGGGATTTTTAACTCCGAAGAATTCCCAAAAATATGGAATGACTGTATAGTCATTCCTATACACAAGAAAGGGGACAAATTTGAACCCAACAATTATAGAGGCATTGCATTGATAAATACTTTCCTTAAAATAATAACAAAAGCTCTAGCTGCTAGGCTACAAATAGTCTGTCAAGACTATAGCCTAGTCAGACAAGAACAAACTGGTTTTATTACACATGAAGAATGTGTAAGCCAGGCAGCATGTCTAATAGAAACATGCACAAGACGAAGGATTAGGGGTGATAAAACCTATTTGTGCTTTCTAGATCTCAAGAAAGCATATGATATGGTTCCACACCAACGACTTTTTAACCGACTTAAGAAAGCCGGACTCGGTCCAAAGTTTGTAGCATTCATAGAAAGGATGTATCAAAACACGGAAATTAAGGTTAAGATTGGAAATAAAACCAGTTCTGGCCACAAGTACGAGAGAGGTGTGAGGCAAGGGTGCCCCACATCTCCTCTAATCTTCAATATATACTACAACAGTATATTAGAGGAACAAGAAAAAATACCTGTAGAAGGTATACAAGGTGGTCTAAGCGGGCTTATGTTCGCCGATGACACAGTAATAGTTGCCTCGACAAGAGACGAACTAACAAAAAAATTGCAACAGATAAAACTCTGGTGCAGTGAAAACCACATGGAATTAAATCCAAGTAAATGTGGAACAATGGAAATAAACTCCGATGAAAATTGGCCAATGATGGAACCAATTAAATATGCGAATGAAATCATTCCTACAGTAGACAAATATGTCTATCTAGGAATTGAAATCAACAATAAACTCGACTTGCAAGAGATGGCAAGCTTCCGAGTTAATAAAGGAAAAGGGACTCTGGAAACTATCCGGAGCACTCTATCCAACATCAGAGTACCGTTAGCGTATAAAAGCATGCTTATTAAAAATGTGCTTATACCAAGACTAACATTTGGTACAGAAATATTTGGGATGAGTCTAGAAAGAACTCGACCAATGAAACGAGTACTTGACAATGCCTTCAAGTGTATCGTAAAAAAATCAAACTTTAGCAGACTGCGAGTCTATGAAGAAATGGATATCTTACCACTGTATGTGAAAAGTGCAGTGGCAAGAGCAAGAGGTTTCCTGAAATGGAAAACATCAAGAGGAAAAATGGCAGAACTGATTGACTCAGCCAATAACTTCAAGTCTAGAAAATCAACCTGGACAAAAGAAACAAAACGATGGCTAAGATCCAGGCATATTGACACAAATATGACCAGTGACTTAATTCTAGACCAAGTTAAGATAGAAAGGATGAGGGAGATATCCCGACAAGACACATCCATAGCCGGTAGAAATGCCGACTTGTACAACATTACAAGCGGTAAAAAGCTACGAACAAGCGAAATAATATTTGCACTAGATCCAATAGCTGTAAATGCACTGTTTAAGCTAAGGACAGGAACGTTCAAGTTTACGAACGAATTAGTAATTACACAAGCACTGCCACCAGAACTATATAATAGATGTGTCTGCTGCAACAAGCTAGTGAAAGAAGACATTTGGCATTTTTTGTGTCAGTGCCAATGTTTTGAAGATGCAAGGAAAAAGCATCAAATAATGAAATACCCTTTTGAGCAAGGCTGTTCAGAAGGGTTTAAAAGAAATGTAATTGAAATACTCCTTGAGGGGGAGTCGGTAGCTTCCCACATGAAGCTTCCTGAGGAGGTACTTGATACAATCAAGTATCTCTCTCTAACAATACCCCGCCGAAATGCACTTGTTGCAGAACGTCGGGGGCCCACTCTCACCTAGTATCTGCTAGGTGAACCCTCAGTAATCGAAGCCGCAAGGTATGATGGGAGTGTAACACCCGAGTACTTTAATGAGAAAGATCGTGCAGGTGGTGGTTTTTTCCGCTTTCCACCGATCTCTAGGGAGCCTAGAGCCTGTTAGGTATGATTGCAATTAAAAGTACTGTTGTTTTTTTTTTTTTTTTTTTTTTTTGACCTCTATACCATATTTTAAATGCATGACACATTAATTCTTAGTGTTTATTTAATTAAAATTTCACTTATGGTCTTTTATTGAAAAACAACGGTAATATGATACAAGCTCTATACATAGCAAAAAATATATTTTTTTGGAAGAAATAACAATTAAATAAAGTACTATCACGCGTTTGCGTCAACGAAGATCAATCTAATTATTATTTTTTCCGATAATATAAACGAATAACCTAATTAATATTACAAGTTTCTGATCAAAGTAATTTTGCATATTAAAAGTTAAAAAATAAAGGTTTCATCCAAAATTAGATTATAACGTAATATGGCCATAAATTTTTTTATATTTATAATATTTTACAAAATTTTATCTAAAAAAATTATGTTTTTATATCAAGAACATATGTTTCTAAAATAATTACGGTGCAAGGGATCCTTTATTATTATTTCTTTGCCAGATTTTAATATGAAGATAAAATGATATATTTAACACAATTAAATTCTATTACGACTAAATAATGAGATTCATACATGTTTAATTTGTATGAAAATTATGAAGCTTTGTCATGTCATTAACTTATTTAGTAAAAAAAATTCATATGAATGGAGTAAATGAAACCATAATACTATTTATATATTGAAATTATAAAAATATATTGATTCCTGAATAGACTATATTAATATTACACAAACTTAACATCCCTTGTGCGCAATATTGCGGCACAAATAGCTTGTTTGAATTTTAAGCATTGAATATGGGATTTTAATGCTTTAGATTACTGTACTAGCACATACATATATAAAGATCTCCCATAAATTGAGTTTCAGATTGAATTATTTGGTCAAGTTATATATTCAAATTTGAAGCGTGATATATTCAAAACTGGAAACTGGATTTCATAATAAAATAGTACAGTTTCATGTGGACGCGAAATAAACAATAAATGTTATTTATTCTAATATAAACTGTTCTGAACCCAGAACTAGGTTTTAAGGTCTGCGATAGACTAGAAATCATGACAAATTCTCACCATTTTTTTAATTTTTTAGATGCGAGGATGGTTATGTGCTATAGAATTATGTAAAATACTCATAGCACTGTTTATAAACGCTAGATATTCACAAAATAATTCACTTATTTTCAGTATTTTATTTTAAATTTAATTAGAGATTTATAACAAATAGAAAACTGTTGCTTTCTGAAAACAGAAAAAATAAACAAATTCCATTATATTGAAAAAATATTTTTGATTATAATTTATATGTGACATATAGGCTTTTAGAAAGTTTTATAATATTTATTAAACTATTGCGTTAATATTGTTTTCGAGTGTTTATATTTTAGACATCGAACTTTATGTTTCTAATATAGTATAAATTAAATTTTTTTAATTTTAAATAACATGGAATAGCGTATACTATATAAAAAAATGTAAAAAAATATTTACGTATTGTATAAATAAATGATTTATACAAATTTTTGATGGGATTTAAGAATTATAAATATATTATTTGTGTGTTAATTTTTAAGTTAAGCAAAACTGAAATGATGATATGCATATATAACTTAATTTGCGATGAACATGTTATGTTAAATAAGTTTATAACATAAATAAGCCTCGGTTATAAACATTTTGTCCATACACGAAGCAAAAATTTAAAAAAATGAAATTTTATTGTTTTATTGTCCATCACATTGATATTTTAAACATAAAACACATATCTTTATAATTGTTTTGTGCTGCTTAAAAATTGAAAAATATATGAATATTTCTGTAACTTAGTAAATTGGTTTTTTAACATTATTTTAGATATCATTTTAGCACTGTTTATGTAATTATGTATTGAATTAGTTTTTATAAAAATAAAAATTTTGCGTAAAACATTTGTGATACCATATACATACTATAAATACACAATTTCACGCATATTTGATCATACTAAGAATTTAAAATTACCGTCTGATTTAGCTTTGCGCGATTACAGTTAAAAAATATCGCAGCTTAGACGTATACATATTACAACATGACGTAATATATTTTTTCTAGCTTTTCCTGTTTATTTTTTTATCAAAATTGCATATTTATATCGATAAATAGCAAATGACAAAATAAATAGCCCTTCATTATTTTAAACCTCTTTTTTACATCCAATTCAATTGAATTTTATTATTTTATAGGGAAAAATATCAAAAATATATACTTTATTTATATTTATATTAATATTTGCGAATTTTCTTGCATCAAATCAAATAATTGGATTTTATTGATTTAAAGTAGGGATGAAAATATTTTAAATGTTTTTATATTCAAAAAAGAATCAAAATACACCCAGAAATAATGATAAACATAGATAATAGAAGCTTTGCGTGTCGATTTGTTTTAATAAATGTTCCTGTTTTTTTACATGTTTAATATTGTTTTTTAGCAATAGATCTTAATCATGTAAATTAGTATATAGCAAATATAATTTTAATAATAAATTTCATAAAATTATACATCTACCAATACAATGTTTCTTTCGCAATAATATATTGGCAGCAATGTTCTTATTTAGAAATTTATTCATACAGAAAAAAACAAATTTATATTTTTGTATTTATCATCTGTACCAAAAAGAGTTAAAAGTTATTTTTTAACGCATTTTTATGGAATATTTCACAAATTCAACTTCAAATAAAATCGTTGAAATTCGTAGTAATTTTAAGAATTATAAGAATTATAACAAATTACTGTTGAGGGAACAAAAGATTCCAATTAGTTGCCCCCTCAGCGTTATGTTTTTTTTTTGTATTAAAATGCTCGAATGTATATCTTCATTTTAAAGAAATCGGTAAACAAAAATTTATTCAGTAAGTATTTATATTTAAAATTTAGGATTGCTAATTATGTTATTCAAACGATTACTAAATTAGGAGAAAACAGAATTTATTTATATAAATATATATAATTGGACACACAAACAATTGATCACCTTGCAACACGATGTAAAAAAATTTTAGGACATGATTACACGCGAAGACACAATAAAATCATAAGATGTCTTCATTTCTTCTATCAAGACGATACAACTTCAAGAAAACCAAAAAGATCAGAACTCACTTAGTACAAGAGATCTGCGAAAACGAAAATGCAAAAATAAAAGTTTATGCCCAAAAAAAAACAAAAATTTTAATCAAACAAAATATACCTGATATTTTCTATACGATAAAAAAAAATATGATTACGCTGATTGAAATAGGTAAAACTAGCCTTGATAACTTATCTGAAGTTTAGAATGAAAAATATAACTAGTATACAATCTTGGTAATGAAATTGGTTTAATTTACAAATTTAAAACAAGAATAATACTATATGTGATGACTTGGGATGGGGTGGTCACAAAATATCATAAAAAATATGTTAAGAAGTTGAAAATTCCGGACGAAGTAGGAGCATACATGCAAGCTCACACACACCGCAAGACACTTGAACTCATCACATTTGAGAGAAGAAGAGCAGTTGAAATAGATAGATCAGGTGAAGGTGTCAAAAGATGCATCAAGGAGTTGTGCAATATTCCCAACACGCTGACATCGTCTAAATAGAAAAAATCGATATAAATAAGATTAACTCATAAATAAATAAAAAATATTATGATAGTTTAATGTAAAGGTGTAGAAATCCCAGACGTAATAAAAGCATAAATTCAGATCTCACAAACCGCAAGGCACTTAAAAACATCTTTTTTGAAAGAAGAAGAGTAGTTGATAATGATAGATCAGGTGAAGGTTTCAATAGATGCATTAAGGAGCTGCGCAATATCCCCAATGGGCTGACTACGTCTAAATAGATAAGATAAACATAACCCATAAATCAAAATCATTAAATTTAAGATAAATTTTGTATAAGCATAAACATTGGCTGAAAATAAGCTTTTACAACATGTTTATAGAAACAATAAAAGCATAATTATACCCTATGATTATTAGATTTACCTGTTTATCATTTTTATATAATGTCATAAAGGCCCACTATATATTTATTATAAAAATACAGCAATTTTGCCATTTCAGGTATGATTTTTACTGTGAATATATATACTTTTACATAAATTAACCTTTTTAAAAACAGAATCGCTATTCTTCGCGATGTAAATTATTAAAATAAAATGTATGAAATAAATATCACCCAGGGCTTAAAGGAAAAATTATTGGATAGACAGAACTTGTTTTTTTACGTATATTGTCATTTAAGCTTATTTTTGAAGTTGTGAAATCATAAAAAAACCACTAACTTTAAAGTAACAATTAAATTTATTTTAAAAGTCATAAAATAGAGAAATTTGGAGTGAATTTACATTGTAAAGCGCATATAGGATAGGGAATTATATTTTAAAACCATATTTCGATGTTTTTTTAAATAAATTATAAAATTTGTATATATATATCACAGTAATTTTTTTTATTTAATTAAAACTTGAAAGTGATTTTTTAAAATATATAAATTTAGAAAAATTGATATGTAATAAGCTATTTTCTAAATAATAATTAAATGTAATATAAAGTAAACATTTTCTCAGATATTATATCTTAGAAAGTATAATAATTTACAGCAATATATTCTGTACTAGAAGAAAAAATCCTTCTTATGTCCTAAGAATATAAATATAAGTATTTCGTCAATACTTAATTTACATTTATAAAATTTAAATTAGTATAAAGATCAATTTATAATATAAATAGATTTTGCATAAATCAAATATAAAATGAAGATCTATGTGAAAATAAAAAGGTGAAATCATTGGAACTATCATATGCCTAGAACGATATAACACCGATATTTAATAAATTTGTATAATATTTTGGAATAATATTATAGCATCATACAAAAGAAAGATATCAAGTCTAATTAATTTCAATATTCTGTCTTAAAAATACAAGACATTTTCAATGTATATTGAGATAAGAAAATATATCTTATTCTGTATACTTGACTTATATTTTTTTTATCTGAAAATAAAGATGTTAATAACCTTTCAAATATAAAATATTGTAAAATAATGCTTCAAATTGAAGGGAGTAAATTCTAAAATTATACGTATTACATTGATAGAAACATTCCGCAGAACAAAAAAATTAACAATTTGATTACTAAGTTTTATTTGCAAGTTATAAAAAAGATTTTCTGTATAGTATAACTGCAAAACCAAGTCATATTTTTTATAAATATTGTGAAAATCATTATGGTGAAAGGGTATAAGGTTTTATATTCTGCGGTACAAATTAAATTAAGCATTGCGAAAATATTTGTATTTTGTCAAAATATCATTTATCTACCTAGATTGAAGGTTACTTAGAATATCGTATTTTTTAAAATGTTAACTAAATCAAAATAGACAGAATTTAATAAAAATTGTTCATTTTTAAATAATAAAAAACGCTTAAAATATGTCAAAAGATTAAAATGCTGCTACAAAAAGTTTATAATAGAAAAAAATATTTTTAATAAATCATAGATCAGAAGGCAATTAATCTTGGAAAGATATTACATAGCAATGAATTTTTTTGCATACATCTATGCTATTTATTTTATATTTAGTTTTTTATATTGCAATTTATATGACGATGATTGTAATTCAACTAAGTTTTGTTTTTATTTGTGTCTAACAAGAATAAAATACATCATAGCAGCAAAAATATTAGATCATATAAAAGTTATCCATATCTTTTTATCATTGAAAAGGTTATTCAGATACCGTTTTATTAAAATTATGCGGTTTTTCATTTTCAAACGATTTTAGAATTTAGTTTTTGAAGTACGAAAAATTTTCATATAATGGAAACTTACACTATAAAATATTTCTAATTACAAGACAAAAACAAACATTATATGTGCAATTTTATTTAATTTAAACTTACACTATAAGCTATTTCTAATAATAAAACTAAAACAACTATTACATTTTTATTTTTAAACAATGTAAAATCTTTAACGTATTTTAAAAAATAAAAGTACAAATTAGATGCAAGAATTTGATTTGTGAGCATAGAAATATTTTTTGTCCATTTATTGTAATATTAAATTATTTAACTTTAAATCGTATCCTATGTTGTCCTATATTATGTTTTGTAGTATAAATATTTACCCACATAAATATATAATTTTATATAATTAAATATCTGCTATCGCAAAAAATAATTTACACCAAAGATTTTTTATGATAAACTAAACACATTGTACCACCATATTTATAAACTTGTTCTTACGACAAAAAAATATAGTAAATCGACATTACCTCTATATGTCTGTGTGAATATGGTTTTTCTAAAAAAATTGAATCATATATTAAACACAGTATGTTGTTATTATAACTAGGATATATATAAAATATATATCCTGATATATGTATTTGTTTTTTAGATTTCCGACATATATTTTCAATTACCCAGCATTTTTAAGGTGCAGTTTACGTGGAAACAGTGAATATAAAATATTTCTATCTATAATTACATCATAATAGATATTATATAGATAATTTTTACTTTTTTTCTTGTAAATTGTAAAAATCTTAACTGAATAACCATTTTATGGCATTATATTTATTCTTTAACTAATTAATATCTATCAAAACCAGCAAGATCAAATGTTCAAAGTATGATCTTCATGTTTTTATTAAGTTTATATGTACTATTCTCTGTAAAAATTATGTATTTTTCGTGTAATGCATAAGTGATATATTACTGCCTATCGGTTATAGTCATATTATTTACCGACATTCTATTATTTTTTTATAACTTAAATGCCGCCATAAAAAAATGAAAGTATAGCCATTACTCGAAGTATCTACGCATAAGAGAAACTTATATGAGAATATATAAGCAACTTTACATGCTATCCCAGCTTTATCGTTGCTAGATGATATGATTATACTACCATATATTTTGTATTTTTTAAACTATAAAGATCCAGACACATGTGGCTTTTTTTTATTTTAAAAATTTCTCGTTTTTTCTGTAAAGTAATTATGATTCAAATTTTATATGAAAAAATTGAAACTTTTTATCGAAAGTTGACGCAAATTAGGGCATATAAAGTAAAAAAAAATATTAAGAATATAGCCATCTACGTTTTAAAACACATTTGATACCCTAAGATTCAATTTATAGGTTTGACTTGTGGGATTATTACAAACTAGTATGTTTAAATTTATTAGTGTAAGTAAACTCGACACAAACAAAGAATATTGAAAGTGAAAATTCTATAAAATTGTTATTCGCATTATTTGAATCATGTTGTGATATAGATATATAAAATTGGCCATGGAATCTCGTTGTTATTACTACTGGATATAATACCATATGCAGAAGTTCTATAAAATAAAAAGTGTACAACATAAAATACACTAATAAATAGGCATATACGTCAAAAAAAAAATCTGATTCGTACATAAAATATCCAGCATTATATATTAGATTACACTAAAAGCTAGAAACCGAAAACAATTATTCTCTGAAGATCGATTGAACATGACAATTCAACTTAAATTTCATAATTTTTTAATGTTATTAAATATATATTTGGTACAGATATCAGTTTAACACAACTGAAATAGCCCTTAAATACAGAAGATAAATGTATGTTAATATTTAAAATTCATATATAGAAATTTTTTTTAATATCTTGCCTAGTTTTTTAAGGAAAATGATAAAAAATATAAAATTTACTAACAATTTATTTATGTTTTTTTAACATATGCGAATATAATATCATTGTTACATAATGGTACGCTAAAATTGGTCGTCATAATCTATTATCATTCTATAATCTATTAGTTGGGTAAAAGTTTAAAATTTTTGTGTATTTTGACAAATTTTTAGCAGTATATAATGTGAATATACTCATTCAATTTATGATTCTTAGGGAAAAGATATAAACCATTAAAATAGGTTAAGCCTTAAGTTTATGGACAGTATTATCTCAAAGTTTATTTTTAACCATTTTAAAATATTTGAAAAAATTATAATAAGAACGGTAAACAAAAATTTTTATTGTGTTAAATTGTAAATACGGCTATTTCAGAAAATTTAATAGTAATAAAATTAATAAAAACTTTTGTTTTATATAAGACCAGAAATTAAAAATAAACTGCGAGCATACATTTAAGTAATTTAAAAAACATTTTAAATATAAATTTGCATACGATAATCTAGTTTTAAATTATTCATTGCCTAATCTAGCGAAAATTTTTATGATGCATTCAAACAAAGAAATAACAAAATCAGTTGGGAATTATTCTGTAACATTTAGAATATCTTTGATAGTTTTTCTCGTATTAAATTATATAAAGGAATTTACTAAAATGATTTGTGAGGCTAAGAGAACATTGTCTTAAAGGAAATATATTTTTAGACGTAAAACCGATATTTCACAAGCCTTAATATATACAAATATAATATTCATGTTGACATTTTCTTTCTTTTTTTGACTTTTAGTGTGTAATACGATTGCATACATATTTTTAGCCGATGATTATTGTTTTCTAATGCAAAAACCACAATTTTATTACTTACTGATAATTTACGTCTTAGACGATTAATCTCGAAAAAAGGGTTAATTGCGATCGAATCATACTATTTTGCACGCTTTTTTAGTATATTAAAAAAAATTGCATTATTAAATTATAAAAATTGTGTCGGCTTTGTTTAATAAAATATTTTGATATAATCAAAATCTTCTTGCGCTCTACGGACTATTGTATAAATCTATACATCGCCTGTTTCAACCTTAGTTGTATTAATGAGTTAATTTTTTTTGATTGAAATTACCACAATCCATCGTTATATTAAATATAATTACATGGAACAACTTTAAGACTACATAAATAATGTATACTGTTTTGGATTCAAAATTTGTCATTAAATGATTTTAAAATATTCTTTTAGTCTTAGTCGAAATATTAAAAAGAAACAAGTTCAAATTATTTTTTTAAATTTTATGGTTTTGCATCTAACGAAACGCTTAATTGTTTTTTCTGATCCTAAAATAGCTAATATTATATACAGGTTGCCTAAATTATTTTGTTAAGTCTTATTTATAACTTTGACCCAATCTTTTAAAGTTTTAATTTGTTTTTTGAATCTTCGTTAGTGATCGATTCGATTTTTGCAGAACAGAATTTCTGGCAGAAATCACATGAAAGAGCTTACGATTATATTTTATTAAGAACGTTTTATCGATTTTTTCTTTTATACTATTATAATATATTATTGCACCATGATGTAAATTTTTACTATGTATTGATAACATTAAAAACCATAATAGAAAAATATTCAGAAGAAACATTTTTACAATCATTAAAATTGATATTCTTTTATCTAGAGTATATTTATGGGATAAATACATGCTGAAACTAATGAATTTTATTTTTTAAAAAACAGCATCTGCTTGATTTCCCGTGCACAAAGCGTATTTTTACTTATGACCATATCAGCCATATAAAAATGCCACACCCTCTTAGAATGCACAAAAAAATTTATATTGTAAGCATTTAATTAATTCGAAAAAAAATTCTATTATGATCATAAGTAACTTTTTTTGGTATATTTTAATAAATAAATTTATTTACTGAAAATGTATAAGACTTCATTTTCAAGATAATAATAAAATTCAAATGTAACTTATAATCAAGCATGCAAAATTATCACAAAATATGCTGTAATCAATATTCATAATAGAATTTTAGCATTACTAGTAATTTTTATTTATGGGCTATATTTATAGTCGTAATTTTAGTTTTTGTTCTCAGGCACAGCTTGCTTGATACTCTGTACACACAGTGTATTTATACTTTCGGCTATCTTCTCCTCTCCACAGTCTTCTTCAATACCCCTCCTTCTTTCGAGACCTATTAGATCAAGGGTTTTTCTCAATCCCAATGTTTGAATATATGCCTCAACCTGGTTCGTGACATCTAGTTCCTTCAGGTACCTTCTATGATATCGTGTAACCACACCGTCCCATGTTATAACATATGGAATAATTTTTGTCTTGCATTTGTATATTAGTGATAGTTCAGATGCTAGCAGACCATATTTTCTCAATTTTTCGTTTTCAACTATGTTTATGTTGTAAATACTTGTCACGCCAATTTCGATCAGTGTGATGCAGTTCTTCTTTTTGTCATATACAAAAATATCAGGTCTGTCGTTCGATAACTTGATGTCTGTTTTAATTCTTGTATCTACTTTAATCTCTGCGAATTCGTTTTCCATTATTTCTTGTACAGAGTGTCTGCGTATTTTTTTTGTTTTTTTGAAGTTGTATTTTCTTTCCAGCATAAAGTGAAGACATCTTACAATCTCATTGTGTCTTCTTGTATAGTCATGACCAAGCATTTTTTTACATCTGCTTGCTAAGTGGTCGACAGTTTTTATTGAGTCGTTACAGTGCGGGCACCTTGATCTATCTCCAAAGAATATGTTCCTATCCTGAATAAAGCAGAATCTAGCTTCTTCTAATGGTCTGATATTTCCATATTGTAGCCACTTTGAGGATCCTAATGTTTCAAGCGTTGAATTTTTATGAACATCGAAGAGTTTTTGATGTAGTGTTTTTTGTTTTCCTTTACACAATAAACTCTCTTTTTGTTTTAATTCAAGCGCAGAAAGATCTATGTCAACGAGGCCATATTTTGTTCTGAGGAATTCATTTATTACGGATAAGTGGGTTGCATTTTCATTTTCAAATTTCAATATCGCGGCTTTTCTGGGTGATTGTCCTTTTTCTTGGTTTAGAGTTTTATATAGTTGGTAAAGTATTCTTTCGGATTTAAACTCAATATTTTCCAATCCACGTCCTAGTTCATTTCTTTTAAGATATAATCTTTCTTTATTCGCTGGTTGTAAGTGTATTCCATTTTCTATTAATATTCGCCTAATTTCATCATCTAGCCTTTTAAAATCTTCTGGTTCTAGCTTTAATAAGCCCACATAGTAGTTTATCAGTGATATTGCGTATTCATTAATCGCCTTTATTATGTTTTTATCATTTAATTTTGTTTTGCATATGCTTTTTACTCTATCAAGCATTTCTTTTCTAATTTTATCCATCGTTTCGGGCTTAGTTCTCGATTTGGAATCTTCCAGTATCCCGAGGTATTTATATCCATCTTTTCCTTCTATCACTGAGGCAATATCTTTGCAAATGATATTGTTAGTAGCTGATTTGGTAACATTAATTTCCATTCCTATACATCCGAAGAATTTTGTTGCTTCATTGGACATTAGTTTTAAGTTACTTTCTTCTTGCGACGAAATCTTTAGATCGTCAATGAAAAGGAAGTGATTGGTTGTAAATGCCTTCTTATCGAGGTTAATGGCTATTGAGGGAAACTTTTCATTTAATCGGCGGCTTAGCGGATCCATACAAAGAACAAACAGTAGTGGAGATAAGCTATCCCCTTGTATAATCCCCTTTTCAATTTTTTTCTTCAAAATTTCTTCATTGTTTAATCTTAGAGATAGCTTCCAGTTTTTTGTTAACGCGGATATAAAGGAAATCATCCATTCTTGTATGTTAAGATTTTTTAAGCAGGACAGGAGGTACTCGTGGTCGATTGAGTCAAATGATTTTTTTATATCGAACCATGTTACGTGTAATTCTTTATTATGTTGACTGTTTATTGCAACGTTTATCATGGCTTGTTCTTTAGCTCCCTGTACTCTTCTGACTGTACCAAGTTGGTTTTCTGATAGTAGGTTTCGGGATTCGACGTCTTTCTGTAGTATCATTGTGACAGCTTAGGGTGTCAATTTATATAAGTTTGACATACATGTTATCGGTCTGAATTCCGATCCATTCAAAACTTCTTGTTTGGGTATGAGGTATGTGATCCCAGAGTAGAACCAACTTTTTACTTCTTTGTTTTCAAGGCATATTGATTTTACTGTTTCATATAATATTGGGTGTAATTTTGTGATTTTTTTGATGAAGAAGTTGTATATACCATCGCATCCAGCAGCTTTCCAGTTAGGCAGGTAGTTGATGATCTGGAAAAATTCTGTTTCAGAGATAAAAACCTTAAATCAAATAAAAAAAATTTAATTAAATATAAAAATTATTACTTATTCAGCAGGCAGAATAATACACAGCATTTAGTTAAGAAAAATAAAAGTATATAGTAAAACGTACCCCTTAATATATTTATCAAATGATAAACAGTTGCTATTTGAATGGTAAAATTTATTTATAAAACTTTCTGTTACAATTAACCCATTTCACAACATTATTTCACTTGTAATTCGTGTTTTTCTGTAATATGATTTTTCTTTTTGAAATATCGGATGAAATACGTTTCAAATCACCATAAAGTAAAAATCATAGCTTTTTTACTCTTTTAACCAAATTAAAATGCTCTGTAATACTAAAATACCTTATGAGTTTCTTAAACAATGCAAATCTTTTGTATATTTCAACCATGGCTATATTCAATGGAAAGATGAGATAATAAAAGGTTTATTTTCTTATGTTTTATGTTATAAAAAATGTGTACGTGTTCATAGATCAGCTTAATTAGTATTTTCTTAGTTACATTATTTGTTAGACTATACCATTTTTGTGATTTAATTTAATTAAATAAAGAAATGTAAAATCAAGTCTTACATTTGCCTTGGAAAGTATTGAACTCGGTCCCAAAAAAATTACATAAAAGTTAAATTTTTTTTTTAATATAATAAAAATTAGAAATGAATCATTTATAAAATTGATAATTAAAACATTTCGTTAAATTTAGAATGGTGAGCAAGTAATCATGACGATTATTGAAATAAAAACATAACAACCGACGAATTTTAGTCTCTTAACAGTTCATATACCTTTCTTCTTTCGATCTCAAGCTAAAATTTTTATTTTCGTTTGTATACTAATTCCTTTTAAATTATTTAAAAAGAAGTATTTGTGGCATATAGGGCCGTGAGTATATCCAATTAACACTGTTACTCATGTTTAAAACTTACCATAATGTCTTCGAAAAAACCAACATATTCTAATTTTATTATAGTTACTATTTTTTATTATTTATGCGGATTTTCTATTTTTTCTAGTACCCGTTTGTTGTCACATTCATTATATTGATCATGTGTTTTTTTGAAGAGTGTCATTTAATCACCCTGTTTCAATTGCATTTATTATGATTGAGATACTTAATAATTTTGCACTGATTTTTAGTACCACTTAAATTATTTTTTAGTAGGAATATTGGACTTTATTTGAAGTAAAATTATTAATAGATCGTTGTATTTCAAATAATTTTACTGATCTTACAAAAATTTGGTATAACTTATAACCATTTGAATATATATATATTATCAGGCATTGATCATAAAATGAAGATTTGACATGATAAAAAAATAAATTTTTGTATTTTAAAATTCCAAAAAGCTTCTTTTTTTATTTTTTTAAAAAAAAGATATCTTTTTATGTTTTTTTATTCTAATTCTGTGACGTAAAATAATTATCAATTTCGCATTCTTGTTTAGTTTATATAGAAATCTAAAAGTAATTTTTTTTATAAGCCAAATGAAAATTTACACTAGAAATAAATATTTAACAAAATAGTTGAAATAAATATAAAATTATATCCTTTTAATTATAAAAATAACAAGGTATATGTTTTATTTTAAAACAAATAATATATAGTCACCTTGTTCAACCAAAATAAAAAATAAACATGGTAAGGATATTGTGTCACCTAAGATTACAAAATAAAAAAATACAGAATTTCTAATCATGATTTTATACGATTTAATAAAATAATTAAAAACTATCTTTTATTTGAATATTATTTAAGGCTAACATAGCTATGTATATACATTTTTCCTGCGATTTTGCGGCAAAACGATGTTTTAACCAAAATCCAATAATTTATTATTATCAGAAATCTAAAATCATACCTAAATCAGAAAAATGAATTTTATTTTACTTTTTATCATAATAAATATGTATAAAAATATTATGCTTGATCAGGAAAACTATTTATGAAATGAATGGCAATGTCTATAAATCTAAAATGAAAGGATATTATAAGATATATAGTTTGGGAAAGCTACTGCGACTATTTACTTATTATAAGCAAAAATTTATTTGATGTGGAATTTAAATCCAATGCACAATAATTAAAGAATTCAATTGGTCATGAGTAAAACAGGCGCTGTAAAATATAATATTATTTATCATATTACATAATAAAATACCCGATGGTTCAAAGTGTCTACTGATGCAAATTTAATATCATACTAATAACTATTTTTGCAAACTAAATTGACTTTTCGAATTTAAAAAAATATTTTTGAATTCTAAATCCGCCTCTGATAATATTTTTCTATAGAATTAATATTTCCCCAAATAAACACATTTTCTTTATCGAATATTATAATTTTTATTGTGGTTTTTTCTAAAGTGAAATTCGCAAAATTATAAAAATCAGAGCTCAAAATATTTTTGATATACATTTACACTGAGATTATGCATATAATGAATACATGTTTTACTGCTTGAAATCTAGAAAAAAATTATAAATGTATGATAATGATGTCATAAATTCATTATAAATAGCAGTAACTTTTAATGATGCAATATAAAAGTTTTGGTGATATTTGTACCAAGATTTATATCGGATGAACCTATAAACTTGTCTATTGATTTCAGGCTAGAATATGATAAATTTGTTCATGAAACTAAAATTTAAAAATATGAGGAATAGAATATATAAGTATGATGAATAAAAAAAAAGTGAGGATTTTCCTTCATTTATAACACGAAAATTAATTGTATTATATTAAGCTACGTATAATAAAATTTAGAGCAAAAAAATGTTTAATATATAAATTTAGCTTAATTTGACACAAAACAAAAAAAAAACATTTTAGATTCTGCAGATTTTATATTCCAAAATGCAGTTGATTATACCGATTATCATATAAAAATATTTAACACTCTTTACATATTATATGCCAAAATATAGTGTAAATATATAGAATACAAATTATAAAATTCAGCTTATACTGACTCGATATCAAATTTTAATATAAATAACCCGTAATAGGAATATTTACTCGCCTCAAAATTAAATAAAAAATATTTGCTGATATCAATATATTAAATGTTTGACCTGAAATTATTTATTTATTTAAATTATATGGATACTCAGACTTAATTAGGAGCACATTTAATTGGATTTATATACTAATATTATATTATAATAGGTTTATTTCAACAGAGAAAACTTAGAACTGCTAGTAGCCCCAACACCAGGCTTTCCATGCCCACCAGATTTTTTAGTAGCCATAAAATCACTAAACCTATAACTAATCATTTCTAGCTTAATTTCAAGTGGAACAAATACCTTTCCATTATAAATACCAATAAGATTACAAACAATACAAGGTAAATTATCATAGAACGTGCATGTGTCTTAACAATTATTGGTTTATCTTCTGGATTCACACATGCTTGTTTACTCAGTAAGCATTTCTTTATTAATGTAACTTCTCTTGGTAAAAAACCACGTTTAATATGTCGTCATCTTTTTGATATGAGATGATCTGAAAATTCAATTATTGTGAGCTTTTGAAGTTCTTCAAGATCGATTCCTCAGTAACAGTGTTTTCTAAATACTCAGCGTTGTTATCAAAATTATTTGACATTCTATATAGGGGCACAAAAAAATAGAAAGGCTCGATTTGAATATTAAAAAAAATTAGCTTAATATTTTAGAGATTAAACGAGCTGATAAACAGGTTATGTGTTTCATTTCCATATAAAATGCATTCATAAATATAGATTACGGATAACCCACGTCCATTTTGATTATTTTCAAAAGTATCATTATTAAGAGTTGGCAAATAATTTATATTTAACACTGACATATTTAATTTAATCACAAGAAACCAATACAAAATTATACAATATTATTTGAAAATTAGTTCTAAGAAACTTTCAGGAAATCATTCTTCTGTTTACATAAAATAAAACAGATCATCTAAGCATTAAATATAGAGCATGGGTAATATTATGTATTAATCTTAAAAAAGGGAATAAAAACCTTCAAGGCATTATTCTTATATTTATACGATTTAAAGATAGATTGATGTATTCAAACATTATCATGTAAATATTATAATAGTTGTTAAAAAAAACAATAGTAAACATACTAAAAAGAACTATTATTCTACCATACGATGTAAATAATGATTACTTATTTATATAATATTAGGAAATATAGTTGAAATCATATAATATGATTCTAATATGTGGTAAAAAATCTTATATGACTAGCCTCTTTATTTAGTATAAATATATTTTTTCGAATCATTAAAAGTCAAGTATTCGCCTAATAGAAATTACATGAATTGAATCATATAATTTATCGTTATTTACATATTATGATAATAGAACAATAGAAATTTCGAATTTAAAATATATGCCGCTTAAATCTAATAAAATCAGAAACAATGCTCTACTAAAAATAAAATTGGTTGGGAGTACTATATTATTAAATACAAATGCTTTGAAATCACTTAACAAAAATGATACCGTCATTTTAAGTTTTAGATGAAGGTTTAACATTTTATAACGGAAAATTCATCCCATCTAAATAAAGGTAATAACCGTATTTCCCTTTCAAGAAGCCATTCACATGTAATGTCTTCATATAAATAATCCAAAAAAAAACATTAGAAGCAGACATCTTGCCGCAGCATGGTTGAGAAGCTACCCTTAATTTTTTTATATTGATTACCAAGATCAATTTAAATTTTATAATTATTTTTATCGATTTTTTGATTTATCAAGGTTAAACATATAAAAAACGTTTATAGGTCTTAAAAAGCCCCATCCATACGTATCATACATCTAAAACCACTACATGTATATTGATTTATTTAATATTATTATTCAAGATTGGCAACTAATTCGACCATTAATAATTCATTCAGTTTCTACGAGTTCCATCCATTAAACTACATTAGTACTTGTGCTATACTTTCAACTTGTAATTTATATCGTTCATTTAATTTTTTTTAGTGTATCTACGAAAATTTTCACGTAGATTTGGAAATTTAACTATAAAGTAGAAAAATATTAAAAACTTTTTAATCAACTGTCTATAATCTAAGGATAAGATCATCTTGTTTCTTAAAATTATGTTTTATAGATACTTATCCTGGATGAATATAAACAAATATATAATAAAAAAATCTTAAAACGAATTATAAAAGATTCACTGAAATTACTATCCTAATTAAAATGTTTTGTAATATTTATACACGAGCCGAAGCCATCGATAGTACGAAACACCATAAAATAATATTTTTTTGGCTGTAATATGCCATAAGTCGTATAAAGAGAATCTAGGGATGAATGAAAGGCCACAATAAGATAAATTTGAATACAAGGCTTGAATCAATAAGTCTTGAAAGATTATACTTTGGGGTGATTGTAACGATGATGAGCCACTGGGAAGTATTAAGCTATTTCAGTAATTATATATAAATCAATAGTTTTGCTGAACAAAGTAAAAAAGCACAAAATAAATTAACAAATGAATAAACATATAGACAGCATACCATGTTTATTTTTATGGATTTAGCAGAAAATTTTAATCTTTCATATTTATAAATTAAGCCATATCAGATTAGTATAAATATCCTAATGTATATTTTAATGCTATATTAACATAATTTCACTGTTTCTAAATGTATTTTTAATTATATTATAAAAACACCCGGCCGTAATCAAGAAAAAATATTTTTTCATAGAATAATAAATAAAGTTTGAAAATATCAATGGATAATTTCTTATTATGTAAAAGTTATAATGAAATTAAAAAAAATCGATTATTTTAGATTTTTCATTACCTTTTATGTCTTAAGGCTACCTGGGAGGCATAAAAGTTAAAAACTTACAATCAGCGAAGCCTTTATCAATAATATAATAAGTCCGTTACACATATCATGAATTTCAGCTTTGATAAATGGGCTGTAGAATGTTAAATTTACAATAAAAAAAGGGTATAAAGTATGAACAAAAAAAATATGTAAATCTATTATCTAAAGAGTAAATTATATAATAATGATATTGATTATAATTTTTTTTACAATAATGTATAAATATATGAATGAAAGAAAGAATATGTTTTTCTTTTATTTATTGTAATTTTTATAGATAAAGTTATAGATTTGGCATTATATATTTAAATATAAATTTGAATCTCTATTTATTTATATATAATCAAGGTGTAGATATTTTATTACAAAAAAAAATGTTCATTGATTTACTGTTAATATCAAATTTTAGTTTATGCGTAATTTTTTAGTAGAATGTATATTGTCGATCAAATATCCAACGAAGTATAATAGTAAACTCTTTTGACAGCTAATTCTCATATATAAAATGCTATTCTGGTTCTTCCATTTTATTACACTCCTCTACAAATATCTTCATTTTCTGTATGACCAACTTGTGAACCTCCTGTGGACTAAGTATGACATCATCTTTAGTTAAAGAGTGAGAAACTGCTAAAGCCAGTTCAAGATCATAATTCACATTTTTATTCATCATTAAATTATTATTACTAGAATCTGACTCATATTCTATATCCATAGGTAATGGGCGTTTATAATAAGTTTTTATATTCATAATTTAAATTTGAAGTCTCTTACACTACTTTAGAAATCTACGTTAGATCATCATAACAATTGGGATTTTTCTAATAAACAATTAAACTGAATTCCATAAACTACACATATGAGAAATCATCGTAACAAAATTATATTCATTGAGAATACTGAATAGTAAATATCACATCGAAAACTTGCATTAAAAAAAATAATTGGATAAATATTATTTCAAATACAAATATAATTTCATCTCTATTCATTCATAATGACGTAAATTTAATCTTAGTCTTGAAACAAAGCAATATAAAACCAAATGTAATAATAGTAATTTATCTTATAACACCATATACATTTATTCGAATCCGTGTTTAATAATTTTTTAAATATTCTAAGGGATCCCAAACTTGCATCACAATTACATGCTTTAGAGATAATATTAGCCTAAAAATAAGATAAAAATATTCAATCGTATAAAAATAGTAAATAAGAGATAGATTACTCACAGTGAATTTATGATTATGAAAATCAGTAAATTGTTTAACTTCTATATTATATCGAATAAATGCATTCCCATTTTATCAAACATTTTCATTATTAAAACAATTCATTTGTGTAAGTATATTCAAAGACAAATTTTCGAAGTTGTACGAGGTAAATAAACCTTATGTTTGCATAATATCAGCTTTAAAATCAATCACTAATATCCAAATCAAATACTAATTATGTTCTTAAACATTTACAAAATATTTCTATATATTATATATCACAAAAAGATGATATAAGCTATTACAAACTACCATAGTCGAATTATAAAAATCTAAAATTTATTGAAAATTTACAGAATTTTTTTTTGTTTCTTTCTCATATGAGTACCCCAAAAGATTCGATGCCTTTTGCTTTTCAAACGGTAAGAATTGATAATATAGTAATTTTTTGGATCGATATATACCCAAATAATGAGAATGCGTTGACGCAGTTGTTGTAGAAAAACTTATATAAATACCCTAAGTCTTAAATCAACAACCCCAGTATAATATAAATTTACTCAAAACAATAAATGCCAGCAAGGATGCGGTCTGTGCAGAACTAGACTTATACCCCTAAAATGACTTCGAAGGTAAAATAGATTTAGAAGTTTGATTTTTAAGACGCCGAAAACCAGCAATTACATTTAATTAAATCTACTACGTTTAGCAAGGCTACGAGTAAGTGTAAAGGGAGATGGTACCATAATTAACCAACGAGGAAAATTAGATAGAAAACTATTACCTTCCAAAAAACATCGCCTAGTAAATAGATCTAATATAAGGAAAACAAAATGGTGACAGTATCACTATAGTACCATATACGATGGGATCTAGAAATTAAAAGTTTTATATGTTAAATAGCGAATTTCGTAAAAAGAAGATATAGACAAGCAAATGTTTAAATAATAGGTGCAGTAAAGTTGACTTTAATTTTACTTTTAATCCTTACAAAAAAGTAATGAATACTACTGATTAATTAGCATATTTCCAAGCAATTTGTTTTAGGAAGGCACTTAAAATATTAAATATGAGACAAGCAGATGCATTAAAATGCCGTGAAGATAATGTGATAGTAAGATGTACCAGTTGAGCAGTACTTTAGTGAAACCTAAAGTTTTACCAGAACATCATTAAAAAGCTACAAATAAAATAACCCATGAATTAAAATTCATTTACAAATATTTATGTCTGAATAGTTCTAAAAAAATTTAATTTACAAATCAAAATGTAATGCTAAATATACCATTTTTCGCGAGGCTCCTGAGATACTGGTCACCAATATGCATATTAATTTGTTATTAATACTATCCTTATTTTTTCTTTATTATCTCTTTATCGCATATAAAGAATATAAATTGCTGTAAAACAAAAATTTTAAATAATGCTCTTATCATATAGAGTTATAAAATATTATAGGTTTGAAAACCTTGAGTACCACGTATGCTCGTGGTTTTTGTCGAAATAATTTATAGATTCGCATTTATTATACTTACTGCTTAAAACCCTGATATTTCATTGAAGAAATTACACTTTATCACAGAATCCATACATTATTCATGGTAAACACGACTAGGAGGTTTAATCGTTTTCTAAACCCTTTATGCCATAAAGTATTTATACATCGATTGAAAGTACAGCATAGCGATGAAATCCTTTAAACAATGATATTTATGCTCGTTTACCTAAAGATGTCACATAAGATTTTTTAAAAAAAATAATTATCATCGGAAAACCTAATTATGAAAACAATAAGCGACACCCTTCTCAAAATATATTTACAGAAAAATTTAATTTTATATATGAAAAAAACAAAATTTTAATCCTCTATTTTTTAAATATTTATGTAAATACAAAACTTTATTTTTTTAGACATTACCGGTAATTATAGTTTTCTATTAAAATTGATGCTTTTAAAGAAGATTATATACGTAACTCATATGATAATAATATTAAATTGTCAAATAGTATGAGAAACTCAAATCAGCAAAATAAAAATGAAATAAAACGAAATAAAACGAAATTAGTTTAAAAATCACCTAATATCATATGCCTAGAATAAATTTTTATTGATGTCATAGCTAAAAACTGCATTTTTCCGCGGCTGTGTAGATAAATATAAAACAAAAAACTGTTCACTACTTATCTATAAGAACTTTCATTCATAATTTAATTTTCTCAAACAAAACAGAAAATATCCAATAGATATTATGCTGCCAACAATTAAAATACAAAACCTAGTAGTTTATGTGTGTCAAATGTGGTTATTATAAGTATTTTTTTAAATCGAAATTTGTGTATTTCTAAATTGTTTTAACCTATAGATCATGTAATTAAGTTTAAAAATATTTCAAATTGATAAAAAGAAATATAGTACATAGAAGAATGTAATTTACTGCAATTGATTATATTTGACACTAGTTTATACTAATTAAAAGATTTCTTTTTAGTTTTAACATATTATCATAAGTTAAATAAGTTCAGAGAAAAATCAAAATTGAGATTTTGATAGTATTAAATGTATTCTGATTTTTAATGCGTCTTGAATAGATTTTAATCAGTAATCACATGTGTTTTGCACGATATTAAAATACTGCAATATTATTTCTATTTCAAATACTTGTTTTATATGACATGGTATGAAGTTTTTTTTTTTGATTTCTTATATTATGATAAATATTCGTCTGAAAAAAATTACCCAAATCTTATATATTAAAATAATATTTCATTTTAAGTTATTTTACATTTGAATATATTAAGGTTCTTTTTAAATACTTTTAACTTAATACAAATTTTTATTAATATTCAGCATAGCAGCTTTTTTATATAAAAAGCGTGTGCATATACAAAATTACACACTGTGTATGCGTTTTTTATATTATATTTGTCTTTTTTAATATTAAATTTGATTTTTATTTCATTTTTTGAATAAAAATCATTAATTATTAACAACCCCATATAAAAACAAAAAAATAGCATGTTTATTATGAAATTATATCAGATATAGAACGTATTAATTTTGAATTTTTATTACTTATACTGTTCTGTAATTTTCGTCATGCCAAGTATTCTATTGTAGCAAATCGGTTTCTTCAGAATTACTCATGACATATATCTTTTTTTAGTCGAAGAACTGAATATAGATAAAATTAACACGATAAATTGCATAAATTGTATTTTATGCTTTTTGTCGGATTTTAGGCACAAAAGGTTTTATTATAATGCTAAAATCGAATTTACACTAGAATATACAGAAACACATTATATTGTATCTATTATATTTATTTCTAAAAAAGAAAGGCGATTATATTAAAAGCTGCATTTTTTTATGAGAATAAATTTATTCAGAAAAAAGTTCTGGAACGAATTAAAATAATCAACATGATTGATCATTATATTACATAAGAAATTGTAATAAAGTAGGCCTAGAATATCATGAATTTGAATAAGAAAATATGGAGTTGATATTAGAACATTTTAAATTACAAAAAATATTATTGTATTTATATGGAAAAGATTCAATGTAAAACTATATAAAATTACCTCATCAGTCTATAAAAGTTAAATGTATATATATCATATGTGTCTTTATTTTGCAGATTCTGATAGTGAAGACATGGTGTTTATTTTTCATAATTTCCAGCCCATTATCATTTATATCTGGAAATAGGTGTATTTTTTTGATTTAAATGGGTAACTGGATTACAAGTCATTAGATGCAATTGTAATAAAAATAAGCTTTGAATTTAAAAACCAAAACTAGCCTGTTCGCTGAGTTTTAAAAATAATAACAAAATTCATTCAAGATAGATATTTAATCAAATATATTACATCCAATCACATTTATTTCATGTTTTTAAAAGTTTAAAAAGGCCAAAGGCTATAAATTATAATCGCAAATCTCTCAAATCCTCATAGTTTTTATTGCAAATATTATATTTCTTTTCTGTCTGATTACAAAAACCCGAATATTAAGATATTATTGCAATAAGATATAAGTTTTTATGTTTTTGGTTATTATAATATATACTCAGTTTCAAATTCAGATCCTTAAAAAAGCCAATATTATTAAAATAAGTCTGTAAGAACTGTTGATATAAATTGCTTTTTTGTTTTTTTTATTGCTGAAATAATCTTTTTCTGATCATAATAATATAAGTTTCTTTGTAAATAATTATTTTTAGATACGAAAAACACGATATATTAAATCTAATCCTTTGTAACGTGTAAAACAACTTTCAACATTAATATAGACTAAAAAATCAGGAAAAGATATCGTAACTCCAAGAAAACTGTATTAAAGCAAAAGATACCGTTTTTTGTCTTAATTTGTTTATTTTACAATTAGAAACACCTATATTTTTGTCAAGTTATAGAACAAAGAAGATTTTATTGATAAATGTAATGTTTAATTGAAAATTTTGTTTTAATAACATTATCTATTATGGTCATTCAGAATTTTTTTACAAAAATTATACGGATAAATTTCAATTCTGCAAATAAAGAAAAAAATTGCTTTCAGCAGAAAAAGTTACGAATGAAAAATATAAAATATTAAACAATGATTTTCAAGTATCTATAACGCAAGTAATATATAAAAAAGTGACTTTAATATTATTGTTGCATATAAATTTACACTTGAACAGCCTCTTTATAAGAACTAAATATCGGGAACAATAGATCTTTAGTTCGAAATTTATAATTATGCAATATATCATATTTTGTGAGACAACATAAATCATAAAAAAGGTGAGTTATCTTTTTTGAATGTCTATCTTGTTATCGCATAAAAATATATCCTGATTATTCTTTATCTATTTATGAATTTATTTCAGCCAAAATTTTACTCTTTTTTGTTACTAAAGAATTTGTAATGAGGTTTTAAGTGCATAAAACAGCGAAAATAAGTTGAATACATATGTTCTGCATGGTATGATATTGATCTCTTCTTTAATCAAAAAATAATTTTATATAGTATATTTTGTAAAAAACACCTAAAAACATTTTAATACCTTTATTGCAGTTTCCTATACTATTATTACATGAATTTAGATTTTAGGGATTTGACTGCATAAAGTTTATAAGGCCACCTATATTTTTTCGAATAATGATGTTCGATATTTGTGATGTTTTTTAAACATTTAAATTTTTTTTATGCAAATATTAAGATATTTAAATGCATCTATCTATACTTTTTATCACATAAAAGTTCGCAAATTAGAGAAATAATATTTTGGTGAATAACCAAGATAATAAAAAACCGTTTTAAAAATTGAAAAATAGTTTAAAAAATGCTTCTAATATTAATTTTTTATTTTATTTATACAAACATTTAGAAACAAGGGTAAAAACCGAGCTTATTGAATTCTCGAAAAAATATTTTTGTCGCAGACTTCATAATTATAAAAATATGAAAGATATATGCGCTTGTATTGAAACAATTTTAAAGTTGTAAAAACAAAATATAAGTAATTATATTGATATATAAATCTACAAATAGTGTGATGCAAATTTGTAACTTTTATGAAAAAATTTTATTTCAATCACATTTTGTATGATATAGGCGTATAACATACATTAATAACATAATAAAACAGATTTTTTCTCTGGGTTACTAATCATTTTTATATGTAAAACTATGTATTTCAAACCGAAAAACATTGGTTTTTATAATATGTCAATTTCAAATGCTTTTTTGCATTTTTATATTCGGATAAATTTTAATATTATAGTATTATGTCGATTAAAATAAAAAAAGTAGCCATTACATGAATTTCTATATTAAATGAATCAAAAAATTATTACATATTTTTATATATTTTTATTTTTATCATGCTTTTTTCTTTTTATATGCATAATAAACCACCATGATATAGTTTATAATGCTTTAAGTGCATTTTAGCTGTGTAATAAACATCAAAATATATGTCGTATTATATTTTGGGATCTAAATTTTTGCAAATGATATTCCAAAAACCAGTTTCTTATCATGTTAAACATAGTATTTATAGTTTGAACCTAGTATTTATCGTCACAGGTTCTAGTTTTTTTAGTTAAAAAATACAAAAAACAGCATTTTTGTACGTCCATCCGTTAAATATTAACTCAGAGATTCTTTAAAAAAATTTATTCTTCAAGATAGGAAAACCATAACATAATTTTACACATTTTTTTTTTATTTGCATCTGCGGCAACCAATTTACATTAAAACTTTTTATTTATATTTATATCATAAATTAATTATTTGTGTTTTATAGGTTTGTTTTTGCAGGATAGATACATATTTGAATGCTGTTTTTAGCAATTCAAATACCTAGATTGTATGTTTAAGTGAAGGTCTAATGTGATTCATATTTTTATTATAATATAATTAATCCAGATTTTATAAACCGCTTACTTTTTTTAACTCCATATATTTCAAAACTAGATATTCAATTCAAAAAAATCTATCTTTATCTTTATAAATAGTTTAAATATTTTTTATTATATTTTTAAGCTTTACATAATTTTTATCGAAGCTATAAAATACATCAAAAATCTTCCCTAATCTATAATAGATTTTTTTATAATGAGTTAACACACCAAATACAGTCAAATACATACACATGCATTCTATATCATAATCTGTATCAAATTTTCTATTTCTTCTTTCAATTTATGATTCGTAATTAATTCAAAACAGATAAATTATCTTCATGAGAAAAAACAGCGCTTTTTCAATTCAAAAACATTTTCTGTTTTCCGATTTTGTTTCGCATATAAATATGTATAACTGGTTTATAAACATATTCGGAATCATACAGAAAGTACCTAAGCGCGTTTTTCGTATCTTCAAAATAGTTTTAACAAAATAGTCAAAGATTAAACGGTAAATAAGATATTTACGACATTTTAAAGTAAAATATTTTATAAAAAGAATGATTTAGATATAATATTAAAATAAAGGTATTTCCTAAATTGCAAAGAATAATATAAAAAGTAAGCCCTGAATTTTTTGCAATTAAATCACATTCTTTTTTGTAAATTTATTTTGAGTGAAAGAAAAAATTACAACTAGTATTTTGACATCATAGTAGAGTTAAATAGAAAAATATACAGATATTATTTTAGTTTCTAAAAATCTTATTTTATTACTTTCTCGCAAATTAAGCTTGAATTATAATAAAGGCAATTCGGATATAATAATATATTGCACTTTTATCATATGCATTAAAACATAAAATTTTTTTGGTTAAGTGGGTCAAGTAAATTATTTCTATAATATAAATGTATATAAACCTTTAAACTGTTGTATTTCTGCACATGACAAAATATTAATATAATTTTAATCAAAATACACATATTAAGTTTCTATTTAAAACATACTTATATCAAAATAAGGAGTACAAGTTATGAGAAACACGGATATATTGATTTTTTTCGAAAAAAATAACTTCATAAAAATTCAGCAAATTTACTATATACATGGGCTAATATTGAATACTTAGCTCAATATATGTTTCTAAGGGATTTATCACTTAAAATATTATCAGAAAATCATTTGTACTTTGATGCGGTTTTTTGGCCGGTATTGCAGATTAAAATATATCTATTCTAAATATAAAATTCAAATTAAATATTAAAAAGAAAATATATAGAAAAACAGAAAATATTCTTTTGAATGCGAAGCTTGCCTATATACCAATAGAATGGCATTTGGTCCCCTATAAAACATGTCCGTTTTTTCTAAAATTTGTAAAGAGTTGCAAATAAAAGGGATGATAAATATTTCTAAATGAAAATACAGTGAATAATAATAATAATGGTTACTGTGGCTGTTCAAAAAATACTGGTAAAGTCAATCTAGCATGTTGCCGTTTATATATGTTGCAAACGAGACATGTTTTTGTGATAAAAGAATGAGTTTATCGTGATTTTATGAGCATTTGACGCATTTAAAAATATATAAGCAAACTTAACGCTCTATGCATTTATATGCGACATAGAGACTTTAGTATTGAATAAATGTTGGGAGTGTGTATTTCCTACGCTGATATTAAAATATATATTTTTTCAATTTTTAAATGAGCTTTTAATTGTATTAAATAACTGTAATATTAGATCAATTTTGAAGCATCGAGTTTTTTTAAAATGATTGCAACAAAAATGCACGGGCTTATCTTTCCAACAAAAATAAATATGATGTGAAACTGTATGTTATTAATTTTTTCAAAAAATTTTAATGGTTATTTTAATGATTATTTACAATTCTATCCTATGTTTAGGGTTTAAAAGATACTGATATAATTTCTTATGAAAATAAAATTTGCGAAAGAAGTTCGACATTTTATCACTTAACAAAATTTCTATTTCTAATATAATTTTTATACATATTTTTATATTTAGACGTTGAGAATCTACAAAAAAAAAACATAAATTAATATTAATAGGAACCAAATTATCTTATTCATCTTTTTAAATTTAGTTATGGTATTCAATTCCTTCGAAAATATTAGTAAACAGCTTTTAAGTTGTACTTGCATATTATAAGAATTTAAAATTTATTTTAAGCACAATAATGTTTCTCGAATACTTCATAGGAAATTAATTATAATCTAGAAGCAAAAAACCTTTCGTTTTTTTTTGTAGAGAGACCAAATTTAATTTTATCTTATGTTAATATATAAATAAAGTCAAACTCAAACCAAAAATAAATTATTAAAATAATATAAATATTTCTTTTCACAAAAATCATCATTTCTATTTAATAGGGCCAAAGAAACTCATAGCATAAATAATAAAGTATTCAGATGACTAATATGCGAAAATATAATTCACGTTAATTAATTTGTGGGAAATCTTGAATATGTTATTTTATTGGGAACTTTTATTTTATTGATTGTATTTTTTTGCCATAGATATTACCAGAAATAAAAATGCAACAAAATGATAGTTGATTGATAACTCAAATGTTTTATATCATCAGAAAAGATTTATTTTCACGCGAACTATTCTATTTAATTAATAATATTTGACACATGAATTTTTGAATTGTAACTATATCATCGAATTGTTGAAATATCAGAAAAAAATCCAAAATATGTTTTTTTTTATTTAACAAATAATGTTTAAGCTAAATCAGAGCCCATAAAAAATTCGGTACTTACGATATGATATTTATATATTGATTATTTGTTTGATACATTTATAGTATCAGATAATTATTATATTAAAAAAGCATTCGATATATTAAATACAAGCCCAAAAATTTAATAGTTAACATGAATTATATGATTACTTTAAATGGATCACCTATAGTACCTAATAATTATTCACTAGATATCTGTTTTAGTTTATGTGTATGATTTTAACTATATAAAAATAATGTATTTTATAATTTTGAAAAAAAAACAATTATACCTTATTACATGATAAATTCACGATATTTTTTTCTTAAGTTGCCTGTACGATATCATTCAATTTTTCATATTATTGGATTGAAAATGAAAAGAGCTCAAAGCTAATCTAATATTCCATATCTTTTGCGCTCTGCAAAATGTAAACTAAAATTTATTATATTTAAAGCTTAATTTAAATTTATATATAATATATACTAAAATTTCTGAATTTCATGTTTAAGCAAAAATAATGTTCTATTGGCAAAAATGATATAATTTATTTTCAAAATTTGATTAATAAGATGGATTATATCAATTGCTATATTTTATCTTGAAATTATACAAAATCGCCCAATGCAATCCATATACTGATTTTTAATGATGTTTATATCAAAGAGGCAAGAATAACCATTTTTAAGTTTTTTTCAATCTATATGCTTTTTCAAGATATTTAAATATAATGTTTTTCTGGTTACCATTGTCTGTACATCGGCTTGAGCTTAATCTGCATATTTTTTACGTTGATGCTTGAAATTTATATTGATTATGTTTTAAATTATTGTAAATATCACCATTAAATTTTCTTAATTGCCTAAAATCCCACACTTATTGCTATTTTATTATTTCATGCTAAAATCACATGTTCATACACTTCTAAACATTAAATTTGTATTACAAATATAAATCCTTTATATTTTATTTATTATGCGCACTAGTACCCATGAAAAATTTGGCACATTTTCGGTATTGTTTACGCTCCATAAATAATATTTTTTAAAATCAACACGTGTTTAGATTTTATTAATTTATAACCGTAGCGTGAATTATTCAACAAATAAGCTTCTGATAAATTAAATTAATTTGAATTGGCGATGCTATTGCAAGTTTGTATTTTTATATAGATATTTTATGTAATGACTTTGGCTATTGTTGGTTACGAAATTCCATAAAAAAGATTTTAAGGAGTTTAAAATGTCTGAAAAAGTAGAAGTATACATGCGAGCTCTCACACTTCGCAAGACACTTGAATCTATCACATTCGAGAGCAGAAGAGAATTTGATGAAGATAGATCAGAGGAATGTGCCAAAAGATTTATCGATGAGTTGCGCAATGTTCTCAATGGATGGAATATATAATAAGAAAATAAACCCAGAAATAAAAAATTACATCAATTATATGAAATTTTGTATTCTGCTGTTATTAAATGAAATATACACAATTTATTAACTACTGTCAGTAGTTTTTTTTGCTCAATTATTTATGAATCTTGCATGCAAAGGTTTGTTTTTAAACAGTTAAATGAACTAAGAAAATCCATCGTATTTGAATGAATTACTACCAAGAAAATTTAGCCCTTTAACAGTATTTTGGCAGAATAAGCTTTCGAAAATGTATAATATATACGAAATCCATGATAAATATAATACATGATGTTTTTAGTGCTTAATGTTTGCATTTAAAATTTAAAGACGTTTATGAAGTTTTAGGGTGAAATATAATTAAAATTGCATCCTCATATTCCTTAGTTTTAGTTAGAAAAAAAATATTTACAAATAAAAAGCTTAAACGTTAAATATTATATAATAAACATTACACAGAATGATAAATAAGTAATGGCATAAGAAACCTCAAAGTATAGTAAAAAAATCAAGCAGAATCTGTTTAAGAACATTGAAAGACCTTTATAATTTACAGATAATTATTCTATTTAACATACCAAAAAAGAATATTGGTTTCTACTATGTATTATCGCATTAAGTCGTAAAAATGCCATAAAAAAATATTCAATGCAATAACTAATATGAAAATTTACATACATAAAAGACTTTTACATTCAATACATTTTACAATTAAGTATTCTATGCACATAAAAGAAAAATAAACCATGTAGTTATTTAATTGGGCTCTTAAAGTTTTTTTAGAGTATGTAGATGAATATTTACCTGTTATTATAATAAATGTTAGACAATATAATTTTTTACAAACAGCAAATTTTTCTTTACACATTCACTAAATGTCATACAGCTGAAAGTATATGAAAAGATTAAATTTTCACATTTTTTAGATCCTAGAGTAACAGTTTTAAATGCAATTTATGCTCGCAGGTATTATATTACTCAAGAGCTTCAGGATGAACATAAATTGAACAGTAGAATAACAAAAAAATCCATACAAATTTATGTATTTTATCCAAAGTTATGAGATTTATTATTCTAAAATCAAGTGTGCAGTTTTTACTATACTTTAATAAAACATATTCTTATTTTATTATAAATTAATCGACATGTTTATATTATATTTTACATATATCATATGTATTTTTATGATTGTAAAAATTTTTTAAAATTTTCATTGGTATGATGAACCAATTCTTGACAAATTTATGCTGGTCTTGTATCATTTTTTTTGCGCGTGGTTAGTTTTAAAATAACAAAATACAGCACATAAATGCACAAAATACATTTTACAGATCATGCACAAAGTTCTAAAGATTTTATTTATTATAAAATTCATATTATGGAATTTTGAAGATGTAAAAATATTATTATATCCAGGCTTAGAATTACCGATGGGATAATTGCGCAGAAAATTAAATAGTAAAATAGGAACTATATCAGCGTTTGATTATATTTGTTAATTATATTCAAATTTACCCTTTTTGTAAATAAAGAAAATGCGAATATCACAATTTTCAGTATTTTAATCTATTTTTATGTTCAATTTTAGTAAAAAATCCAATCTAAGAAACTATGGAAACTCAAAAAAATAAATTTTTTTTTGATTTTCGCGAGAATATTTTAAAGAATTAAAATTAGACTGTACCAATTGATAAGAACATAGGATTTTCTTTAATACAATAGTCTAGACAAAAATATTTTTAAAATTTTTTGTGTATCTTTAAAACCAAAAATACCAACAAGCAAATGCTTTATTAATAAACATACGTAAAGAATGTTTAAGTTGAGATCTTTTGCATTTATAAAAGAAATGAAAATGTAAAATATAATGAACATTTGATGTTTTAAATTTTTTATGACCATAGAATACAATTACAAGTATAGTTATATCTCAATATTTTTAAAGGTAGTAAAAAATATTTATTTAAGAATTAAATTATCCTCTATTAAACAAGCGAAGAATATCGTAATAATTATTCAGTTGCAATTATTTTTGCTGTATAAGAGATTCAACATCAAAGATGAAGCTATGGAACTTTTATTATTTTAACGCACAAAAATACAATATTCTCACTTAGATATTGTTTCAGAATCTATTATTTAACCCATGTTGTAAATCGAATCATTTGAAAACATTTTCATTCTTAAAGCACACAAAACAATGTATTTTTTATTATTTACAATAACATATATATATAAGAACACTAAAAACAACACAGATTTCTTTTATGGTGAAATAAGTATTCTTTAATCTTAAACCAAGTAAAGATAAATTATAAATAATAATAAAAAATCATTTGAACTTGTCTTTAGAGTTTACAAATAGTTTTTGTTATACGTTTGGTATCAAATTAAATTCCTATATTTATTTTGCTTGGTCATCCTTAATATAAATTTATTATGTCTGTATATTATTCCTATATTTGAATACAACTTTATAAACTAAATTTATGCTGCAAAGTTATAGCAGAAAGATATTTTATTGTTATTTCAAGATTTATAAACCTTTTACCATTGAAATTTTTTATTTGAACAATGAAAGATACGAACAATACACATATTTCAATGCTTTTTAATGTGTAAGTAAACATAAAAAATAAATATACAATATTTTCAGTTAACTTAGGTTTTATACATATTGGCTTCTTCATCTTACGATACAAAAACATAGTTGATTCTCTAAAGAAATATGAAAAATATAATAAAAATTCTTTAAAGAAAAAAATTTGCTTAATAGTTGCATTATCCATTGAAATATGAGTTTGATAAAAATTTTAGTTTGAAATAAGATAAGAAATATAAGTTGCATCTTTAATTGCGTATTTTTACACTACCTAGGATTATCTAAATAAAAAATAAAAAAATTGAAAATGAATTCATAGATTGGTAAATATTCAGTGATTCTAATAACTAAGTAAATAAAAAAATATAGAATATATTAAAATTAAAATAAACATATAATATTTAAATTATACTTTTGTACTTTATAAGCACTTTTATATCGATAGATACTAATATAATATGATTTTAGTATTCAAATCAAATATGCTGAAAATATTGCTTTTCTGACATAATTCGCTATATTTGTTAGTTTAAAGGCATAAAAATATATATCTTACATATTTTACTTATAAAATATGTAAAACTAAAAATAAATAAGTTATAAAATATCGTTATATATTTTTTTACATCCTTTTTAATTCATTCACATACGATATAAAATGAAAAATGCATTAAAGCGATTTATAGAAAATAGATAGGAGTAATAAAATATGTAACTTTATACAAAATAGTAGTTGCATATTTTCATAGTAAAATTTAAAAATTATATATTATTAAAAATTTAAAACCTGGCTTAAGCTGCAAGATTATTAAAAAAATTGGAACCTGAGAGGTTAAATATGAATTCGAATTTTGTAAATTCCTTAGTTACTGATAAATATTATTTTATTTGCGTAATTTTTATCAATCTGCTATGTAATATCAATAATATTTTATATATTAGATCTATTTTTAGATAACGAAATAATTTAACTTTAATACTTTGTAACTAGAGTTTTGTGTATTTATCTTATTATCAAATCTATTTAGTACGATATCTGCATAATATTCTTTGTTTCTAATTTTACTGGATTTTTATACTGTTTTTAGGCAGGAATATACTAGCAAGATTTTTTTATAAAACAAAAGTTTCCCGTCTAAAAGATATTTAAATAAAATCAAATGCAATTCAAACGTTTTAAACACTTTAAAGTTTGTTTGTTGCATATACTTCATGCTATAAACACAATAAATGATATTTATACTATAACAAAAAAACGACCCAATATGACATAAAAACACATATACAGTAGCTAAAACCTTTTTTTTCATATATCCTTTTTTTTCTTACAGTATAATTGATTTAGTTTTTTTTCTATTTATGAAATTTATTGATGAAAAAAATGATATCTTATGTTTATCTTACAAATATTTTTGCCTGCTAAATATTAGCGTTTTAACTAACTAACTTTACTTATATTTATTTATAGTTTTATCTTAACGAATTTAATAAAAGTTAAGATTATTTTGATATTTATAAAAAGCTTATATGTATTGAAAGTAAGTTTTAAATCATTTGTTTATGTTTAAAAAGGGTTTTCTAAGCAAAATAAAGACAATAGAAAATAGATAAATTTTTAATAAAATCTACTAGGATATAAAAAAGTCGAATTTAGTTGTCTTCTTAATAAACTTACATTGAAAAAGATATTTTTTATTATTCCTTGAAGATATACACATTATAAAATAAAAGAAAAGAAAAATATAAGAAAATCTTATATAATATATAACTGCGAAAGTAATAAAAAGTAGTAAGGTTATCATAAAAAACAACTTATTTACGAAAATAGATAAATGATATTTTTTTGTGACATAAAACATAATTTGCGTAATTATCATTTTTATTGACTTTAAGAAGAAATAAGGTTTTTTTTTTCTTTTTGAATAGAAATAATTGCAACAGTTTGTATTTTAAACATTATATATTGCCATAATTTTATAAATACTAATTTTAAATAAAAATAAACCTGGCATACATGAATTTATATAACAGATATTATATATACGCCCATGAAAAACAATATTATATTTTAAAAAACTATGATTTCCATAGAAGTCTGGTCGATTTATATACAAGTGTTTTGAACTCTGTAAATATTTTTCCTCAAAAGTTCACAATTTATATGATATATTCTGTATTCCTAGCGAGAATAACGCTTTTTGGTACTAAGAAACCATAAAAACATATTAATGTGTAACTTAAGGACATTATTACACTCATGCTGCAATTGCCACAATATAAATTTTTCTAACCGAATCTAACCATTTATTTAGAACTACTGCGTAGAAATATTTATGCTAGTGGTAATAAACCCATGATGAACATAAAGCATCAAATAGATATATTTTGATGTTAAGAAATAAGTTTAATATAGCGTAAATAGCATTAAAATAATTCGCAATTTGTTTAGAGATTCAAGATATTGAAAATGTCACTTAAAAAGACAATTAAGCTAACGGGTTAGTCTATTTACCTAGCTATGTTTTTATTTTATATAAAGGTGCGCATAATCAATGATTTCTATAATGGGAAGCTATAAATACTGATGAGTGGCATAAATCCAAAAACGATTTTTTGATACCTGCTTTATAACACAAAAAATTGGTCATATATTTTTAAATATAAAGCAACCCAAACTAATATAAAGAGCTTTAGTTTAAAAAAAATCTTTGGGTATTCAAGTATTAAAACATAGATTAGGCTGCGAAATTAAATTACAAACTCAAAATTTTGTTTCGTGCATGCATACTATACATTCTAATATCAAGAGCGATCTGATGTCAATTTCCGACAACTACCGTTATATAGTTCCATTATCCTGCCGCCATAACATTTTTTTTTGATCAGTTCAAAAAAGTAACGGAAACTTTTATCTTCTTTGCTAATATTTTTATCTACCCATGTTCTACTATATTTCTGGGGTTCTTTGTTATTCCAATAAATAATAAATGCTGTAATTATATTTAAGCAATTTATATTGCAAAAATATGCGGGGAAAGAAGAATTTTCTGTAGAAATGGTGCATCCTTTAGTTTAATTTCAATTATAAGCCTTGAAAAAATAGTACAAAATAAAACATATTTAAATATTTCTCATGTGCATTTACTTTACCTATAAACAAGATTTTGAATTTTTCGAATAATATCTCTATTAATTTATATGGTAAAAATAACTATAAATAAATATTCGTACATGAATTCATGAAAGCAACAAATAAATTATTAAATACATTATAATTTCCTAAAAAAATTATGATTTTATTAAATACTTATAAAATACAATAAAACATAATTTTTAGCTTTTAATTCGTGTATTTTCTGTCAATTATATATGAAAATTAGAATAACAAATACATTTATATTTTTTATACTAAAATGGCCATTAAAGTGACTTAAACGGAATCAAAAATACTTTGAAAGGTGTAGAATAAAGAAATTTGCTAAATTAACGATGTTAAGTTTACAATAAATACGAAAAAAAGCTTTTGATTGCATTCTTGAAATATGCGTGGTAATTGTATTTTTTCCGATTTAAATAATAATACACAGATGCAAAATATGAGAAAAAAATACCTTCCTGACAATAAAATTAAGTTTGTATATAAACATTAACATAAAAAATAATTAAATATATGTAACTTTTATTTATGTTGCATTGGTAATATTAAAATAAAAAAGAATTAGACCCTATCGCCTAAATTATAATTCATATATGAGAATTTAAGCACAAAGACTTTCTCTGACATTATATAATTAAATACATGTGTATTTTGCGATAAATTTACCTTAAAATTTTTTTATGATCATTGTTTTAAATAAAAGTATACAAATGGATAATTATAACAGTAACACAGATATTAATTTATTATGTTGACAGATATATCAAAATTGGCTTCCCAAATTATTTCTAGCAAAATATATTTATAAAATAACTATATGAAATGTAATTTGCTATTTTTAAAACGCTAATAAATTCTTATATATGAAAAATGTAGCATACAAATATAAAAAAGCTTGAATGGGGCATATATTTTTAAATGATAAAAATGAGATGGTGAACAATAGTATACAATAAAATAAATCGAATCTAATTAACCAATGTAAAGGCTATAAGAATATAAGAACAAAAATTAACGCTAACCTTTACAAAAAAAATTGTAAAAATGTAAAATACTCTGAATAGAATCTCTTGTCTATTATCGTCGGTATAAAATGTTCAAAAAAACTTTATATTTGTTTTAATTTTTCAAAGAAGTAAGATTTTTTGCAAATTATCAATAGAGTTGATACCAGATATATTCTAATTTCAAAAACTTGATTTTAATACTAGATGGATTAAATTTATATATCAACATAATATATAAATTTTTAGGCTATATTTTTGAATAATTTTTCATGCATATATATTCATCATAAAATCCAAGACGTTATAATAAATATTTATAAAATAAAAGAGCCTTTTATATGTAGTGTTAAAGCTAAAATATTATTTGTGATTGCTTCGATTAAATTTACATGGTTTAATCAAGATCTGATTAACATGCTAATATTTTTATAAAACTATTACAGCAAAATATGGTGAGAGATACCAATAGAAAAACACGTATAAATTTATCATTTAACTATCTATAAAGAAAGATTTTTTTGTTTCTATATATCGTGGAAATAATGGGTAAATAAGTTCTAATTCACGATATTTTCTAATAGCCTATGTGAAATGTCAATAACTGTACAAAAAATTTACTTATTATATGAAAAAAAAAACATTAAATATTGCAAGAAAGGCTTTGTTCTTAAATTAAAGAATTTAGAAATGTATTCCAGGCCACACCAAATCTCAAAGTATATAAAGTTTTTTTGATTCAACAATATATAAGAAAATTTCTTTTTGCCATATTTTCCATATTAAAAATCTGGATTCAAATGAAACTACAGGATATAATTATATTTATTTTAGTGATATTTTTTTTAAATAAGATATTTTTAATTAAAGCCCAATTTATATTATTTATTGTGGCAATTTTACATATACTTTATCTTTTCTTTTTGAAATCTCTTACTCTCTTATTTTTAAAGATACATCGATCCGGAAGTTTTTTTATGCAAAGCATCAAATAAATTACTGCTTCGGGTCATTCTGATATTTTTTACGACATTCTGTTGTATTGTGCAAAAAATTTAGCGCCGAATTCAGCAGTTTTGTTAAACATCTTATTCAAATATATTTTACGCTGGTCTAACTTTTTTTAATAATTTTATTTGTCTATGCTGCTATTTTTAAGCATTGCTTGTTGTGATCTTTAAAAATATTTTTTTGTTGTTCTTTTAATATTTATAAATTATATTATATTTATATTTTGACGATTGTCTTTGTTCTTTTCAGCACTTTGATATCAAAATAGTATTTTTTTATTTATTCTTTAATAAGATTGTAAAATTTTTACATAAAAATTTATAATGCTAGCATAAAATATTTCGATTAAACTATTATTTTTAGTTTAATTTGTATGATCTTTAACCGTACTTCTTTTGCTTTTACTCACCCTATGATCTACTCCTCTAAACGGTTCGTTTTTTGTGAATTTCTTTTATAAGAAAAAGTAAATATTTTGAACTTAAGATGAACAAAACTAGCCTGCTAATGTGGCTTTTTTATTCATACAGTAATTATAATGTGTGATATTGCCTTTTAATCAGTTTAATTTACATTTAATTAAAATAGTTTTGTATGTATTATCATATAAAATAAATAAAAAACGCATTATATCTGTATTAATATTGCTATTTAGGTTGTTTAATACATTTTTTACAATATTTTTTTTTATAATGAGTTTAGCTTTGGTCTTTTTATAAAATAACTTTTTTAAAAGAGTGTATTTTTGCCGACCTATGTAAATGCTTGATCTATAAATTTAGTGATTTATGTAGTCATTAAAAATTTCAGAATTTTTAAACATAGTTCATAACATATCAGAGTAAAATTTCATCTTTTATCTTTCAAATGGCTTTATTATAAATTTTTTTGATATAATCCATAATATATTTTTATAAGTTTTTTTATGATTGTTTTACTGCATAAAAATATTCTGTGAAGTGATTTTTGCAAATATAGTCGGATTTTTATGCAAAGTCTGATGATTTGGCTTTCATATGCAGTACCTGCTGCTTTTTTTCCAATAATATATATTTTGTAACTAGTTTCCTTTTTATCACATTGTAAAATGCTTTTACATAATCCATATATGTATAATATCCCGTATCTCTACAAATAAAGCCTTTGTAATTCAGTTTATGCTTATAAGTGCAAATTTATACAATGTCTTCCCGTTATATGCTTTTAAAGAACTTGAAAGTTAAATTCGGACTTATATTAATATTATTCAACTTTGCTATTTCATCTGTTTCTAAAGAATAAAACAATTATGCAGAATTTACATATTCCAACTTTTTTAGCATTTCTAGATTTACAATTGGTTTTTACTTTAGTTCATATATAATGCGAACATAAATTCAGATGCAGCCTCTCTTAGATAACTTTATCGTCAAATTCCTAAGTTAGTTCTTTTTATTAATACCATTACCTTTAAATTTACCCTTTTGAGTTCTTCCATACCAATAAATCACCCGTGCATCCAAAATACATTTTCAAGGTCAAAATTGATACAGTTTGTAAATCGAAATATTTTTTGACGAACAAAAAGCATTCGTTTTTATATATTCTTCTATCATATGTTTTCTATGACCTTTCTTGGGATGTTTAATATACCTTGTTCTTATATTGGAGATCAAGATACGTATCTTACAGCGTAGAGATAAAAAAACATCATTTCACCTTTTTTAAGTAATATTATGATGGCTTGTGTATATTGTTGACAATAATTATCCATTTACGACTTCGGCGTTTTTATAAGCTTTTTATGGTATAATTGCCTAAAAATCTGAGGATCTTGATTTGTTCATATTCCCATATAAAATTCTTAAGGTTAAAGTATACAATTCAACATTTTTTATTTTATATCCCTGATTAAAAGCAGATTTGCAAATGAAGAGAAAAATATCATATCTAATGTTTGCAGTTTCTATATTGAAATTTATCTGTAAGGTTATATTGAGGTCCTTAATCGAAAATCATTCTAATAATCATTTATTGAAGTGTTGCAGCAGGATTTTATCAAAGATCGACATCAAATTCCCGAAATAGTTATCAACAATGAGTTTTTGGTGTTATACATTAGTTTCTTTCTCTTTTTTGTGTTTTAATCTAGAAAAACACGCAATTATATTTTTTTAATCTAGAAAAACACGCAATTATATTTTTTTAATCTAGAAAAACACGCAATTATATTTTTTTAATAAGAAAAAACAAATAATAACTGTCAATATTATTTGTGATTGTTTTTTAGAAAATATTCACTGCTTCAAATACCTTTATATTATAAAATTACATGTTTCAAGGGGGTTTTCTATATATTTTAGATCCAGACAAACATTAATCGTGCGTTTATACCTTTTAGTAAAGAATCCATTGCTTAATTTTTTACTTCTCGCTAGCATCTCTTCCAAAAAATATTTATGAATTTATCCTATAAAGGCCAAATTTCCAGCCTTTTATGTTGTTTGTAATATACTATCAAATTATATACATGATATGTATGTCTTAAATATAGATTTATCGCTGATTTTATTATTAAAAAATATATCAATCTTTCAACATTGTTATATGAATTTGTAGGTTCTTAAGATGGACATAATTAATTTATATGGTTCATATTTTTCTCAATATTACATATATTTTTTTTCATATAAAAATAATATCCGTGTTTTGGCAATATATTCTTAAGTTTTTTCGTTCTTCTATTTCTTCTATTTCCATGAACTTTTGTACCTGTCCTCGTATATCGTCTATCTTATAAACATTTCCTGCTTTTTTTCTGCAGCGCTTACGCAATTTTATATAAAAATATAGTTTTTCCTTGCTTATAGTATCATAAACTCTTTTAAACATTTCCATGCATTTATGATTGACAAAAAAACCTCGTTGCTCTATTGAATATTATTAGATAAAAACAAATGAACTTTACTTAAACGCGATAAAGGTGGATGTTTGATAGCTATAGAACGTTCAATCATATTATTTATTTTAATTTTAATAGCAGAATTTGTTGCACAATAGTTTACCTTTCGAACTATATTCTGCTATTTCCATTATTTTTTCATATTTTCTATATCTTATATCTATATTTTTTAGTATAGAAAAATTTAATGGATATTTTTTTATTTTTTAACCCATTCTATAGAAAATATAACTGTTAAAGCTAAAAATGTATGTATATAACCATTTATGAAGTTTACAAAATTTAATATATACCATATTTATTTTTAAAAACACATAGTAATATTTACGGTATAAAATGCAATGAGGTGTCTTTCTACATATCGTATTTACTACAATCGAGTTTAAATAATACTCTTATTTTTCTAAATTTATACTACGTCATACATTATTGTTTTGAATCAAGTTATTGTCAATTTATCATATTTGAAAAAAGCAATTTTATTATTTGTATAAACATTGAAATTAACTTCCGGCGTGGTATATATAAACTAACAAATTATGGTTTGTTTTAGACTATGTATTTTTGCTTCTTTACAACAATGTGAATATCGATGATTTTAAATCAATTTTTGGAATCGTAATAATTTTTCATTTACATTTTTTCACTCATCCTTAAAAGCCTATATTAAAAATTTTTATGCATTATTCTAGTGTCTTGGTGTATGCATGCCATTTCGTTGCCCTAAGAGACACTTAAATATTAATCAATCTTTTATTTTGCTGCATTTACTATTTTTTTATTTAAATAATGTATTAATCTTATAATTTTTTTACAATCAGGGGTAGTGAATTGTAAGTAAAGCTTATTAAACTGTTCTTTGTTACGCACATTGATAGAATTTTTGAACTATTATAATATTTTTATACCTTTAAGTCATTTTCTTAACTCTTGTATAATAAATCTATTCAGCTATGCTTTAGTTTGATTTTTGGCTTTATGCTCATATTTAAAGACAATAAAACCTTTGTAAATATCAAAGTGTTTTATTCAGAAAAGAAAAACTGCACAATGCCTCATATAATTTATATCAAAGCCATTTTATATTATATAATTTTGTATTATTTATCAAGAAACTTCGTTCACAAACTTCTTTAATTTTTAAATTATTAAAAATTTTTACCCACAGATTTAAAATCATTTATAATCAGAATCAACGCTTTTACCATAACTTACACCCCTAAAATGCATAATAGGCATAATAAATAACCAGAAAAGATTTTATAGTCAAAAAAGATAGTAAATTTACCGAAGTTCATGTACTAAGCATATGTTTATCCCTTTTTGAACTTAAAAATCATGATATGTCTTATAAATATTGGCGTTTTCTTATATACGCAGATGCTTCTATCAAGGTAAAAATATAATTTCTGCACAAAAATGCATAAATTTGTGACTTATAGGCTCTTTCCTATATTAATACGTAGTATGTACGGTTTTTCAAGGCGTTAGAAAATTTTTAATGTATTTATAAAAGATAGGTAAAGATCACTACCTTCTATTTTATGGTTTTTTAATTTGTATTGACACAAAAATAATCATTAAAATATCTAAATTGTGCTAGAATACTGATGTTGGTTCAAAAACAATATCACGGTTTTTATGTGAATTAATCAAAATTTGTATATATTTACAGACATAATTTTACACTATCTTTATTAATAGGTTAAAATTTACTAATCATTTGAAACGTGATGCTTTAATTCAAAAAATAGCAAAAAAAAAGTTCTAAAAATTTTTTATCCATATATTTTATTTTAACTTCTGTAAAAATATGCTAGAATATAAAGGCAAAATAAATTCTTAGCAATACAACGACATAATTATGTGGATGCAATATTTGGGTTAGTTTTAAATATAATTAAAGGCTAATAAGAAAAATGATAATCAATGAGTCAGTATGAAAATCAAAGTTGCAAACTATATTCAAATAACCTTAAATCATATTTTCAAACTTTATTTTGTTTTAGATTATCAATTATTATATTCTTTTATATAAACCCTTTCAAAACTTACATTTCTTATGTGTTTTTATTATTATATTTATACAAAAATCGTTGTAGTTTAATAAAAATTCTAATAGTAACATAAATTTATGATATTCATGCAATCAAAAAAAAATCATATTTTAGTTGTATTTCAGTGTCCCAAAAATAGTTGTAAGATTTGATTTCACTCTTTATTAAAATTTTTCAAATATTACTTTCAAATATAAATATAAATATAAATAAAAATACAGTAGACTGTCATGTATATAAATCCGATTTGAATTTTTTTAATTTCGCTTATCGCAACAATACTACTTTTTTTTAAGATCATATAAAGATTAAGTTGCAAACTTATCTAAGATTTTCTTAGAAAAAAAGTAAAATCCCGTCAACAAAGCAAAAACGAAATTTCCAATCCTGGACAATTCCATTTTTTAGAATTTAGCATTCGACTTGATTACCTAAATTACAGAGTTTAGTCCCCAAGTTTTATTAAATAGTGTTTTAGAGCTCCTTTAAACAAATATATTATAAAAATTTTGATTTATCAACAAACATTCAAAATCGTTTTATAATTTTCATGGTAACGTTTAACTTTTATGATAATTATAATATATTGTATATGATATGAGTTTCACTTAAATAAAAAAATGTAACGATTTAAATTTGATATTTTAGCTGTGCAAATTATTTTTTATAGACTTAACGATATTTTTATCATGCATTAAATAATAACAAAGTTATATGTACTAGAATTTGAGAGTTAATTTAGATCCCCTAGATAATCAAAGCATGTGATATTAAATGATTCTTTTATATAAGCAAGATTCAATCATGACGTAAGTAAAAAATTTTCATCGATTTTACAACAAAAAAATCTTGAAGTAAAAGTCCAAATAATTATTTTTATAAATATATATAATTATGTAGATTGCGCAATTTTTATTAAGAATGAGTACAGGATATAAAATCTGAATCATAGCATTTATAAATAGTAGATATTAAACAATTTAAAAACTATACCTAGTCAAAAATCTTAATACCAGGATCTTTTCGTGTAATATATTATGTATTTTTTTTAATTTAATGTTTAAAGTAATTTTCTTAAATATTTTCAGTAAATAACATCTATAATTATTATCTAAATGTGCTAGTTGAATTGATTTAATCCATAAAAAAAGTATAGATTCGATTATAATATGTTGAATAAATTAAGTTATATATCGTTTTTTCTTATTTGAGATATCTAAAACCACCTATGTTTTCTTACGGCTTATTTTATTCCGATATATTTATTTTTTTAATTGAAATCAATATATTCACTGTTTATTTCTAAAACTTAAAAAATATAATAAAAAGAGCGGACTAGAAAATTTCCAACGATATAAAGTTATAAATTTAGATTTAAAAATGTAAACTGTCTTTTTTCATTTACAAAATACAAAGAATTACATCAAAATAGCGTCATGATATATAATTTTTATATATAATAAAATGAATTAAGCATATAAAATTTTTTTATGGGAATTATTATTTATCTATGAGTTGAACAGTATACTAGTTCCTAGGTGTTTTATAACCGGTAATTTACTGAAGTTTAGACTACTGAGTAGGTATTAACGTTTTGTGCAGCAATTATATTTATATATTTATCTGTAAGTTTTTTTTATTATATTAATTTATTTATCTTTATGTCATTTTTATTATATTTATATATTTATCTGTATGTTTTTTTTTATTATATTCAGTTTCCTTCTTTTGTTTGTTCTTTAAAGCTGTTTCGCAAAATAAAATATTAATTTGCATCTTTTTGATATCATGTGTATATTTCGATATTCATCAGATCATTTTACAATATTTTAATCATGAAATCTTCATGTTTGCCTAAGTTTCTGCAATTATAATCTACACATCATCCATCATAAGTTGCAACTATTACAGTGTAAATTGCTAAATGATAATTTATAATTAAAATAATAAATTTTTATTTATTATGCGTAATCAATACACATCTTAAATAATTCCATCGACGAAAACAGTGTCATATCTGGTGTTCGACTGCGACATGTTTTACCAATGGAAATATGATTCATTTTAATAGTTTTATGATCATTGTGTGTAATTTGTCCCAAATTCGACTTAGACGCATAAAAATTAATTTACATAATTCACGAACAACAATTTGATTTTCGAGCGTCTAATATATATATTTTCGAGTGAACATTTCTATTTCGTTTGTAATATTTACATAACAAAAAATTAAGCATTAAATGCAAAGTAAGTAATATAAATTAATGAAACACATAACTTTTTGCTAAATCAATTTATATATTCTAAATGATATAACTTCTTTGGTCCACAAAATATATAATCTCGATTATTCTTTGAATTTTTAATCTTATTCTAATCTCAAACTTTTGATTGGTATAATTTGTTTAAAAACATGATCTGTTAAATATTTAAAAGCATGTGCCTAAATTACTAATGGATATAATATTTTATTATTTATACTGATCAAACAATTATAATCGGCAAATGTATCCAACTTCACTATGAATTGCCCCATTTTGCCAACATTGCTTTTAACGTGCATTAATTAGAGCATTACCTTTTTAACTTTTGACAAGGATATTTCTATCCATTTATCACTTGTACCTAAACCATTTGCAAGCATAAAAAAAGCGTGGTGATGGTTATTGTCGTATTATTTGACTTTGATTCGTTAATTAACGATTGGATTTTTGAATACTATTTATTCATGGGTCATTGATAAACTATCAAACAATCATTATTACCGCTAAGCGGCAAGGAATACATAAAACAATATTGTTATATGCATAAGCAAAAAGATCAGAGCTCACTCAGTACAAAAGATCTGCGAAAACGAAAATACAGAAGCAAAAATTGATACCCGAATAAAAACAGATATTCACATCAAACAAAATAGACCTGGTATTTTCTATACGATAAAAAAGAAAATATGATTACGCTGATTGAAATAGGTACATTAAGCCTTGATAACCTAACCGAAGTTGAGAATGAAAAATTTAGGAATTATGACATCTTGGCGAATGAACTTGGTTTAATTTACAAATTCAAAACAAGAATAATACCATATGTGATGACTTGGGATGGGGTGGTCACAAAATATCATAAAAAATATTTTAAAGTGTTAAAAATACCAGATTAAATAGAAGCATACATGCAAGCTCTCACACTCCGCAAGACACTTGAACTCATCTCATTTGAGAGAAGAAGAGCAGTTGATGAAGATAGATCAGAGGAAGGTGTCAAAAGATGCATCAAGGAGTTGTGCAATATTCCCAAAACATCTAAATAGATAAAATCGATAAAAAGAAAATTAACCCATAAATAAATAAGAAGTTATATGCGTAATGTAATATAATTTTGGATTTAAAAATACTGAAAATATTGAGCTATAAAACCTTCCCGTTATTTAAGCTCAAGATCGTGTGAATAAAAACATTTCTTGAATGATATGGATGTTTCTCCTGGGAAGAACCCATTTACTTGATCAGATTAAAACCATTAATCCAATTATCAAATAAGTGAAAACATGAACGATAATAGTCAATTTAAAGAAAATTCAAGCTTTTTATAAATTAAAATTTAATATTCATGTGAAACAAGACAAAAGATATATTTCTTAAATTATAGAGATTTTATTTACACTAAACAAAAATTTTCGATGCTTTGATAGTTTAATAATGCATATACTTGCGAAAAAATAATATGTAAATAAATTCACATAAAGAAAAATTATGGATTTTTAACCACGTTAAAAAACCCTACTGTACTTTCTAAAATTTAATTTAAAAAATTTTAATGTGCTTATAAATAAAAAAAACCTATTAAAAGCTTTACAATAGTCCTTATTATATTGAATGATACAAATATAATTAACTGATTCATTTTCATTATTTTTATATCTGATACACAAGACATAAAATATTGGAATGCAATATTTATAAATGGCATATAAAAAAAAATTGTGTACATCGTAATTGTAAACCGTGTTTTTAAGATTTAGTTTCTCTTACAGTTTATTTTACAAAAAAAAATTGAATATACATCACTATGTTTATTAGTTATATATAACTTTATAAAAAATAAAAAACATAGAAACGTGATGCATGATCATGCAATAAATTCTAGTGAATTTATTTAAAATTATACAAGAAAATATGGATTACATCTCGAATTCATTTGTCAAATATCACCATCTATCTCTAAAGTAAAATTGGAAAGAAAAAAAATCTAGAAATTTCTAAAAAAAAATTGGCCTAGTAGATTTCGCCTAATACATTATTTTAAGATATTATATATACATCGAAAAAAAATGCGGTGTATTGTTTTTAAAGCTGCTGTTTCATATATTTCATTTTAAATTCCTGTATGATATAATCCGTGGATTGATAAATATTAATATTCTGATAGATAATGCACACATGCATATATTTAATATATTTTTTGCTTTTAAATCCCATTTTTTTTCTTAAATTTGCATGAAAACCTTTACATTCTAATATAACTAGATTTTATCATGCAGCATTTATCGCTCTCGTCTTATCTTATATTTTTATAGTTACTCATGAAAAAAACTTATTTGTTCTGCTGTTTTTTAGATTATATATTTTCCCTTTTTGATTGCTGTATCTTCGTAAGACATCGCTCGTATTACCAATTATGATTCAATTAGATAAACAGAGATTTGAGAAAAGAGTAAAGCTGTTTCATGTGTCAGACATGATATTTTAGAATTTTATAGCTTTAATTTGATATGGTTCTACCGATGTGTGTTTTTGATTCTCTTGCATTTAGTATGCTTCAAATGCATGTTTGTTGTATGATATGGTCTTTGTGCAGTAAGGATCGACTTTTCAAATGCGTAAAAGGGGAACAAGGATTTTTATAATGACGCAATCATTTATATATAGTGTCTAATTTATATTTATTATCTAACAGTAATTAAAAAAGAAATATTATGCGATATTTTTATTATCTGAAATTTGGTGAAAATCAAAAATTATCACATATTGAGAAATTCAATGAAATATATTTTGTTGAATGGATACACCTACACTTTATGAAAAAATTATAAGGAAAGAAAGGGTTTCAAAATTGCATGTAAGTATTTTTCATATTTTTCAAAAACATTTGTATAAGAACAAGGTAAAGAATTGAAAAAGATATAAAATAGAAACAAAGCCAGTAAAAATAACAAATAAAATTCCACGGATGTAAAAATTATATAAGTTTCAGAAGATTGCTTGGAACGGTTGAAATATTATTTTTGGTACTACAAGCTTTAAAAATATAAATGATATCGAAAATATTTTTAAATAACGATAGTTAGGTTTTAATACTGAAAATTGTAAAACACAAAATAAATTATTTCATATTTAGAAATTTCATTGATTCATGGTATTATAAAGGTATTCTTAATTTAAATTTCAATGGGAAAACAATAAATATTCAACACGAAAATAGTTATTATACTAAAGAAAAAAAAAAGGCTGTCTGTATACAAACTTATAAGCGAATAATAATATGTAATACAATTTATTTCATATTATTTTAAATTACAAAACAGAATAAATATTTATATAACAAAATCATCGATTCATTAATTTGTAAAAGATAATTTAAATTAAAATAATATCGAAATATCGGAAGAAATTTAACACTACACATCTATTTTTATCGGAAATTTTATTTATTTTTTATATTTTAATATATTATAAAAAAAAATTGTCTTAACATAGAAATTCTATTAAAAAAAACCAATAAATAATGTGTAAAATATAAATAAAGATTTCATTTTTCGTATATGGTATTTTTGCAAGATTATATTTCCTCAAAAATAAGTTTCATGGACAAAAATCTAATTTTCATATAGTTTCTGTCTGCTTATGAAAGTATATAAACTTTCAAGAATTAATTGAATATAATGATTTTTCATTTTCAAAAACTAAGTTTCATTTGAATATGGCTATTATGATATACTATTTAGTTTTAAAAACATTGTATTTTACTTGATTTGCTTTTAATTATAGATACTAGTTCGCACCACCACAACTTTCTTCAATCTGGTATTTTATTATAAAATTTTTACAAAAATAAATGTTTTTGCAGTTGACAAAGTTAGTTTGCAGCCCATTATGCCCGACATTTTTTAAAAAGGTATTTAATCATTATATATTCATGAAAACAACCAATAGGTTCAAACTAATTGATGCACTCAATTTTTTTAATATAAAAGCGAACTAAAAAAAAAGCACTTAAAATGTAAATTCACATATAATTTTAAGCCTTAGATCATTGCACGATAGATAAAGTACGCTATTATTGAATCAAAAATTAAGATACAACGTAAGACCCATCTAAACTACATGATAATTTATTAGAGGCGCATATTTTCGCGATACAAAGTATATAAATTACTAAATACAAGTTATTATATGCGCAAATATACTCACGTAATTAATATTTTGCGATTCTTAATTGTATTACCCATAGAAAAAAACATGCCAGATAGATAAATAGCTCGTTTTTTTTTATTTTGTTACAAATAAAACCACGATGATCATATATTAATGGAAAATATATGACAGAATATAGCTAAGCACACTAGGTCACAAATAAAAAAAAATAGAATTTATTGTGTGTGTAGTAGCCTCCAATAAGAATAATCTTAGATTAATCACGGAAAAAATTCAACCTAGTCTGTTTTAGATTAGAGAAGTTTAAAGACATGTTTACCCACTTCACATAATTTTCAGTTAACAATAAGAAGGTTTGTGAATTAATAAAGGTAATCATAAATGTTTAGAATTAACTAATGTTATATTTTTTATAGAACTTATAAAATTCAATCAATATTTAAAGCTATTTATTTCAACAGTATGTTTCTTGCAGCATAAATTTTAAATTTTCTCAATATAAAATGTGTTTTTTGGAATTTTGGATCGGATTTCTATCTTTTGCTGTACAATTAAGTATTGCTAATCAAGATAAAAAGCAGTGAAATAAATTCATGATGATGGTATTTATACTTAATAATCTTAAGTAAAATGTTTTCAATGTGTAATTTATATTGAAATGTATTGTTTTACCTTGATAACTCGTAAAAAAGTGTAAATAAATGTATGTCATTGGAATTATGCGATCAGTAAGGTTTAATTATTTTAATCCCGATAAATTTAGGAAAATAGAGGTGACGAGCACGAAATTATCTTTCCTGTCATAATTTACACAGTCTCAAGCCGGGTTATAATTGATTGTATCTATTAAGAATGTATTTAAATGTTTAAAAATGTATATTTGGGGATTTCAAATATAAAATATCAATAGACGATATATAGAAATTACAAAATAATATATACGAAATTATTTTATAAATGACTTGCTTATCACTTTAAAGACAAATTATAAGTGTAACTTCTCATTTATAATAATTTACAGGCTGAAAAAAAAATACGGCTTAAAATTTCTGTATTACAAAGAAAAACAACTCATTTGCAATGACAATCTTTGTTTTTAAAACTATATATTTTTCTGTCAACCGCAGTTATATCGTTTTTTTTATTTTGTCATATTTTAGTGATTTACAAAAATTAAACATTTCTTCTTTCATGGGAATTATAATAATAAGCCAGAAATTCTTATATTTTTTGTTGAACCTAGAACATATAAAAATACTTATTATTTTATCGTTATTTTTTAGATTAGAATTTATTCAACCAAATCTATGCTTTTAGGTATTTGAGCAAAGCTTTCATGTTTCATATTTCAATGCTGCATATATAAGTAACTCAAATATTATTTAATATTGCAACGGTTGGTATTACTATGAAAAACCATGAAAAACAATTTCTATCAATACAATAAACGAATCTTAAAATTTACATAACCCAATCAACATTTTCTATAAATATCTATGTATAATATAAGGGATTAAAACTAAAAAAGGTTTTTCCTAGCCATGAAATATTATGGAATCAATCTTTCATTACAGTATTGTGGCTAAATGCTTTCTTGAATATAATTGTCACCCATTATTTAACGGCGTATAACCCTTTCCAAGCTAGTTTTAACTACTGGTGGGTTTCATCTACCAGTTATAAATAGTTTACAGCTCTAAAACACAAAGAAATATACATTTTATCGCAACTATTTCAAATTAATTTATTTTGGTGTATCTGTAAGATTCATATATGATAAATAATCATACGGATATATAATCCAAGTCATCTAAAATTCTGAATATATAGCTACTTTTTCCCTGATTTATTAATAATTTAACTTGTATGTGCAAAAGAAAAATCTTCTATGATTAGTTTCTTTTTATATTTAAAATTTGCTACTTTAATTATTCCTCAAATATTTTCCTTGAAATATTTTTTTTCATCAAACAATATACATCCATGTTGCACCTTTAAATATAATTGAAATATTTATTTGACTGCGCTGGATGCCACATAAAACTACAATGAATTATATATAGATTTTATAATAGAACTAATGTTTAGGACAAAATATAAATATACATTTTATCAATATGATGATAATTCTCAGTTTGCTTTTTTAATAATAAAACACAATGTTTATACGATAAATTTCTTTTTCTGTAGATAAACATAATTTCCTGCATTTTTAGTAATGATACCTAAAAATTGTCAGTAAATATACATTATTACATTTTAAGGAGATCTTGTACATTGGTAGCAAGAATATCCTTAATTCTTAACTGATTCTCATATGAAGCCTAGGCGCGGACCTAAACTATATAAATATCATAATATACATTTTAAAATGTTTTTGAATTTTAAAAATACATAATATTTTTAATTAGAAGTCAATAACACGTTTTATTATACAACATAAGGGCCATTCCTTGCCTTTAAAGTAGTAATACAAAAATGTCAGAAAATCTCTAAAACTTTAGCAGGCATTCTGAATATATAACAGTGATAAAAAAATAAAAAAATCGGAATATTGATAAGATATTACAATCATATCTATGTGTTGGAAATTCAAAAATTTGCTAAATCTTGATTCTTTGTATATAACAGCCTTGTAATTTGGATAGATAAATACAAAATATATTATATTAAGGTTTTATTGAGATTTAAAATATCTTAGGCAAGCAAAAAAAAAATACACAAATTGTATTGAAATCTTTATCATGTGGTCGATCTCAAATTATTTAAGTCATAAGAAATATGAAAATTAAATATTTATTTTTTTAATAACCATATTATAATTTTCTTTTTTTTGGTATTTCAAATACCTTTCAGGTGTGTAGAATATAAAAATAAGTTTAGATTCTATCAAGCTACTTCACATAAAAAGCAAGATTTTCACACCAGGTTCATTTATATTCATGCGAAATTTATTGGAACATAAAACTATGTTTGAAATTCGAATAATATGTAATTGTACATTTACTTTTAACCTAATATTTCTACCCGTATGAGGATAATTATAAAAAAAACACATAATAATCAATAGAACTAACTCGAATAAACCCAAAAACTTATGCGTAAGATAGTTTGTTAATATATTTGCGGAAATTTATAAGTTGTGTAAATGTAATTTTTACCAAATCAGATAAACTAGAAATCCAAGCTTCTTTCTTTACACCAAATTAGCTTCGATGCTTGTTAAATTTATCATATTCATCGTGATTGTAGCAAGATTACCTTATTTATGCAAAATTAAAATGTCAAATTTTCACATAACCAAGTAAAAGATCTTTTCAAATTGAACTAAAAATATAAATACATTTTATTTTTTTTGCGCTTATTATATAGAAAGCATTTTATTGATTATTTTATTTACGGTTAATTTTTGATTTCACTTTTATCTTTTCTCAAACATATTGAGTGATTAAATCCTTGGTGCAAACTTTAATAATACTTTTTACTACCTCTTCCTCTGCTATATCCTTATCGATATACTTTTTCTCTCAAGGCTTATCAGCACAAGAGTCCTTCTCAATCCTATGGTTTGCATAGAAAACATTTTTAAACCGTCTTTTAAGAATAAACGTTCAGATCAAAAGATTTCTTTCTGTTGCCACAAGCCCAGTAAATTTTTTAAAGTAGAAATTTGTGGTTTCATAATTTTTTTTAGATCGATCTGGTTCAAAAGTATATGGTCAATTACGTCGGGATAATAAAATCGCAATAGGAGATATTTATGTAGAATTTATAGAAATCGAGTGTGAATAGACCTAATAATAAAACATTTCATGGTCTTATACTAGAAAGTCCCGTCTAGAAAAGCAAATTGTAAATAAACACAAAATATAAATAGAATATAAAATCTAGATAATATTATACTGCGATTTTCCAATAAATGAATTTATAAATATATATACGACAAGAAATCTGTATTTTCTTTTTTTAAAACATTTTATTTGGAATTTTGGAAAGATATTTTAAACGCCTTCTTTATCTACAAGCAGCATATTATGCAAAAAAGACTGCAGAATGTCATTATGGAATGAAAAATTACCATAAGATAGAGAAAAACGTTTTTACGAAAAAAAAAACTTGTAATTTAGATGCCAAACACGAATAAATTCAATTCGATATATAAGATAAATTTCATTATATCAGACTTACCAAATTATAATGCATAATATATGTGAAGTAAATTAGATAAAGGTCTAGTAAATAAATATAAAAGAAAGAATTATAATATATTGATTTTTTATTTATTTATTGGTTAATTTTCTTTTTATCGATTTTATCTATTTAGACGTAGTCAGAGTGTTGGGAATATTGCACAACTTGTTGATGCATCTTTTGACACCTTCCTCTGATCTATCTTCATCAACTGCTCTTCTTCTCTCAAATGAGATGAGTTCAAGTGTATTGCGGAGTGTGAGAGCTTGAATGTATGCTTTTACTTGATCTTGGATTTCATAATCTCTTTTTTTATAAAGATCTTTATCCCTTTAACTTTAGATCCAATTAAATTGTTTAAATAACATACAATTACTTAAATACTTGTTGAACTCGAAGAAAGAACGAGACTAGGCTTGTATACAAACCGTGGGATTTAGAACAACTCTTGAATGAATAGGTCTCGTCAGTGTGTGAGATAGTGAAGAAGACTTCGGATAGAAGAAGCAACCCGAAATTAAGAATACTTTGTGCGCATGGGGCATCAAGAAAGTTGTGATCGAGAACAAAAGCCAATTATGTTACCATGAATTATATCCCTTAAAAAATCCAGCAATTCACAATACTCTTTAAAATGAAAAAACGTGGTATAGAATTGATTAACAGAGTGAAAAGGCGTTATTATACGTATTGTGAATAGTTTGTAGTTTTATTGGATTTAAAAATCATTCGCCGATCTTTATATTGTTCTCTAATGTCTATGAATTAAAATCCAGCACATTTTCATTAAAAACATTTGCTGTATAATATTTTTTTGTGATTGATGCTTTTTATTTTTTTTATTGATATATACATGGTATATTTCAATTTATCTATCTATTTCTGGTTAAATTTTTTCAAACTAATTAAAGTAATTTTACTAGTTAATTTATGATTGATTTGCTTCATGATGCCGTATTCATTTTTTTAAGAACTTATTTGGAAAATGTTGAAATATTACAAAACTCTTCATGGCATTCTGTTACATATTTTCACTTTAATTCTGATATACTTCTCTCCTCACATAGCATATAGTTATAAGTCTCTTATAAGGCGTAAATAAGATATAAAGGTATTCTTTCTATCTATACAAATTAGCTTTTTAATGACTTAATTTATCAAATTATTGTCTAAATAAATTTTTTTATTTATAACAATTACTCAAAATTGAATGCGTACATCAAATATTTTAATTTTGTTTTTATGATTAAATTAAACCTTTCATCTTTTTATTCCTTTCTTGCAAACATAATATATTTTGGTAAATTGCTATCATGTATATATAAAGTGAATTTGATTTTTAACACATGAATAGCTTCAAACTTTAAACCCTAGACTAAATAAAAAATTGAAATTTTAAGAAAAATAAAGATAGTAAATTGCTCATCGATTATGTAATTCAAATATTATTCAAAAAAAAAATATTTCTTGAATTTTTATGACTGGTTTTATCCTAAGAGCACATTTGCTTGTGCCAAAACCCCTATGAAGTTCAAAAAATTAGTCGGCAGCATTTAACTCCATGAGAAGAGAAATACAGCTATGCTAATTAAAATATTTTTTTTCAATTACAACGATGCAATATGGTGCTATTAGATATTCTATTCAGTGATTTTTTACGCATCATTTTTTTATCTGTTATATTTACATTCAAGTAGTTCACTATTTTTAGAAAACTTTAGTAAAATGTATTATGGGTGTTATAAAATAGTCGAATATAGAGTTTCTTTTCAAATGGCTACATATAAATGGAAAATATTGCTCTGTTATTTTTACATTAATTATACGATAAATTACTTCATGCAATGTGTTTATTTCATTTTCGTCTTAATATATACGTTTGTTAGTATAATTTAAATTATAAAATCAAATATCATAAATAAATATTCAATTCGTTTTTATACTGTTTTGTATATAAGAAATAGCTTTCAGGATAAGTTCAAAATTCTTTAATACCGCTGAGTTTATTGCACAAATCCGTTAACCAGAAATACTGTTAAAATTATTCATCCAATAATAGATAGATTAACCTAAAATATTTTTTTGGTTCATTTTAAAACACAATAAATATATCTTAGAATTATTGCTTTTTACAAAATTGGGAATTATAAACACCATTATAGTGTGGATGCTAAAAATAATATCTATTCCAATAAATCTAAAATATGTCTTATAACAGTTTTACATCTTCCTAGAAGCATTAATTATAATTTAAAATTTAATTATTTGTTATTGTATGTCTAAAACGTTTCTATTTAAAATCTATTTTCATGTGAAAATTATATAAATATTTTTATTCTTTACAACTTTTTTATGAATCATTCTATAAAAGCGGCGAACTAAAAAAATATGCATATTTAGCTTAAAACGTCTAAAATTTACGACAAATGTATTCGCACACGATGATTCTTGGGAAAAGCAATATGTTAATTTCAATATTTAATTTTATATAAAAATATACTCTTATTAAATCCAAAGACTGCTGTGGCCGTTTGCTAAAAATACATTAAAAAAGAGAGCTGTATTACAGCTACAACGCATCTACAAATACGAGTTATTTATGTCAAATGATAAATACTAGCATGGGGCGTTCTGTTGAAACTAGAAATTATAACATAGCAAGAATAAAAATCTATGGATATATAAGAATGTAGCTGCGTAAGATTTCGTAAACTTCCCGAAATTGTTTATTTCATATTCTATTAAACAATGATATGGCCAAGTGTATATTGGATGTCGGACATAACTAGCCAGCGAAAAAAAAAGTAGATGGAATTATGATCAAACCTTATATTAACCACAACCTGGATGAACAGGCCTAAACCAGGTGATAAAATTGGCTACAGGAAACGTGAATCACCACGCGCGGGGGTCCATCAGATAGCCAAAAGCCCTAAAGTCATATTAGAACTTCTTTACCAGACATATATACGAGTAAATATATATCAATTACTTACTCATACCTTTAACTTTTTTTGTTCTTATTTATTAAAAAATGAAGAAAACAACAAAAACAATATAGATAGAAAATACCACCTATAAATTTATTGATATTAGAATTAACCATAGCTATAGTAAAAAATACTTAAATTACGAAACTAAATACACTTCCGTATTTAAAGAGATAATCTTTGTGTAAATTTATAATCTATACTATATAAAATTATATTATTTTTTAAAAAAAGATTTAATGAAATATTTTATTTTTTGGCAAGAAAAAATGAATTTTAATATACTTTTAAGATTATTTTAAATGTTCTAAAATATGAATTCTCAAGATTAGAAATATTATACACACCATTAAAATTTTTATATAAATTTCTTTAAATATTCCTTTCATCTTAAATATAAAATCGTTTTGATGCACTATTCGATAACTTTAATCATAACAATTTTATTAATTTTTAGCACGAAAAATTTACCATATAACCTAAGAACCATTATTAACCCGATATTTATGATATTTTAAGTTTAAGAGGTTTACATAAATATATTTGAATAGTTTAATTATATCACATTTTATTCCTAATTATCAATAACGAACATTTTATATATCTTTAAATTTAAATATTGAAATGTAGTCACATAAATTTTGTATAGTTCTTAAAAATTTCATTTGGTTCTTTGAACATCTGTAAACATTTTTTATACATATGATAGTGTGCTTGATCCAATACCATTTTTTGTTTCTAATTTGATAATAAAAATAGTACTTGTTGCATGCTTTGTTTATTATATTTTTCTTGTTTTAAATTTAGCGATAAACAGTATATTCAAGTGTTTTTAGAATTTCAATTTTATCAATATTTGATATGTAGCTTGATTTTTACGTATCAATCAGCTTTTTTTATTATTATCAGACTTTCTTAAGTTTATTTATTGGAATATTTTATTATTTTTATGGTTGTGTCCTTGTAGAATATTTATTTTTTATTTTTAATCTTCAATGAAACATAATTAAACGCATCAAACGATATTTTTTGTCGAAAGAATGCAAAATTCAAAAAAAAATATTGATTTTACAGCATCAAAAATGAAAGAACTTTATTTATTTCATTTCAAATTTGCAAATTTTACATGAGTATTAGTCTTGCATTAGATTTTATATTTTATTGTATATAAGTGATTGACTATTGTAATAAATAATGTAAATTACATTATAAAATTATAAATAAAATAATTTTCGGATTTTTTAAAAGGCATTCTACTATATAATTATTATCCGTTGAATATGCTTTGATGCATTAATTTTGGATAAATAATATTTTGCAAATATTTAAAAAAATGCCTATGCATATGCACATTTAAAGGCTTATTTTTAAAAGAAAACAAACAATTTTTTTTTACTGAATCAATTTTTTTCATTTTATATAATTATCTATTCTTCTATGTTTTCGATTAGCAGTTTAATTTCGGTTTGTAGTTTGAGATTTTTTCTTGAAGCTTTATGTGATAATTTTCTTATGCATGTAAATGTTCTTACCCTTGACCGTATCCTCTCCTATTACATCTTCTTCGATACCTCTCATATTTAAAAGGCTTTTTATTGCTATTTCTATCACACTACTATAATTCTAATATATGACTTGATTTTATTTGTGACTTGTAGCTCTATGATTTACCTTACATGATATTGTGCTACCCCTTTATCCCATGTTACGACATATGGTATAATTTGTTATGGCACAATATGAAGTTAAAATAAAAAATAAACAAAGACAAATTGATTATAGCATGATAATGATAATAAGAATAGATACATGAATTTTATTTTTCTTGTCATTAGTATAGATGCTATTATTCATGTTAGCAACCATTGGTTTCCTCATTGAGTTTAAATAGTAGAAAGAATCTCTTTACCTTAGAAACATCTTAGGGAACAGTTTATTTGTGTGTTATATTATATTCAGTTAAAGCTTTCAGAAAAAATAAATGCGTCAATTGTGGTTTTTATTAGAGACCTAATCAAATTTAATTATATTTTTAAATTAAAATTCCTTTTACTCAAAACAATATTTATAACAAACATAGCAAAATCACGGGCCTTGACATATATAACATCAGTGCCACACCAATTTTTCATAGATCTGTCAGCAAAGTTTTTTTAAAATATCTTTACTATTGTAAGCGAACCATGTTTTGGATGAGAACTCTTCATATCAACTAATTTCTGCATAGTTTCCATTTTCAGGATAATCAGATATTTTCAAACTTCAATTCTTGGGTGTGATAACAGATAGTAAAACAACCTAACATATTTTGAATAAAGCGGCTAAAAATCAATTACATTCGAGATTTAAAGAATGGACATGATGGTAATATATTAATTTAAAATTTTAATAGAATAAACAAGTATACAAATAAAAAATAGAGCATTAAAAAAATATAGGCCGTAAAAAAATTGAAATAGATTAATTTTACCTTTTTATGGTAAAAATATAAATTTTTGTATGAGTATTCATGTATTAAATTTTGATATATATTCTAACTTTATTGAGGCACAGTCATTATACCTTCAATTTTGCAAAAGTAGATAATAATAAAACTATCAATAGTTAAAAATTATAGAATATCATCTAAAATTTCATTTTTATATAAATTTAACAATCTTTTTGTCAAAACATAACATTAATTCAGTTGAGTTTTTTTATGGATCTTTTTTCGCGACAAAAATTCAATATAATATGAAGACAACTACTAATAACATGCAAAAAGAAATTTTTAAACATCAAAATAAAATAGTAATTCGTAATTGTAATAAAGAATTAAAATGGGTATTAGTCGAATAATATAATCCATCAATATGTGTTATCTTAACAGGGTTGGTTGATAAATGAATTGCCGTTTGAAATATAACATGATCTTTCAAGATTTTTATGAATTTACTTTGATCGTATCATATAAGAATGTGCAAATATGGTTGTTGGTTATTTTCGAAAAGTAGAAATTCAAAAAATGAATTTGATAGAAAAAATTATGCTTATATAAACTAAACGATATCCAATTATTCTATATATTTTAATTTGAAAATATATAAATCACAAATAAAATAATAAGTAATATTAGCATGCAATAAATTTTTTGCTTCTTTATATTTCTTTTATAAAATTTCATATTTCCTGTTATCATGTAATCGTATCTCCAAAGCAAAAATTACATTCTATAATAAAAATTAGATTATTACAATCATATTTAATTTCCAATCGGTCTGTTTAAAATGTTATATTGTTCAATTGTAGTTTTTTGTGACTTAAAGGCAATTTCAGACTTACTTGTGATACAAATCTGGACAATGAAGTAAAATTATAGATAAAAAATATTTTTCCTTACTTTATTTAGTTATTAGATGTTTACCAGGATCTTAAAAATCTTGCTTCTGAATAAATATTCAAATTTTTTTACTTAAATTTATTTTTTATTGTTAGAAGTGAATTTAAGTCAATAAATTGTATCTAATTGTAAGATTGCTCATAAATTTTTCCGTATTATTGTTTGTCTTCATTGTGTTTCGTCTATATGTCACAGAAAAAATCAGATTTCTTTAATGTAGCAAACAATACATTTGATACATTGGTGTTTATAAAAAATCGATTTTAAAAAGTCAAATTCAATTGTGACTATCGATTTTTTTTTGCTTAGTTAATAATCATCAAATATACTGTGTAAAAATATTAAAAATCGTATATTTTTTTTACATTTATCAAATTATTGAAAAATTTAAGCTGTTTTTTAGTTTTTAAAAAATTTTTATGTAAAATCTATATTGAGCTCATAGCTTTTTTTAGTATTTAATTAATAATATCTATGATATTAAACTTTAAAAATTTACAAAAACCAAGTTTTACACTATATCAAAAATACCGGACGGAGTAGAAGCATACATGCAAGCTCTCACACTCGCAAGACACTTGAACTCATCTCATTTGAGAGAAGAAGAGCAGTTGATGAAGATAGAACAGAGGAAAGTGTCAAAAGATGCATCAAGGAGCTGTGCAATATTCCCAACACGCTGAACACGTCTAAATAGATAAAATTGATAAAAAGAAACTTAACCATAAATAAATAAGAAATTAATTACACTTAATCAAAGTAAATTGCATTATTATGTATGCAATTAAATTTGGGTCATTTTTACTATGATAATAAAAATAATTATCATATTATAGCCACAAAGTTTTTTTTAAATGGGGGATAAAGAAAAAACAGGAGAGGAGAACTACAAAGATGAACATTCAAAAACCGATCCTGTAACGATAATATCAACAGACAACTTGCCTGAAACTCACACGACCACACGCATTCATACCACGGCTCTTCTTACTCTCATAGCCATCTGCAAGAATACACCCGCCGAGAAAGATTGGGATTGAGAAAAACCCTTGAATTAATAGGTCTCGAAAGAAGGAGGGGTATTGAAGAAGACTGTGGAGAGGAAAAGATAGCCGAAAGTATAAATACACTGTGTGTACAGAGTATCAAGCAAGCTGTGCCTGAGAACAAAAACTAAAATTACGACTATAAATATAGCCCATAAATAAAAATTAATAGCCACAAAGTTTTTTTTAATACTATAATAAACATATTCTTGTTTAGGGATATCTTCAAGCTCAATTTAACGTTATAAATTAACGCTGAATATTTTATAAATTAGACAAAAATACAAATTTTTATCCCGAATAGTATATAAAAACTTGTAAGGCTCTTCAAAGTCGGAATAATATCTAGCTAGTGTTTATAATCTTTCAATTATAAACTCAGTTGTATAAAATTATTTTATAAATCCTTTTAACTTACTTTTTGTGATTTCAATTATATAGCAAAAAATATTCTAATATATAATCGAAAATGATTTATTCTAAAGTTATATAGTGATATTTACCTAGTAAGTTCTGTATTTATGTTTTCGATTGTAGTTTTTATAGAAATTAATACAGTATTTATTTTATTAATGAAGAAATTTCGTTTGCGTTCTTTATTTAGATTATACATATTAATGCTGCAAACTACATAACATTTATATATTAAATGAGTATTATCAAATAAAAATTTTTGTTAGATAATAACAATATTAAAGTTGCTTATATGTGTCATAAGATCTTCAACTAAATGGGTGAAATACATAGAATATACAGCAACGCATATTTAAAGTCTTTACACGAATTAAATTGTTCCTTTTGTAATTTCTTTTATTATAAATTACATCTATCTTATAGATTAAAAAATGCTTAACTACAGTGAGTAACATTATGTATTTAAGAAATATTGTAAAGTTTAGTTTTTTCATGTAAAAAAATATTAAAAAAAATTGTAATGTGAGTCAGAACTTTATAAAACAAAGGATAAGTACAATGAAATCAGAATTTCAATGTTTTTTTTATTAAGATATAATATATTTATACATAATTTTTTCGACTTTGTAACTATGATATTAGAATGTGTTTTCATATTCAAATATATATTCGAGGCAAGTTTATCATCTGTAAGATTAAAAAAGCAGATTAATATAGCTTATAAAATTATATATCCATTTGGACCATGAAGAATATCCATAAGATTTTATAACAACAAAAGAACATTTAAAACTACCTTTATATCCATTAACTTGTGTTATAAATGCATATTTTCTGAAAGTACTATTTTAGAGCCATAAAGGCATTTTCTATTTTTAAAGGATATTTAACAGAATATTAGAAACAAAAAAATACATTTAATCAAATACATTGAAGATATAGTCTGATTAAGAGCAAAAAACATCTTAAATAATCAACTTTACTTTTTAACCTAAAAAATTGCATATATTAAATCTTGAAGCATGCGAAACAATTTAAATATAAAATACAGATAAAAAATAATGTTTGCTATAGAAAAACCAATGATTTATTATATCTGCGAGTTTATTAAATTAAAAACTTTGAATATAAGAAACTGTTATTTGAAGAAACGATATATTACTTTGAAACCTTTTTGTGATTGTTAAATATATAAAATCAACAATAAAAAGGCTCTTATTGACTATGGATATCTAGAAGTAAATTTTATATAAAGCCGTGAATTTTTTTATTTTATTGTACAGTTTATGATTTAAAAAAACAGAAAATTACGACAGTTGCAAGGATAAGAATTTTGGCAATAGAATTTCTTCTGTGTTTTTTATAAAAGAACTAACGGAAATAATATTTCAATCACGTAAAATTAAGGAATAACCATCACAATAAAAAATATAAAAGAAAAAATCTACTGTAATAATAAAATATATAATGGATTATATTCTAAGTGCCGATTAGAAATTTATTAATATGTATAATTTTAGTTACTAACATTAAAAATTAGTTTATATTGTGTTGTATTGCTAATTACGCAACAAAAAATAGCCTCGATATCACGACATTCATATATAAAAAATTACATAAAAATAAAAATTCTATATAGAACATCATTATGTTTATATAGCTTCAAAATATCAATATTTTGGTAGATCCGATCTAAATACAATATACGAACTGAATAAAATGAAAGATGCACTTTTTCATGCGTTACAACATCGTATACAATTATAATTCAAACCATACATCTGGTTCTTTAGTTGTGAAGATGCTTTTAAATATTAGTGCATATCTTTTGTTTGTAAAAAATATATATAAATATTTTTAGGTTTAAGATTTGTCAAAATAAATGTAAAATTTTTGATTTAAAAATTTTAATATTTGTTATAAAAAGCTATCAGATTCGATTTTTATTGTTATGCAATGTATACATCTGTGATTATAATACCGAAAATGTTTTTTTATTCATGTAATCACATAAATTTAATTAGTTTATCAGATTTTGTTTTGCATCGATAATTCAAAAAATAGATTGTGTGTTCCGATATCGAACATTTGAACAAAAAATATAAAGCATTTAAAATATAATATATAGCCTATTTGAATGTCATATTTGTATTTTATTTTTTATTCCGAAAACTACATAGTCAAGAAAAAAGGTATTTATGCAAACAAAAAACCTTTATTTGCTTTGTCTAAATTCTAATAATATACAATTCCATAAATGCGATTGAAACTAATTTTATAAGTTTTATATGATCTTTTATTTTTTTACATATAACAAAGCTTTATTCTAATCTTCTTAAATCATAGAAATGCAGTTTATATGTCTTTTTTATGTTTTATATGTTTTTTATGGCGTATCATTCACTTTTGTCTATTTATAATGAATATTTTTGCACTTGCATAGTAATAATACATATTTTTTTGGGCGCTAAACGGCTAAAATATTTATTGTATGTACGGTTTTAAAAATCCGATCATATTTAGCATTTCATTACGCTGTTTATCCCATTTATCGATAATATAAACATAAGTAGGTGTTAAATACTTTTCACTATAGTATTACTGACATCAGTTTACACACAGAAAATATGTGATTCGAAAATAATTCGTCGATGTAGCTGGAGGTTTTCGGTATTTTTTTTTTAATATTAATCTTTTCAAATATGATTTTTTACATGTAATTATGAAGGCTTAAGCCAATAAAAATATTTATGAATAAGAATGAAATAAAAAACATTTATTTTTTTTGGATTACAATTAGAATTTATTTGTAGTGTATAAAATTTTAAATCTATATTTTGAAAAACAGTTCATCCTTTGTTTATGTTATTTGTTTCTATTTTATTGTTATTAAAGCATAGATGATTGATAATTCATTAGTTTGTCCGATTTCATACAAAGGTTAGTTTTAAAAAATGTCAAAATAAGGTTATTCTCCATATTTTGCGGTATTTATGTGTATAGTTATGCGGAGTCACCGGAAACATGATAAATGTATAACTGAATGTGAGTAAAAATCTAAAATTTAAGTTCTTCTACCAATGAGGTTTTTTTATTTTAAAAGGTTTTGTTTTTTATAAATAATAATTGTATTATTAAAGCTATTTGCGCAGAAACTAATTTACATAAGTCTCTATAAGCCTTTTTTAAATATTTTAAAACTTCCAATGTAATTTGTACTACATTTTACTGGCTAAAAAATGCAAACTTAGATTATAGATCTTGCTTAGCTAGAAATAAAAAAAAATTTAGGCATATTAACTCACATATATTATAAAAAATACGTATAAAGATATAAAAATATGAATTTGATTTTGTAATAAAATTATAAATTAAATTTATACAAGTAAATCTTTTTTAGTTCGAACTCTAGTTTTAAAATAATAAAATATAGAAAAAAGATTTAAAAAATTACATGTAATTGAATATTTTATTTAATAAATCTAAGATTCGAAAAAAATATTTGTTTAAAAATTTGTGCTTAGATTTCATTTCTTTTCATAAATGAATCCAATTGGTGTGTTTTGCATACGCTTAGAAAATCAAAAATACTTTCATCTTTAAAAAATGTTTTTTATAAACTGACTATATTTTTCTTTAGTTTGATGCGTTTGTTGTAATATTTATCTATAGAAAAAATATCTAAAATAGCAAATTAAGCAATAATTACAAAAGGGGAATAATATCATTTATAAAATTACAAATCATATATCTACTCATTGTGCGTAAGAAACACAAAAGGTTTATCTTGAAATGTATTCTCTAAATGATATGATGTTCAATACCATTACTATATCGTTTTTAGACATTTTTGCTTATTCCTAATAAATATGTTTGCATATATATCAAAACAAACTGGTTCCAACTTCTGTTTTTATAATCTATTTCAAAATGAAAGCCTCTTTTACGTATAGAATTTCTTAAAATATACTACTACATTTAATTTACGAAATAAAGGATTTTTTATGATGGCTTGGTTTGTTTATTAAAAAAAATTCTTATATATGAATTATCTATTTAAAAAAATTATAAGCTTATCAGATTTTTACAAAAGGATTATTCTATCTTATTATCGTTTTCATTAGAAAATCAGCATAAGCAATTGAATAATGGATTGCACATACATTACGAGCTCAACCAGATTAAATAATACAAAGATAGGTTTTTTAGGTATTAAAAAGGAGATGAATTTGAAATAAACATTAAGAAAGCGCATATCATTATTTCCATAGCAGTGATTAAGAAATTAATTGTGCAATAAATATCTTTAAATTGAGCATTTACAATACAGAATAATTTCTAAGAAGAAAAGATACGTTTAAAAAAAATTGAATGTATCACACTGACTTTGCAACAAATAAACTATGCCACAAATATCATTTTACTCTTAGGTAATCTAATGTGGTTTGAAAAATATTTAAGGACACAATGTGCGTAAATACGCGTTTTATTCTATATAAATAGATTCTATAGACATCAACATAGTTATATTTTTTTACAGCGTAAAAGTATTATATAAAGACAAACATATTCTAAATGTATCGAAAATAACCTTTAAGCTTCCATAAAATATTTTTCTGATAATAAATAACATGTATACAAAAATTAATAAAACTCATTATATTATAATAATGGATGATAAGTAACTAAAAATTCACTATGATAGGTATCAATTTTCAATGTTATTAACAAAGCAATATGACACATAACATAAATAAATATTCATTTCATAAAAGTTCTATTAACAAATGAAAACGATAAATCTTATATAAAAGAAAAGAAATATGGTAAACTACCTAGAAAAAAAACGATTTTTACAACTAATTACACATTTAAAGAGGTACCGAGCCTTTTCAACATAAAAAATCCTGTATAACGAATTTGATTGGATTTTTAAGTATATTACATATAGTATAATTATGTTTGCAATGTATTCAATTTGAAATCTCAAAATATTATCATTATACAATGTTTTATACGTGCGAAAAAATATAACCTTTGTACTGTATACATATGGTATCCAATGTTGGATATTTATAGAAATTAATAAAGAATATGTGCATATGAAAAATTTATTGATTTTATTTTCTAAAAATAAATAAACTAGTGATTTTAATAAAACATAATAATTTGAAAAAAAACACCATAGCTTGAATGTATGAACTTGAAAGAATCTTATTTACAATATATTAAATATAATAATGACCAAAAGGAACTTTGTAAGTGATTTTTTCAAATTGCGATCGTGCAACTCTGTTTTAACGAAATACCGTCCTAAAGAGCAAGGAAACAACTAGAATTTCATAAATAGAGCACAAAATTTTATTTTAAATCATATCGTACGCATAAACGTAATTATTCATATCTTTAATTAAATGCGCCTTTAAAAAAAAATTATAAATTAAAATATGATATGTGGCATTTTTAATACATAATGTTGACGATATTCTTTAAATTTTAATACAGAGCTTAAAATTGCGAAATTATCCATTATAATATATTCATTAAATAAATTTTATACTCTATTAATTTCGCGAAATAATTTATTATTGCATATTTTAAATTATAAACTATAATAGAAATAGCTAAGATGAAAAATTAAGTTTGCTTAATATATAAATATTATAGTTGGTTTCTTGTTATTTCAACTTTTTCTTTTCTTTATTTCTTCATATAGATTTTTATTATTTTAACTCTTCATAATTTGATTAGGCTTATACAATCGCATAAGAACTTCGTATTTTATCAATAGAATTATTCTTAACTTTTCATCTAAGTATTACTTTATGATACACGTACAACCAATTCTAAATGACTATTCAAAATCTATCGTAACAAATATAAGAATTTATAAAATTAATCTATTTCGCAGTATGATTTTAGTTACATTTACTATACACCTGACAATACCATTGATGAAACGACCAGCAAAAGATTGCCTAAAGATGACGAATTCAAGAATAAATTGCAACCGCCTATTTAAACTTACCTTTTAATCTGTATAAAATATAATAATTTATAACACATTAACCAACTCGGAAGAATTATTCTATCTGCTGCGTATTGATCTCGAAATTTGGTATTAATAGAAGTTAATCTGCGAACTGTACATTAAATTATTACCGTAAAACTATTTAACCGTATTATTAGCCCGTTAAAATAAATCAAGAAAAGATAACATTTTTCTTATATTTAGTTTTGGCTGATTCTCATATTGCTGATATAAAATATAAAATATTACGCATAGTTATTGCCCATTCTTCGGAGGAAAACCAATGGGAAACCAATTAAAAATGGAAATGAAAATTTTAAATTTCAATATAGGTTGAATATATCTAAATAGACCAGATTCTTGAAATATTCAAAATTTTAAATTCAAAAAACATTTTCTTTTTGCATAATAAACTATAAGGATGATTAATAATATTTTAAAATGTTCTAACCATGTTATAAAAATACAAGAATCTGAAATAACAGATAAAAAAACCCAAAAAGCTAATATGATCTGAAAATTTGCTACTTATTATGGTTGGAAACATCATGAAGGATGCTAGTAGTTTAGATTTACGTAAATTTCTATTGTAAAATGTTGGAAATTTCAGGAAGTGCCAAAACAATGTTTTCTATGTTATCAAATCACGAGCGCAATCTTACAATTAATGGATAAAAATGTAAATATAGCCACTAATAAACGTCTACATTCTGATGCCATAATATATAAACCTAAAGAAGATATAATATAGAAAAAGATTACATATAGTTTTTTTATGTGTAAGAAAAACGAATCACATCAAAAAAGAAATCAAGGGTTTTATTAAAAATACTAAAAAGCAGCTATTTTAACACTCCATATATAATTGACATAGCTTATATCACCAAAAAAATATGTGCGTAATCATTATAAAATATTTTGTATTACAATAAAAAAATACATCTATAGAAAGCATATAAAAAAAATTTTTTTACACTGGTATACACACATCTTGATTTTATAATGAGCATGTAAATTCTTTAATATAGGAAATATTTGCTGGTTTTTATGAACATATACACACCCAATATTCAGAACAGAACATTAAAACAACTCGACACGTATTTTAAGTCCCGTATTTTTATGGTAAAGATATTATTAGTACAAAGAAATTACATAATAACACAAAAATTTCTTATTACGTAATTTTGGTCACATGAAAAATATAGATAATTGTAAATTTATCATATAATTATGCATTAGTTTCTTAGAATATATTCAATATCTTGTATTTAAAAGAAATTCAAATGTTTAAATTATAGATAATAGCTTTAGATAACATATTACAACATTTAGATTGATGCTTTCTTTGTTAATGCCTATCTTTATCTTCACATTAAAAATTTTAGAACTGTTTAACAGGTGTATTTTATGTACTTAATGGTTTAAAGAAAATCGAAAATTATATATTACAAATATGAAAAAATTCATGTGCAGCTGCAGCAAAATTTTAATAATGCAAACCATAAACACATTATTATACAATAAAATAAAAACGTCGTTTTAGTAATATGTGACCACATTGGTAATGTATAAAAAGAAATCAATATAAGTGGATTCTATAAAATTTTGGCAATGATTATTTTTACATCTATTAAATAATTTTCCCTCTAAAACCTTTGAGAATATTATACTATCATGTTTTTATTTGGTATTGTTTATAAAAGGTCAATTTATGCATATATAATCTTTAAATAAAATAAAAAAGCATATCTACGATGTTACCATGATCATAATCCATAGAATAATATAAGCATAAGTAAAATTATTTATTTTTAGGATTCTTTATATTTTTGTAAATTTTTACTTTTATAAGCTTTATATTAGATTATTAGTCAATCCATAAAAAATATATCCAGATTTCATATTAGGCTTTTTGTCGTATTAAGTTTCTAGACGTACAATATTTTATTGGAGAAATTGGAAAGGTGTATAGATAAATATAACCAGTATAGGATTTCAAGTTAATTTGTCATTTTTTAACATATATTCAAAATTTTGCAGAAAAAATGGTTTTATGATCATTCATAGATATATAAAACTAGATATTGCATGATGAAATGATGTGTAAAATTTGTTATATATTTTCTTTAAATACTTATTCACAATTGAATGAAATTCTAATTAAATTTATTGCTTTGTATAAAGTAAGTTCTAAGTATAAATTATTTTGTTGATTTCATGAGTTCGGTATGCAGATTACATGTATGATAATCTATGGACTCGATTTTATGGTATTTGGTAGAAATGGTGATTAATAAATCCTTAAACACCTTATAAGCACTAATTTATCTTTAGATAAACATTAACAAAAAGGTTTCTAATTTTAACACGAATATATTATATTTTTGTTTGAAAACCATAAAATATTGCAATACAGCATCCAATATTTATTTATCAGACAATATTTAATATATTATTATGAAAATTGGCAAAATCGCTATCTGCAATAATAAAAAGTAAATAACACAAAGATATATATTTTCAAAATATTATTTCATATTATTTCTATGGTGCTTATATCGATATATATTATAGAAAAGTAATATTTTTTTAAAACTTAAAAAGTAGATACGTGATATTATAGTGTACAAGTTTCTGATGTCCTTATACGTATGAAGCCCGCATCAATCATTTAGAATTCTAGATTCCAATTTCTATTTTTGTTTCACATATATAAGATTTTATTTATTATAACTTAATCTAACAACCAGATCAGAAAATGAAAGTAAAAATAGAGACCTATAATATATTTTTCATCGTATAAAAGGTGAGATTTTACTTTATATCAAGATTTTCATATATTTTGTAACCTCAATCATTGTTAAAAGCGCACATAAAATCCGAAAACAGGTTTTGGCATGGTTTTCATCATATCATAAACATTGAAGAACGTCTACTTATCTTTTTTTTATTTTAGTACAATAGTTCTTGATATTCGAACAAAATCGTATAATAAACAATTCAAATAAGCACATGAACATTTTTTGTGTTAAAAACCAATGAATAAACCTAATATTTGAGTGACTTCTACTTTTTTTATTTGATATGTTACAAAATATTTTTCACCATTACTGATTTTTAAATTAGGTAAATTTATGAGATCTGCAGTATCACCAATTAAATTCTTTTAATTATCCCATATAAAAAATTGGTTAGGAAAAAAAACTGTTAATAAACTTCTTGATTGAAATTCAGTACTTTATATGTCCTTTTTTTTCTTTATTTTTTTTCCAATATATGATTTATTTTGATGACACAAATTTAACTATTCTTCTCATGGTTCATGCCTGTTTATTATCTATTGTAAGATGGAATATATATTATTTATCCCGGTAGAAGGATCTTATTACCTGAATCAAAGTTAAAAATCCCATAGCAATTCATTGCTAGTTAGACCTTTATAAATATTGTATTTTATAAAATTTTAACTAGTTTCTATATTTTTAGAAAAAAACCATAGATAAAATTTCAGTCATAAATTTAAATCAATAAATGTGTGTATACTTTACTTTCATTGGCTAAAATTAACATTAAAAAGGATGTTTTTTTTAGGAATTATATAGGAAATACTGATCAAACAAGATAGAAAAAATATTTTCTTGCATGATTTAAAACAACTATTATTATGTTGATTAAAATAGGTACAATAAGCCTATTAGCATCTAATGAACTTAATCTATGAAATAAAGGTGCATAAAAGCACGAAAAATACAATAAGTTCTATATGCTATAAAAAAAATATATGTAATGACCCGTTCATAGTGTGGTTAAAAAATTACATATACAATATTTAACTGAGTTAAGAATCTCAGATGAAGAAGAAAAACACATGCAAACTCTCATACTATACACGAAACTCGAACCGATATAATTTTGTTGAAGAAAGAGAGCTGACAAATATTATCAGGGGAAGGTGTTAAAAGATTCATTGAAGAGCTGTAAAATAGTTAAAGGGATGTACACAATGCAGTAGATAGGGTTCAAAAAAATAAGAAAAGCAGCACATAAATAAAAGAACATATTTACTTTCATAAAAATCAAGCATATCTCAATGAAGTTAGAATTAAATTGAGCAATTTTTATATTATAATGGTGTTATATCATTTTTATAATAATACAATAATCAAAATAAATTTTAATTGGAAGAATACCTTAATTATAAATTAAATTAAGGCTAAATTTTAGAATATAATTGTATAAATTTTTCTCCATGTTTAACTTGAACACTGCCCCGCGGGTAAATCACATCTATAGTATTCATAATGTCTTCTTTCTTACATCTTATTCAATAAGTCTATACTTTTTATGGCCCATTAACTTGGGATTATATCTCGATGCTAATTCTTATATATGCTTCAGTTTAGTTTGTGAGTTCGAGTTCTTATGGGAACATTTTATTCATTTAGTTGCAAAATAACTAATAATAAATCATAACTTGAATGATAGCATATTTTGCAAAGAAACAAATATTTCTTTTAACATCGGATTTATAAGCAAACAAACTTTCAAAGGTTTTAGAAAAATTATATTTTTAGATATGCGTTGAAGTTAATTTCAAAAAATGCAGGAAGAGTATGGATTTACATATTCTACTAGGAAAATGGCTTTTCGAATTCTAGTAGTTCCATCTTATTTTTTTTATACGCAGAAAGTCCAGAGTTTTTACATTTCTTAAATTATAGTTGCCCAAATACAAAATTACACGAAAAAATTATTACTAAACGATTCAATAAATTAGATGATTTTAATTTATATGTTCCAAGATAAATTATAATATTTATAAGGTACGTAGATTATCTTTTTTTCGTAATGTAATCTATTTTTTTTAATTTAACAGCCTTAAATGTATAAAAATATGAATAAAAAGATAAAACAAATATTTTCATTTTATTACATCTAGAATTATTCATAATATTTATGTACAACTTTTCCTTATTTTAAAATTTAAGTTTCTTGGATGCATTTCAATAGTAAATTGGTATGGATAGTCATTTTATACAAGATCTGATAATTAGATTTGCAAACTACTGTTTTTTTTCTGAATATAGACCAAAAAATATTTATATTTTCAATTTAACTGAAAAAAAACACAAAAAAGGAAATTTAATTGCTTATTTACAAAGTAAAACTTGCGAAAAAGATATATCTACAATTTCTTATAAGAAAGTACTTTATACACGTGAAGAAGTATAATCTTACCTTATATTATACCACTGTCGCCCACACTCGAATTATTTATTATAGATTATTATACAAGTTTTTTATCTAGATTGAAAAGGTTGAAATACTGTCACTTATTTAAAAGTAACTTTTATTGTATATTACTTATTTTCCTAACTGAACGATGATCGACCAATAAAAAGCTTCCTTATACAATGTTGATACCAAAAAAAATAAGAGAAAATTTTACTTACTGATGACTGTATAATAAAGAAAGAGTAGGATTCAACTATGGAATGTATGAACACGTAGGTATTGTCTTAAAAAACCTAAAAATAAATTCCGTTACATATGATATTCTATACAAGCATCGTTAAACCTCCGATACCTCCAATTGATATAATGCTTACAAAAACATCAAGTTTGAATCCTTTTTAAACTTCAAATCATCGTTAATGAATTTATGTCCTAAAATATTCTTTTTAAATCAAGAATATTTACACTTTAAATTTAAATAAAATATATATGCTAATATAATATATCATCATTTGTGCTAAACTTGTTTATTTTATTTGGATATTGCAATTAGATCAAATTAGATTGAATTTTAAATGGTAATATTATATTTATATAGAGTTTATTTTAACATTGTAAACTTATAACTTTATTATCCCAACACCAGGCTTAGGCTTATCATGCCCACCAGTATTTACAGTAGCCACAAAATAACGTATTATTTAACTAAATAGTTCTGGCTTAATTACCGGAAAAACAAATACTTTTCCATTATAAACAATAATAAGATTACCAACCATATAACGTGCATAAATTTATACAATTCTTGGGTTTGTATTATTTATTCACACATGTTTGTTTACTCAATAGGCATTTCTTGATTAATGTAACTCCTATTGGTGAAAGACCACGCTTAATATGTCGTCTTCATATTGATAGAAGAAGATCTGAAAATTATATTATTGTATCTCTTCAAGATCGATTCATCGGTATCTGTATTTTCTAAATACCAGGCGTTGTTTATCCAAATTATTGACATTTTGGTTTGGGCTATGAAAAATAAAAAGTCTAGATTTGAATATCAAAATAAATTAACAAATATTTTAGTGATTAAACGACCATATATTACAGGTTACGCGTTTCATTTCCATATAAAACGTATGCTTAAATATTAAGCACGGATAACCCATTTTTATTTTGGTTATTATGTGAAGTATTATTAATAAGAGTTGAGATATAATTTATATTTTGAACACTGAGGATTTTAATTTAATCACAAGAAATCAATACAAAATTATATAATATTCTTTGAAAATTTGTTGCTAAAAACTTTCAAATAATTATTGTTCTGTTATATAATACACAACGAATAATCAAAGCATTAAATATAATCATAGAAAACATGGGCGATATTAAATATTAATCTTCGAAAAAAAGTAATGAAAACATTTAGGGAAATAACCTTATATTCATATAATTTAAAGATAGAAAGATGTATTAGAACATAATCATGTAAATATAAATATAGTTTTTACAAAAAACATAGTAAAAAACCCAAAAGAAACCATCTTCATATCTATACGATGCATTATATGCAAAATCTATCTAATAAAACCACAGGAAATATAGTTAAAATCATATAATATAATATAAATAATATAGTGGTAAAAAACCTTTATGCTAAGTTATTTATTTATTGGATATAATTTTATTCTTCGAACCATATAAATTCAAGTATTCGCCGGATATAAATTACATGAATTGGATCTCATAATTTATCGCAATTTACACATTAAAATAATAAAGATCAAAAATTGTTGTATTATAAATATATGCTACTTAAAATCAATAAAATCCGAAACAATGTTCTACTTAAAGTAAAATTGGTTCGCATTACTATAATTATTAGAATCCAAATGCTTTAAAATCACATAAAAAAATATTACTGCCATCAGAAGATATAACTGTTTATGACAGAAAGTGATAACATCAAAAAAAGATTAAAACTGTATTTAACTTGCAAGAAGCTATCTATCTACATGTAATTTTCGACATATTTATAATCCAGAAAAGATAAAACATTAGATTAGACACCAAGACGTAACATAATATAGAATCTATAATAAAGAAGCATTTTAAGTTGATAGCCGAGATATATTCAAATCATAAATTTGCAAAATATATTTATCGATTTTATGCTAGGTTATATTTATCAGGGGCTAAACATTTTAAAAACGTTTATAACATTAAAAGAGGCTTATACTGTACTTACTATTCATTCAAATCCATAAAATATTTTTATGCATCTTGATTTACATAAAATTATTCTTCAAGTGTTGTAATTTATTCCACTTTTAATATTCATTTTGTTTCTACAGGTTCTACCTAATCATATAAATTTTTACTTGCGCTTAACTTTCATTATAAATCTGAGGCTTATATTAAATTTGTATTTGTGTATCTACGAAATTTTTCTCGTAGATTTGAAAAATCAACTATAGAGTAGAAAAAAAGCAATTTCTATAGCCTATGTTAAAATTTGGAATAACAATATCTTATATTTTTACTATATATTTTATAGATATTTATCTTTATCGATATAAACTAATGGAAAAACAATCACCGTAAAACGAATCACAAAGTATTCACTGAAATCAAGATTCACAATAAAAATAATTCGAAATATTTATACACGAAGCCATATAATGGACAAAACACTATAAAAGTGATTTTTTTGTCGTGATTTGCTATAGGTTGTATATTAAGAATCTAGGAAGCAATAAAAAGTACACAGTGAGAATAAAATCGAATAAAGGACTTGAATCGATAAGTCTTGAAAGAATATACATTGGAGTGATCTTAACAGTGATGTAAATTGAGAGTATTAAGCTATTTCTGTGATTATATATAAATCAATAGTTTTGGTGAACAAAATAAAATATCACAAAATAACATTGACATATGAATAGAAATTAGCATTGCATGCCATATTTAATAATAGATTTAGCAATAAATGTGAATATTTAATACACATAAATAAAGCTATATCAAATAATGATATATATATGAATGTTTTTTTAAGCCAATATTAACATTGTTAGACTGTTTTTAAAGATATGAATTATATCATAAAAATCAACTGGCCATAATAAAGATAATATTTATTTGAAAAGCATAAAAAGTTAAGTTTATAAAAATCTAGAGAAAATTTTGGTGCGTTTTTGCGTCTAAGGCTCCCTGGAGGGCTGAAAAGTTGAAAACTTACAATCAGGGAAGCCTTTCTTAATAAATTACCAAGATGTGTCACGCCCATCAATCATTTCAGCTTTGATTTTAGAGCAGTAAAAAAGTTTAATTACATAAAAAAAGTGGGGTTAAAGAACGAACTACATAACAGAAACTTCTAAATCTATGATATAAACAGTAATTTATATTGCAAAGATATTTTTTTTGTTCTTTTACGCTTATATAAAAGCGAAAGAACGAGAATATTATATAAATCTATTGTGATATTTGTGCATAAACTTGACTTTTTAGCCTTTTACAAGTTCATTATCTAAAATCGTAAAACCACTATTTATAGTGCTATAATCAAGTTTTAAATATTCTTTACATAAAGTAAATTTTTAATTTACTACTAAAATCAATTTCTAGTTTATACTAAATATTTCAGTAGAATGTAAGTTTTCAATCAAACCACCAAACCAAGTATAATTAAAAACTCCTTCAACACACAATTTATGAGGTCATAATACTTTTTTGACACTTTTTTGCACTATGCCTCTCTACATTTATCTTAATCTTCGGTAAGACGAGCTTGTGAACCTCTTGTGGACCAAGTATGCCAATATCTTTTGTAAAAGTGTAGTAATTTCTAGGCTAGTTAAAATTAAATATTCATGTGTAAATTATTATTACTCAATTCGACTTATATTTTACATCCATTAGGAGATAAGTGTCCATATATATTATTTTATTGCCATAATTTATATCTGAAGCTTCTGGCACGACTTTAGAAATCATCATAGAAGTTTTGAATTTTTAAATTAAATATTCTAACTATACAAAATAAAATAAAAACTTTGAAATTCTTGAAACAAAATTATATTAGTATCTAAACTACCTTATTAATAAAAATAAAGACGAAAACTTACCTTAAATAATTATTAGTGTATTTATTTTTTTATAATACAAAAAAACTATGAAATACGATTAATTTATAGCAATATAAATGCATTCTTGCACACAAATCTGCCATAAAAAACCATCAAAAATAGTAAAAAAATTAAATAAATAATATGCACTTATCCACAAATCGCCAATCAAATTCTCTAATTTGTGTATACTTACGTTTTGAAACAATCCTGGAGATTTGGGACTTGCATATAATTGTATATTTCTAGACAAATAAAATAGTATTTAAACATAAACTAAAGATGTTATACTACTTATAACATAGTGAATGTGAATTATTCTAATATAGTGAAATCAAAAGATTTAAGAATATCAGAAAAAAATTCAAAATTTTTTTAATGCCTATTAACTATATTTTATTTTAGAACGGATTATTTAATAAGTAACAACAATTCGTTTGTATGCTTTTAAATTATGAAAATTTATTAAGTTCAAAAAGTGGAAAATAAGGGTGTATATATTGGAAATCAGAGTTAGAATCAAATATATTTTTATTGGATTTGAATTCTTTCTTGTTAAATATATTTTTTTTAATTTAAGTATCCCCAAAAAATGTTAATTGCTATTACAAACCACCATAATCGAATTATAGAATCTAATTTTGATTAAAAAATACAAAATTCGACTTTTTATTCATTTCAATCACAAATTACCTGGTAAAAATTTGCTGCCTTTCGGTTTTCAAACAGAAAGAATTAATGGTATGGTAACTTTTGAATAGATATATATTCAAACATGCAATAAGGTGACGCTGTAGGTTTAGAAAAGGATATATAATAAACTTGTGATCTAACAGCAAAGAATCGTGGATTCTTATAAATTTACTCAAAACGTATAACAGCCGGGAGAATCCGGTCTATCATAAACTAGATAGTATACACTTAAAAACACTGGTAACCGATAATGAATTATGTTTTTCTGTGTAAGATGACAAAAATTAGCAATTATATTAAATGAAAACCACTACTTATACCAAGAACATGGATAAGTGGAGATTGGTGCTGGTATCGTAAATAAACAGTGACGCAAAATAGATAGAATACCGTTCCCTATCAAAATGAAATGCCGTAGTAAATAGAAATAGTATACGGAAAATTTAATGGTGACTGGAAATGTGAAGGACTGCATGTGGAGGGGAATTAGGTAATCATAAATTTATAAAAAATCATAAATGAAATTCTAGAAAAGAAAATTTGTACGTTTGAATATAAATAAAGTGAATTCGCCTGGAATTATAAAACATATGATTTTGGAATACTTCTAAGTAATGGATTACGCACAAACAATAAGATCTGGTCAGCCAATTGAAATAATAAATATTGAGATAAGAAGATGAATTGAAAAAGAAGGTGAAGATGATATAATAGAATCAAATATCTGCCAAGTCTATTCCAATGAGCATTCTAAAGTTTTATACTAGCACGCTTAAAAAGCTTAAAATAAAATTAACTAATAAATAATAATTTGTTTTATAACATCCATATCTGAAATACTTCATGATTTTTCTCCGATTCACAAATAAAATTTTTAGAGTGACATGTAAAAATATTTCAGTCGGGTGCCTTCGATTATTATCTCCTATAAACATATTGATTTTTGCTTCTTAATATCCAATTTTTTTGTTTTTTCTTTTTAATGGCATATAAACAACTTAAATTCTGGAACGGATAAAGTTTTTTTATAGGAATCTATTTGTTCATTCTTTCCCAATTTATAGATCAATTAAAAAATAAAATTCGCTTTTATTTGGATTTAGAATAATATTCTGATCACATAAATTTAAAAAAATTATAGGTTTATTAATCTTGTGTACAAAATAGGTTTGTATTTTTTGTCTATATCAATAATAGATTTGCATGGTCTGATATATACTACTTAAAACATTTATATTTCATTTAAGAATTTACTATTTATCACAACATCCATAAATTACCATAGTTAAACCTGACAACAGATTAAATTGTTTATTTCTGTTTTATCTTATTGCCATCAATTATTTATGCATCAATTAAAATTAAATCAAAGCGATTCTATCCTTTACCAAAAATATTTATGCCCGGCTACCACTAGATATCACATAAAATTTTATTAAAAATATTTACATTTAATGAAAAACCAATTCTAAAAACATAAAGTGACAAACTTATAATAAATGTTTTCTTGATGCAAAACACATAATCCGATTCCCCTTTTTTTCATATTGATGCAAATATAAAGCCCTTATTTTTCACATATTATCGGTAATTATAGTTTTGCACTATAATTTATGTTTTAAAAGAAAGAATTAACGTAAGTCAGATAATAATATATAAATAGATAAAATAGTTTTAGAAACTCAAATAAGCAAAATATAACAGAAAAAAAAATGTTTAAAAAACAAAATACTACATATAAAGCAAAAAATTTATACTGTAATCATAAATAGTACGTAATTTTTTTTCTTAGCTGTGTAGATAAATATAAATCAAAAAACTGTTCAACGCTTTATCTAATGAACTTAAATCCTTAAAATAATATTTAGAAATAATAAAGAATCCTAACCATCCTGGCATTTAACTAAAAGGATTTCCGCAATATGAGCGGTATAATTTCTTTTGGTTTATTGTTTAAAACCAAAATTAGTGTATTTGAAAATTGTTTTGACCTATAGATCATATATTAAATTTTAAAAATGTTTCTATATCATTAAAAGAAATATAGTACAAAGAAGAATGTAGTTTGAGTCAATTGATTATATTATACACTATTCTATTAAAATTATATAACTTCATTATGGTTTTACCATATTGGCATATTTTTATATATGCTAAGAAAAAAATGAATTATGCTTTAGATAGACGTACATGTATTCTCTATTTTATACAACTCTTTTATAAATAAAAATTACTAATGCTTGTACTCTAAAAAATTTGTAAATAGAAGAAAGATTAAGTATATTGAGAATACCTATTTTATATGATATGGTATGAGCTATTTTAAAAATTTTATAAAAAACTATCCATATTCGTTTATTAAAAAAATTATCGCGATTTTTTTACACATTTAGGCAACTTAAATTATGTTTCTTTTAATTATTTGATCATATGCAGTTTCTCTTTTTAAATACATTTAATTTAATAACAAATTATTCAATATTTCAGCTATTTTATCCCAAAAGCATTTAAAAACACTAAATTGACTATAACATATGAGTTTTTTATATTATATTTGCCCCATTGTGTATAAAATTTGCTTTTTTAAATATAAAATATAGATCATTATCAGCAAAATTAAACAGCCAAAAAAATGACATGTCTACAATTAAGAAAATAGATCAGATTCAAAATAATATATTTCGTATTTTTATTGTTAAACCTGTCTATAATTCATGTTAATTCAAGAATTTAATTGTAGCAAATCGCTTCTTTTGAAATTTACCATAGAATATTATTGACTTTCTACGCTTCAATATGAATATAGATAAAAAATAAACTATATATTTCATAAATTGTTATTATATTTTATTCATTTTCTAGACACACAAAGCTTTCTACTATCGCTAAAACTAAATTTACACTTAGATATGTATAGAAACACTTTTTATCGAATGTAATCTATTTATTTTTTTATTGAGAAAAGCAATTATTTAGAATATGCATATTTTTATGAGAATAAATTTTACCTCGAAACCAATTCTGGACAGAATTCATATAATTAGCATGGTTGGTAATTATGATAAATAAAAAATTTAAATAAATCTGGTTTGAAGAAACATGAATTTGAATAAAAAATTAAAGGGAAAATCCTTTTTTTTTTTAAAAAAAATTTACTAAGATTGTGGTAAATTCGTTTATATAATTTTTGGATCTATCACAAATATATATTTACTGTAAAGCCAAATAAAAATACCTTACCCTTTCTAGCAATGGTAAAATGTATATATCATCTAAGTCAAGTTTTGGATCGTAAAGACAACATGTATATTTTTCTTGAGTTTTGCGAATTTTCAGAATAGAAATATAAGTAGGTATATTTTTTTCTTTTAAATGTTAAACTAAATTACAAGACCATTATATGCAATCAAAGTAACAATAAGAGAAATTTAATGAAAACACAAAACCAGTCTGTTCTTTGTGCTTTTAAACCAAAAAGTAATGTAACCAAGATGTAAAAGTAATCAAAACTATATATTCAACTGTAAATAAAATATTAATAATAAAATAAAAAAGAGTTACTGGCATTTAAATTTTCTTTCAAACTACACATATCATCATATTTTATATTTCAAATCTTAAATTAAGCTGTATCAGCACAAAAACCCAATAAACTATGTCATTAAATTACTAATTAAGTCTATATGTATTTTTTATGCTAAAAAAAATCATGTTTCAAATTTAGCCCCTTAAAAAAGCCAATATGATCGAACTAAGTTTCTTAAAAATTTTTTTAGAATTATTAATCATTTCAATTTTTTTGGGTGTTGACGAAATAATAAAATTTTAAAAAAATACGCTGAGTTATGCCGAAAATAATAATATTTTAGATTCTCAAAAAAACAAAATGATAAAAATGCTGTTTTGTAACATTTAAAGTTGCCTTTAACTTATATTATATCGAAAAGTTCTGTTAAAGGTATCACATCTAAATGAATATAAAGTACTAAACTAATTTTGTTAATATTTTTTGTCTCTTTATGCATTTTTATATATAGAGAATTTAGAATTGTGCGAATTTATGGTTTAAAGAAATTTTTTTTTAATAAATTTAATAGTTTGGTATTAAATTTAACACTATTAGAATCTCTTCTATCATATTCATTCAAAAAAAATTTGGAGAAGAAAATGCTAATGATTTTTGTTTTTATAATGCTATGATCAATCATTGTACAGGTGTAAATTGCAACAAAGTATAAACACCAAGATTAAGAATTATAATTTACTAACTATATTACGCAAGTAAATGATAAAAAAAAGTAGATTTTATAATATTGCTATCCATAAATTAGCATTTAAAAAGAAAAATAATGAATCTCATGTAGTAACGAAGGATATATATTATGAAATTTATGATCATACTTATTTATCAGATCTCGTGTAACAATTAAAATCTTAGTATTTTTTTTTACGATTCAATCTTACCATTGCTAGAAAATAAAGCCAGATTTTTCTTTGAGAATTGCATAAATGTACATCTGATTTACTGCAACTCTTTTTTGTTGCTTGAGTAATTGAAAATAAAGTTTTATGTGAAAAATTCAGAGAATAGTGGCTTTTAGATATCTTTCTAATCGTAGCGTATTTTTATATTCGCGAATAAAAATTAGCTTGCAAATTATATTTTTGATTTCTGTCACACAACGAATTTTTAGAATATATTAAGTGCATTCTCATATAACTATAATCACACGGATCTGATTATAGGTTTTGAAACCATAAAGTATACAAATACAACAATATTATTTACAATCAACCAATTCCTTTCGTACTTTCAATCATATATAGGTTCGCACTGTAGATAAATTTATTTTTGGAGGATACAAAAGATCATTTGAAAATATTCGTTCGCAGTAGGATATTTAAAAATATATTTCACAGAAATTATAAATATTTATGATGTGAAAACATTTTATACAAAATTCAAAAGGCTTATTAAATAATGAATTATGATTCTTGTCGTAGAGTGTTCAATTGATAATTTTATGAAGTAAAACATGCGCCCGTTCTGTAATGATCACTTTTTTACAAAAAAAAATAAAATTTATTGTATTTATATGTAAAAATAGTAAGAGTGGGATACAAGATTGTAAATTTGATACATTTATTATATTAGAATCACAATTGGCATGACACAGGCATATAAGCATACATTAATAATATAATAAAATATATTTTTTATTAGTACAAATATTCTTTTCACAATCAAAACTTGTATTTATCACATCTGATATTTTATTTTTGTAATATATAAATCACAAAAGTTTTTTTAGTATTTTAAATATGTCAATTGATATATATAAGTATTATATATGTTAAAATACAATAACAGTTGCTATTCTAGAAAATGCTTGATTTACTATGTTATGGATGTTAATATATTTTATAAGCGAAAATTATATTTTCTATGCATTATTTTAACACGATAGTAGCAATTTATAACATTGTGTGCATGATAGCTATCTAAAAAGCAATAAATATACTCCATATTATATCTTATAAAAAATATTTTGCAAAAAAAAATCTTTAAAGGGAGAATACTTTTTATCTTAATTACAGCTTTTTTAATTTGCACCTAGGCTCTATCTTCACCGGTTTTATGCTATTTATAAATTAAAAATATAAAAAAACAGCAAATGCTTACATTTACCCGTACAACATACTGATTTTAATTGTTTTAGTATTTTAATTTTTAAGATAGAATAATAATTACCTAATTTTTGCACATATTGATTTTTTTTTGCATCTAAAGTAACACATTTACATCAAAACATATATATTTATATATAATTGGTGATTTGTATTGTATAGAGTATGTTTTTATTTTTATGATCTAATTTTTATACTCTTTTTAGCAGTTTTTTAACTGTATTGTCTGTTTAAGTGAAGTCTAGATGTGATATGTCTTTTTTATAATTACTAAACCCAGATTTTATACATATATATATGTTTTTTGTATGCATTTAATAAGAAAACTAAGTATGATTACGTAAAATTTATTTTTATCCTATAAGTTTTTTTAAGGTGTTTAATTATAGACTTAGGCATTAAATAATTATTATAAAAGTAACAAAAAAGATAAAAAAACTTTACCTTAAACTGTTATAGAATGATATTTTTTCTGATGCATTAGGTTAAAAAAGACTGTATAATATTTACGAATACATATAATATATTAAACCATAGCAAACGATTGTTCTTCCATCTATCAATTTATAATTCGAAATATGCGTTAACGATAAAATAATATTCATGAATATAACTTGTGATTTTTGTGTTTTATTGATATTAAAGTCATTTATATGCGTAAATGCACACTAGAAATTATTATAACTGATTTAAAAACATAGTCGGAATCAACTAAATGTAACAGATTGCGATTTTCTGTTATCTTTAAAATAATTTGAAAAAATAGTCAAAGATTAACCGACTAAAATTAAGATAGTGATACATTGAAATTAAAATATTTATTAAAAAAAATGTTTAGATGTAATATTAAAATAAAAATAATTCCTATGGTGTAAAGAATACAATATATCAAACACTGTAAAATTTGCAAATAAATCTCATTTAAATTTTCCAAATTTATTTTTACCAATAAAATAATTTGTAATTTTTATTTGGACATCATAGTAGATATATCTATAAAAATAAATATTTAGCTCCAATAAACTTTTTCGGTAACAATTTTACTAGATTGGAAATGTAATGAGAATCTAAAAATGATTTATTTATGTTGTTTTTTTTGTAAGAATTTTATTTCTATAAAAACTTTGTAATTTAGCATGAATTATGTATTTGCAACTTAGGTATAATAATATATGAATGCTTACAATATAAATTAAAATATTATTTTTTTCATAACAAGTGCAAAAATAAATTTTTTTTTATGGTGAAGTCGGACATATATTTAAACATTTATGCAGTATAATTTTTGCGCATGACGAAACGTTCGCGAATTTAAAATCAAAATACATGAAATACGCTCTTATTTAAATTTAAATGTAACCTAAAAAGAATACAAGTTATATGATACACTGATGTAACGATTTTATTCTGGTAAACCTATAAAATACAAATCAAAAAAGGTTGATACATATATGGGCTAGCAAACAGTACTTAACTCAAAATATGTTTCTAAGTGATTTATCACGTAAAATATTAATATAAAATCATTTCCATTCAGTGCGGTTATAGGCCGACAATACAGATTGGATATATCATTTCGATATATCACGATACAAAATAAATATTTATTGACACAGAATCATCTTGTAAAAACAGGAAGTATAAATTTAAATGTTAAGGCTACCCCTGATAACGAAAAAATGATTTGGCTTCACTAATGAACATGCCCGATAATTTTTGAAATTTGTAAAGCGCTGCCAGTAAAAGGGGTTATCAAAATTTTAATAGGTGGACTATATTGACTAAAAATGATTGAACCTGTGTAAAATGTATAGAACCTAAGCAAAAAAAGCTTATTTGATCTAAATTGGCAGTAATGGTAACATTTTTATGGTGGAAGAAAAATTTTATGGGACTTTATGAATTTGTGAGCTAATAGAAAACAGTATCTTCATAAAATAAAGGATTTTGCATTTTTAATGTTGTAAGAACATATATTTTGGAGATTTTTTTTAAAAATATTTTTTTATCTACTCTAATATTTTCTTTTAAAAATATTATTATGTGTGTTTTTAAGAGTATAAGAATGCTTTAACTTAAAAACTGTTGAAGCATTTTTAATTTTTTTTGATCCTATAATTAAATAATTTCACAGTCCTTACCTTGCTAACATTAACTAATTATTGAAGAAAAACCAGAGCATGTAAATTTTTTTAAAATTTTTTTAATGTTTTTAAAATGATAAAATAAAACATAATCTAATATACAGTGGTAATTGAACTAGGATTTTTATTCCATATAAAAATCTTTCTAAGAAAGAAGTTCGACTATTTATAACTATATAAAAAACGATCTGTAAAAGGATTTATTTATTTATGGGCTATATTTATAGTCACAATTATAGTTTTTGTACCTAGGCACAGCTTGCTTGATTGTCTGTATACACAATGTATTTCTACTTTCGACCATCTTTTTCTCTTCAAAGTCTTCTTCAATATCCCTACTTCTTTCGAGACCTATTAATTCAAGGGTTTTTCATAATTCCAAGGTTTAAATATGACCCTAAATCTGGTTCGTGACATCTAGACCCACAGATAACTTCTATGATAATGTGTCATCATACCTTCCCACGTTATAAAATCAGGGATAATTAGAGTCTTGCTGTTCAAAGATAAATACTTTATTATTTATATTAAAGTATTGAATATCTGGTAAAAACATAGAATAAAATTAATATGAATTCGAATCATTATATGTTAATTTTATGTTGGCAATGCAATTCACAAAATTCAACTATGATAAACAATTTAAAGGGATTACTCGCATATTAACAAAAAATATATAGAATCAAAGCCACAAATTACGTTGCTCGAAAAACTAATAAATTGAAATTCCTGTTAAAATCTAGTAATTTAGAAACTTTGGTGTTTATTGCAAAAAGAGAAAAATTTATGATTGTCTGATTATTCTTAAAAAATAATATTTATTAGAAGCTAAAATACATATTAAAATGAAATCAAATTATATTACAATAAGTATTCATAGTTTATACATTTAAACCATAGAATTGCTTAACATTATATATAAAGAATTCTAATGAAAATCGAGCCAAAATTTATTTCGCGTTTCATAAATATAGAAATAGCTATGAATATGTAAATTTAAAAAATACTTTTATTTTTTTGCTTGTCGAAAATAAGTTTATTTATATAGAACTAGAAATAATAATGCGACAAAATGATAATGAGGCATTAAAATAGTGTTTTTTGGTATTAAAAAAAAGATTTCTGGTTATACAAATTTCTCGATTTATAGGTTTTTTCTCGTCGAATTTTCTTTTTAAAAAATAATATTTAGCTCAGGAATTTTGAATTGCAACTATAATGATAGAATTGATATAAATACCAAAAACATTTTCAAAATTTGTTTTTTTTTGATGAATTATCCATTAGGCTCAAACAGACCCTATAAAAAACTCGGTAGTTACTATATAATATTTATATATTTATTATCGGAAAGTGCCCTTTGAAGTAACGGATATTGATTTATCAAAAAAGCAATAATATATAATATACAAGCATAAAATTCCATAGCGTACAAGAACTGGTGTAATTCGTATAAAGATATGTACACTTATAGATAATTTTGCACTAGATATTTGTTTTAGTTGATTTATGGTATTGAAACTATGTAAAAATTAACGATTTTACAACTAACAAATAAAAAAATCTTACAGTTTATTTTATGATTAATGCATAATATACTATCTTTCAATTGCCTGTGAGATATAATTTAAAATTTATTTATATTGAATTGCAAACGAATCAAGAGCTCTAAGCTAATCTAATATTCCATCTCTTTTTGTTCTGCAAAACTTAAACTTAAATTAAAATGTATTAAATTTAGTTATTAATTTACTTTATGATATATGAAATTTCTGAATTTCATTTTAAAGCAAAAATAATGTTCTATTGACCGAAATGAATAGATTGATATTCTAAAAATTATATCAATAAGGTGGATTATATTTTTAGCTTTATACTTTTATTTATATAAAGAATCTAGTGAAATTTACAGACATAATCCATAGACTAAGAGATCATCAATTTTATCAGACACATCATATTTGTGTCTTAATCAATCTATATGTTCAATCAAGATATTTATTTAAATACTTTCTCAATCTTATTGTTTCTAGTTCGGCATTAGCTATAGTTGGGATTTTTTGCATTTATTGTTATTATTTGTATTTATTATACCTTAGATATTCAACATTTCATCTTATAATTTCCTTGATTGTCTATTTTCCCTTCATTGTTGTTATCTTATTAATTAATGCTAAAATCACACGTTTATACAGTTTTTAAGAATTAAATTCGTATTACTATATATAAAACATCAACCTTTATTTATTATGCGCAACCTGCACACGTAAATATGCAAGGAGCTAATTCTATTGTTTACCCTTGTCATAAACAATATTTTTTCTATACCCATATTTTCATATTATTATTTTTCCTATTCATAGACATAGTGTATATTATTTAAAAAAATATGTTTGCCATATAACAATTTATTATAATTTCCGATCTATTGCAATTTTATGTGTTTATATGTATATCTTAAACCAATAGTTTTCAATAAAAACATTTATTTGGTTGATAAATGTTGAAATGTTTCTCATATATTAAAAAACTTACACATAAGCATAATAAAGCTTTTTACGTAATTATTTTATTTTAAATTGATTATTATCTTGGGAGTGCATACATTGAAATACTTATCATTATAGTTATAGTATCTATTTACATTTCTTCTTGGCCATTATTGATTAAATAGACACATATAATAAATATCAAAAGCTGGTGATTGGTTTCTAATCTTACATTAAGAATTTTTATGGAATTTTTAGTCACGAAGTAAACACAATCCTATGTAACATTTTAGAGCTAAATGAAGTATTTGCAAATGTCAGCAAGTTTTCTTTTATTTAACCATGGATTTTCTCTTTTCTTTCACCCTATTGCCATAGATATTTTAAATATTAAATTTAAGATAATCGATACGTTTAATTTTCACCCAAGATAATTTAAGCTATATACCACTCGATAGTCAGATGATGATTTTAATACACATTTCAAGATTCAATTGTAAACTTTTTTATAATTGATATGATCAAATGGGACTTCAAGCAAAATAAAATTTAATTCTATTATTCAAAATGGTCAAAATTTTATTCATATGCAGTCCTTTTTTTTAATAATAAAATTAAATAAATACATTTTATCGATTTATTTTATTTTATTTGACATAAAATGTTTTAAAAATAATAATAATATTCACTTCAAATATTTCTTCAATTAAATATTAATGTCTGATTAACCGCAAATAAAATAATTACATAAATGTTCTAAATATACTTAAGTATGATAAAAAGCAAAGCACAGTGAATTCAATTATCTGATAGTTTTTGTTATGTTTAACAATAAAAACCTTACTAATATAAGATATACTGATAAAATGAACTTGAAAACATGTAGTATAATAGTCTATTTTTAACTTTTATTCGTTAATCTTTTTCCTGGTTAGAATACATAAAATATTTGAGAGTGTAGACCCCTAGGTTGTGTTTAAGAATTTTAACACAGATAGGGAACAACATGATGTTTTATGAGGTTATTATACTATATTTGTATGTTAAGTATAAGTTCAGTTTACATGCAATAATATTTCATTGATTTACATAAAGTTTTTTAAAATTTTTTATAAATAATAATAAAATAAATAAAAATATTTGAACTAGATAAAATAATATCTATACTACTCGAACAAATTTATATTTGGTTTTTCACTATCATGCATATGTTATGCACGGATATAGAACATGTTTTAAACACAAAAGATAATTTTATAATTTTTCTAGATTGTAATGATTATATTATAATCTTTTTATCAATTTTTATTTAACAAATTCAATTTATATTTTAAAACATTATTCTGAATAAAATATCCAGATTACGGATACGTACGTATTTTTTTCTGTCATAAAATAAAATTTGAATTGAATTAATATCATTCGTTGTCAATAATACATTATATGTCCAGCTTTCATTTTTTTTTACAATCCAAACTAAAAGCGAGTCTTTGTTTTACACGTATAATATATGTTGATTCCCTTGAATACATATTTGCACAATATGAGATAATAATTTTTGTAAAATTTCATAGTTTCTATATATTATGGTCTTATATAAAGTTTTTTTTTAGAATTAGTCATACATTAAAATCAAGATTCGTTCACATTATTAATAGTCTTTGATATCTAATAACCGTCGATTTTACAATTCTGCATATAATATAAAGAAAATTTGTAAATATTACTGAAATATGGCCGAATGATAATCGTTATTGATATTTTTCTTGCCAATTTTTCTGTTCTTTTACTATAAATTCTTATAGATTACAATAACAATTATAGATAATAAGTGAGCAGATTCGCTGCACAGAATCACTTGCCTATTATAATAATTTTTTACTACCAAAAAAAAGTTCCAAAAAACCGCTGCCGTTATAAAGTTTTCCTTTTAAAAGGATGGCATTTATATTATATAATCTAGATTATCTGCAAATCCCTGTGTTTATAGTCTGAATGTAGTATCATAAAAAAACTACAAAAATTCATTTTATATAATCATAATTATGATATATGGATATAAATCGTTCAAAACATTATATCAACATTTATTGATATCAATTATAATACAAACAAATCTTTGGACATAGCAAATATTGATATGCGACTAAATACTAAACAGGAAGAAAATAAATCGAGAAAGCTTCGCACATTATGCAGGTAATTTTGAACTATAAATCATATTATATCATACTAAGATTTTTTGTGATACGATTTTGCTACATTTTTTTTTAAAATAATTTTAGCCAATCTTTGAATTTTATTTATTTATGGGTTAATTTTCTTTTTATCGATTTTATCTATTTAGACGTGTTCAGCATGTTGGGAATATTGTACAACTCCTTGATGCATCTTTTGACACCTTCCTCTGATCTATCTTCATAAACTGCTCTTCTTCTCTCAAATGAAATATGTTCAAGTGTCTTACGCAGTGTGATAGCTTCCATATATGCAACTACTTCGTCCGGGATTTTTAACTTCTCAACATATTTTTTATGATATTTTGTGACCTTCCCATCCCAAGTAATCACATATGGTATTATTCTTGTTTATCATTTATAAATGTAACCAAGTTCATTAGCCAAAGATATCATACTTCCTATCTTTTTCTTTCAAAACTTCAGTTAAGTTATCAAGGCTAGTTATACCTATTTTAATATGCGTAATCATATTTTATTTTTTATCTTATATAAAAATACCAGGTCTATTCGTATGATTAAAATTTCTGTTTTTATATGAGTATAAGCCTTTACAGCGTCATTTTCGTTTTCGCTGATCTCTTGGACTGTGTGAGTTCTGATCTTTTTGGTTTACTTTAAGTTGTATTTGAAAATCACAGTGTATAACTTTTACCCAAAAAATAACAATTTTATCACCCATAAATATAAACAGATCATAAAAAAAATTATAAAATCTAACATTTTCTTGCTAAAAATCGTTCTGAACAAAATTTTAGTCAATGCAATTTACACATTTTCTTCAATTATTTTTATACAATAACTTTTTATCGAAAAAGATCTGTTTTATCGCAGTATATTTACGAATTACTATTTTTATCGTTTATATATTTTCTAAACACTTTTAGTAAATGTATTTTTTTTTCAATCCTATAATATAAAGAATCCATTAACTTTTTATAGTTTAAGATGCCATTTATTAAATTCATTGATACTTATAGATAGCTTGAATAATTAAATTTTTTGCAACAACAAATGCTGTTAATAGAATTAAGTGAATACATAGAAAAAATCTATGACCACTAAACTATAAAATACCTTTTATTCATGTATTATCCAATGTTTGGACGATATAAAAATAAGAACAGCGTTCATTAACCTCGTTTTGAAAATCAGTAAATGCTTTGAGATCATCTCGTATTTATATAGAGATACTCGACGATTAATATAGATTGATCTAAATTTCATGGTGCTTTAAAGCGAGATTTCAGCCATATTACATAATAAAAATGTATTTCTAGACCTCTTCAAACTAAGTAGACTTTTTAATTTTGGTATCTTATGTTCAACTTTTTTTATTTTTTTTACATATTAGAAGGTAGTTTGAGACATGTTCCATGAAAATATATTACCTTATTTATTTTCGATATTTTGAAGATAATTTATTGCATATAACATATAATCATCGTCTTCCTCTATGACTATTTATTTTGGAAAGATTTCTTACTTACCTTAATTCATGCTAAAATATTTTTTTCTTTCAGTTTTCGTTATAGTTATTATTATAAATATAAAAAACAATTATTTGTACTTATAATGCATAAATCAATCCCATGTATGTTTAATTTCTCAGAGACTAATCTCTTTGATTTCATTTCAACAGAGTTAGTTTTTTAGATGATCATTTAGATATGTATATATTTCCTTAATACACATTAAAAATATGAGCGAATTCGTTTTTGAAGCTTGTGATCGAATAAAATAACCATAGTATTATATTTTGATATTTGTATTTGGAAATATTTTTACTCTAGTCAGAAGTAACCATATTGCTTTGTGCTGAAACTATGCACATGATTCCACAATTTTCAGTTGAGTAAGCATAGATATTCGTATAAATTTAGTCTTTATATTTTGGTAAAAGATTCTTTCTTTAAATCATAAAATATATAATATCGGCCTTCTTTGGCTTTCTATACTTTTTATGCCCAAAAATGCTTTCTATGGTATAATAGATTATTAATATTGGTCGAAATATATTTATTGTATTAAAATAACATATATTTTATTCTACGGTTATATTTTATCGATATTACAATAAATCATCACAGTTGCTGTTTACTGATTTTATACTTCAATTTATTTCTCTTGCCATCGATACTTCAAAGAGCAGTCAGAATGTAGTATTACATACATTTCTATAGAAAATAAGATAACCCGGTTATAATCAGATAGCACAAAGTCGTCTTTAAAATAGAAAACAAGATGATCCGTTATTTGGTAATATTCAATAAGCCACGATAATTCCAATATATTCCTAATCTATATTTTTAGTCAATATTTACAAGACTTTAAATATTATCCCTCTAAGATGCATTTTTGATGTAAGAATCGCGTAATATCATAGATTCTATCTGTGTTTATATTTATATTTTACATTTATGTCCTACACTAAAAAAGTTAATCTAATGCTACGCCAATTTTTTTTTTGGTATTTTAATGTCTTCTATATTAAGAAACTGCGAAATGAAATTAAATTCGGCTTAAAGATGTGTCAAAATATGAATACACTTCATGCGTTTGATACAAAAATCAAATTTGCAAATCCTTATACATTTAAACTTTTTGAAAGATGTTCTAATAAGCAGAAAATAGTACAATATTTATGTATAGACACCTGCATCAATAAAACGTCACATTAAATATATATAATTCTATTACAAAGATTTTACAATATAACTGTATTTTTTATTTTTAAACTAATAATAGTTTAACGTAAATAAAATTTTTATTTTTTTGCGAGCCCCCTTTCTTACGATAATTTGTGACCTAATACACTAAAAAACATCCAATGAAAACAATACCTATAGAAGCAAAAAAACTTATATTTCATTCTTTTGTCTTTCTAATATCTTCGATTTTTAATTTCTTCGTATTTTTATAAAAAGAAAAAAAACTTAGATTATAAAATTTAGTAATGAATGTTAGTTATTTCTAATTAAATTCTTTCCAATGTCATTCGAGTATATGTTATAATTTAAAAATATCGGAAAAATTGCATTTGTATTATATTATTATTTTTTTATCTAAAATATGTATTCTATTTTGTGTAAAAATATAAACAATTTTTATTTACACATTTTATTGGAAAACTGGAAAACATAATTACTTACTTTTTGTTATCAAATATTAAATTAACATAGTATACAATTATAAAGATCATTTTTAAGCATTTTATATGCCTTTTAATCATAAAAATCTTGTTTTGCATCATTGCTGTATTTCAATACGCAAAATACATCTAATAAATAAATTAGTGAAGTTATTAGGTTAAATAATTTTTATATGTTTTATTTTGCTTATTTTAGTACTACCGATATAAAATTCATATATGAGAAAGTCCATAAGAAAAAAATACACGCGAAGCTATTGTCACATTATAATATTGCTTTAAGTAGCCAAATTCTGATATAAAAATAGGAAATTTATAACTGCACAAATTTGATGTT